>NC_086444.1:159073872-159386372 GCF_028390025.1 Pseudophryne corroboree | reverse complement strand
CCTTCTTGGCCAAGCTGGAGCTATTAGAATGATTGCTCCTTTTGCCTGTTTTATCTTTCTCACTACTCTGGGTAACAAAGATATTGGCGGGAACAGATACGCCAGCTGAAACCTCCCTTGTTCTCGATCCCTATCTCGGAACTTTGTTGTTTAGACGAGACGCCATAAGGTCTATCTCTGGTAGACCCCATCTGTTCACCAGTGTCTGAAACACTACTGGGTGTAGTGCCCATTCGGTTTCCTGAATGGTGTGCCGACTGAGAAAATCCGCTTCCCAGTTTAGTACACACGGGACAAATACTGCTGACAATGCCGGGAGATGGAGTTCTGCCCATTTTAGAATGGGAGTTACTACCTCCATCAGACTCTTGCTGTGAATTCCTCCTTGATGATTGAGGTATGCCACTGCTGTCGCATTGTCTGAGCGGATCTGGACTGGTCTTCCTTGTAGATTGTCCTTTGCCTGAACTAAAGCCAAGTAAACGGCCCTTATCTCCAACAGATTTATCGGCAGGCGACTTTCCCTTGCGGTCCATTTTCCCTGGAACCATAGGCTTCCGAGTACCGCCCCCCAGCCTTGCAGGCTGGCATCTGTTGTCAGGACTTGCCACTCTTTTATCCAAAAGGGTCTCCTTGTTTAAATGGTCTGTCTGTAGCCACCACGCTAGAGACCTTTTTACATTTACTGGAATCTTTATCATCTGCTTCTTTATCGTCTGATGATTTCCGTTCCATTTCGTCAGAATAAGGTGCTGCAACGGTCTGGAGTGGAATTGCGCATATTCCACCATGTCGAAGGTTGATACCATCAGACCCAACAGTCGCATTGCTGCATGGACTGACATTGTCTGGGCTTGCAACGCTTCCTGAGCCATGACCTGCACCTTGACTATCTTTTTCTCTGGTAAGAGAACTTTCTGTAGATCTGAATCCAAAATGGCCCCCAAATGAACCATCCGCTGTGACGATTCAGGGACGACTTTTCCCAATTTATGAGCCACCCGTGTCTCTGTAAACAAACTATCGTCTGTTGAAGATGGCTCAACAGTAAATCTTGCGACTGTGCTAAGATTAACAGGTCGTCAAGGTATGGGAATATTCTTATCCCTTGTTTGCGCAGACAAGCTGCCATAACCACCATGATCTTGGTAAACACCCTGGGTGCTGTAGCTAGCCCGAAGGGCAGAGCTTGGAACTGGAAATGCTCCTGGAGGATGGCAAACCTGAGGTAACACTGATGTGATAGTGCTATAGGCACATGTAGGTAAGCATCCCGTACATCCAGAGATACCATGTAATCTCCCGGTTCCATAGCCAACATTATGGAGCGTAACGTCTCCATGTGGAACTTCGGGATCCATATGTATTTGTTCAACATTTTCAGATTTAGAATTGGTCGGTATGACCCATTTGGTTTCTGGATTAGAAATAGATTGGAGTAAAACCCCTGTCCCCTTTGTGATGGAGGTACTGGGACAATCACACCTGACTGCAGTAATTTTTGGACTGCTTCTTGCAGGGCATTGGCCTTCGACTCTATACGAGACGAGCTGGTGCAAAAAAATCTTTGAGGAGGCTGCCTCCTGAATGGGAACCCATACCTCTGAGATACTACCTTCTGCACCCAAGCATCTGCTGTTGACTGTTGCCATATGTGTGCAAAAAGAAGGAGTCGGCCCCCAACCCTGGGGTTGCTATGGGCTCCTCTTTAGCTTTCGCTTTGCCAACGAAATGAGCAAAATTTTAAACTCTTGGACTTGGGGTTACTTAGGGTTATAAGCAGCCGGAAATCTGACCTTTTTCGATTCAGCCTCTGATTCTAGGATATCCGATAAAGGTTTTCCAAATAATATATTACCCACGAAAGGCAATGCTTCCAATTCTTTCTTGGACTCCGCATCTGCCTTCCAGGTCCGTAGCCAAACTGCTCTGCGAGCGACTACCGTCAAGGCTGAAGCTTTAGAAGCAACTGTGCCTACATCAATTGCGGCTTCTTCCAAATACTGGGCAGATTGTCTTAAACGGCAAAAACGATCCTTTTGCTCCCTAGTAGTAGAAGGGATGTCATTCTCTAGTTCCTCTATCCATTCGCCCACTGCCTTTGCTACCCAGGCCGAAGCCATAGCAGGTCTTACCACTGCTCCTACTAGAGAAAAAATATTTTTCAAAAGGCTCTCTACCCTTCTGTCTGTGACATCATTCAATGAGGTAGATGACAGTGGTAAAGCAGATTTATGCACGAGTCGCAGAACATGTGCATCTACTTTTGGAGGAACTTCTCTTTTCGAACAATCCACAGCAGGAAATGGATAATAAGAATCCCATCTCTTAGGAATCTTATACTTTTTACTGGGCGCTGCCCAAGACTCATCCATCATTTCCGTCAGCTCATCTGACGCTGGGAATTCAGCTTTCACTGATTTTGTTTGTTTAAATACAGGTGCTTTAGCTTTTAACACTGTCTTGGCTGGCTCTTCCAACGAGAGAACAGCCTTCACAGCATTAATAAGTTCAGCTACATCTTCTGAACCAAAGCTCTGCGACTGATCATCATACGGAGTTGAATCTATTGTATCATCATCATCCGATGTATCCTCTTGTGTAGTCTGCCACACAGACGTATCTGTCTTAGTCTTACCTGCCCCTTGGTTGCTTGTAGAGGCTACTGGAACCAAACCATAGGAAGGGAGCTGCATGTATGGGTTCATAGTGTAACCTAACCCTTGAGGTGGTGCTACCGGAGCTAACCTGTCCGCTATTGAAGACAGAGTCTTAGCGAACATATTCCATGGTGGCTCTGTTGGTGGCTGAACCAACTCCTGTTTCTTACTTCGCTGAAAAGCGAAACAGTTTGCACACAAACCCTCATAAGTGACCAATTGATTCATATCAATTACCCCTGACTTACAAGATAAGCATGTTAGGGCTGTAGGAGTGCTTGATAAATTCTCCTCATCACTTTTGCCGCTCACAGACATGGTATTAACCTGTTATTGACTACACAATTTGTGACTGAAAATCACCCTATATGTCAGTATATAGAGGTGAGATCAATCTGACCACAGTGCACCTGATTTGAGGGTCAGTACAGGACTGACATTACACAGAAAAGTCAGCACACATACTAGCAGTCAGTCACATGTTAAAGCATTAGACATTGCCAAATGAGAATACAACCTCCATAACTTATACATAAGTAGGAAAATTGTACTTCTGTTTTAAATTGGTTCTTTTTTCAACATAACATGCAGAAAACACAGTAATATACAGGTCTCATATTTAATAGGTACTAAAAATTAACAATGCATACTAAGAAGTAGAGAGAATTTTTAGTACTGTATACCCTGCCTCCGTAGAGCGGGATACAGGGAGACTCACCACACTTCCATATCCAAGCAAATACGCTCGTAAGACGCTGAGTGGATTCAGACGCTACTGGTGTAAACTGCCGCTCTTGATAACTGATAACAGACACGGACGCTCACAAACAGACACGGACGCTGAGCGACTTCCACGTGTATGCAGACGCTAAGGCCTGCGACACGGTCTGGGTGGGTTTACCTCCAGTGTACACAACCGCAGCGTCTAAGCTGCGACAGAGTACCCTCGTGGTAGCGTCTGAGCCGGAAGTGAGGTCATTTAGTTCATGAAACGAGAAACACGCGGGAACTGGCCATGAACTCGGAGGAGGGACGGCCAGGAGAGCGTCTGAATCCCCCTGTTGACTTAAACTCCCAGGATCGCGGCCTCTACCTAGTCCTGGCGCCTATGATCCCTGGAGCGTAGCGCTGTAGTACTCTAGATGTTCAGCGCATCAACACACTGTTTGTAGTCTCCACCAAAATCAGTGTAGCTGTGTCCTGACCCCTCTAGAAAGAGGAAGTCCATAGACTCACCGTCTCCCCATGCTCCGGCCACAGCTTGGTTACGTCTGCTGGACCTGCTAGAACATCAGACACAGACGCCCGTCGAGACAGCACTGATACCCGAAGGCAAGCGTTGTTGCGACCCGGTGGGGAGTTGTTGGAGCGACTCTTTCTAGTATGCGTTTAAGACGCTGTTAAGAGAAGTCGCTCAAAAAAAACCAATATAGTAAGTCTATAAAAATAAAATAATAAAAGCTTGAGGCTGCTCTCACAGCAGCCCTGTGACCATGCGGCTTCCTGCCGCACCAAGCAAAAAACTTATCTGACTGAGTCAGTGGGCGGGACTATATAGTGGAGGCCCCAATGCATCCTGGGAGGTCAGAAAGCTCGTGACCGTGTTGGTGTCTTTTTCGCTGTCGCTCGACAATATCCCAATGTTATCCTGTGGACCCAGCCAGAGAAATCGGCAATCATTCCTACCCCACAAGCTCGCAGCCTAGGTGTCATTCTTGACTCTGAACTGTCCTTTGTTTCCCACATTCAATCTGTCTCAAGATCATGTTACATACATCTAAGAAACATATCCAAAATACGACCATATCTTACACAAGACACAGCAAGAACTCTAATCCATGCTCTCATTATCTCCAGCATTGATTATTGTAATAGTCTCCTGACCAGTCTTCCCAAACATAGGCTCTCACCACTACAATCCATTTTGAATGCAGCTGCAAGGCTAATCTTCCTCGCTAGACGTTCATCGTCTGCAGATCCGCTCTGTCAGTCCCTCCATTGGTTACCAGTATTTTACCGTATTAAATATAAAATACTTTTACGGACATACAAGGCTATTAACCAAACCGCACCAACATACTTCACTCATCTCAAAATATCTCCCTACCCGACCTCTCCGCTCTGCACAAGATCTACGTCTCTCATCCACACGCATTACTTGTTCACACTCAAAATTACAGGACTTTATCAGAGCTTCACCCACTCTGTGGAATGCCCTCCCACGCACAATAAGACTCGCCTCTAGTCTCCAAACCTTTAAATGTTCCCTGAAAACTCACCTCTTCAGACAAGCCTATCAAATTCCAGACCCACCCACATAACCTTCAGTGATTCCCTATCTAATTACATCCTCTCTGTACAGTACACATAAACTCACATATTTTGTCTGTTTACTCTCACACACTCCTGACACTTGGCCAACATTGCGGGGTGATCGTATCATACAGCCCGTTAAGAACCTAGCAATGTGGTGGACCATTATGCAATAGGTAGCATCTATCCTTGCGTATCTATGCCTATTTCCCTATAGATTGTAAGCTTGCGAGCAGGACCTCCCTACCTCTATGTCTGTCTTTACCCAGTTTTGTTCTATTACTGTTGTTCTAATTGTAAAGCGCAATGGAATATGCTACGCTATACAAGAAACTGTTACTAAATAAATAATAATCAAAATGTAAAAATAAGATTTTAAACCTACCGGTAAATCTTTTTCTCGTAGTCCGTAGAGGATGCTGGGACTCCGTAAGGACCATGGGGATAGACGGGCTCTGCAGGAGACATGGGCACTTTAAGAAAGACTTTGGATCTGGGTGTGCACTGGCTCCTCCCTCTATGCCCCTCCTCCAGACCTCAGTTAGAGAAACTGTGCCCAGAGGAGACTGACAGTACGAGGAAAGGATTTTTGTTAATCTAAGGGCAAGATTCATATCAGCCACACCAATCACACCGTATAACCTGTGATATACTATCTAGTTAACAGTATGAAACAACAACATATCATCGGTCCAAAACAGACGAAACTATAACATAACCCTTATGAAAGCAATAACTATATACAAGTCTTGCAGAAGTAGTCCGCACTTGGGACGGGCGCCCAGCATCCTCTACGGACTACGAGAAAAAGATTTACCGGTAGGTTTAAAATCTTATTTTCTCTAACGTCCTAGAGGATTGCTGGGACTCCGTAAGGACCATTGGGATTATACCAAAGCTCCCAAACGGGCGGGAGAGTGCGGATGACTCTGCAGCACCGATTGAGCAAACAGGAGGTCCTCCTCAGCCAGGGTATCAAACTTATAGAACTTTGCAAAGATGTTTGACCCCGACCAAGTAGCAGCTCGGCACAGCTGTAGTGCCGAGACACCTCGGGCAGCCGCCCAAGACGAGCCCACCTTCCTAGTGGAATGGGCCTTTACCGATTTTGGTAACGGCAATCCAGCCGTAGAATGCGCCTGCTGAATCGTGTTACAGATCCAGCGAGCAATAGTCTGCTTTGAAGCAGGGCCGCCAACCTTGTTGGCTGCATACAGGACAAACAGTGCTTCTGTTTTTCTGATCCTAGCCGTTCTGGCCACGTAAATCTTCAAAGCCCTGACCACATCAAGGGACTCTGAATCCTCCAAGTCACGTGTAGCCACAGGCACGACAATAGGTTGGTTCATATGAATTGAGGACGGGTCCGCAATTCCGCTCTATCCATATGGAAAACCAGATAGGGGCTTTTATGTGATAAAGCCGCTAATTCCGAAACTCGCCTAGCCGAAGCCAAGGCTAACAACATGACCACCTTCCAAGTGAGATATTTCAACTCCCTGTTTTAAGTGGTTCAAACCAATGTGACTTAAGGAAACTTAACACCACGTTAAGGTCCCAAGGCGCCACCGGAGGTACAAAAGGAGGCTGAATATGCAGTACTCCCTTCACAAAAGTCTGTACTTCAGGCAGAGAGGCCAATTCCTTTTGAAAGAAAATAGATAAGGCCGAAATCTGAACTTTAATGGAGCCTAATTTTAGGCCCAAATTCACTCCAGTTTGAAGGAAGTGAAGAAAACGGCCTAGATGGAATTCTTCCGTAGGAGCATTCCTGGCCTCACAACAAGAAACATTTTCTCCATATTCGTAGGAATGACCTCATCCGGAATACCTTTTTCCGCTAGGATCCGGCGTTCAACCGCCATGCCGTCAAACGCAGCCGCGGTAAGTCTTGGAACAGACAGGGACCCTGTTGCAACAGGTCCTGTCTTAGAGGAAGAGGCCACGGATCTTCTGTGAGCATTTCCTGCAGATCCGGATACCAGGTCCTTCGTGGCCAATCCGGAACAATGAGTATTGTTCTCACTCCTCTTTTTCTTATTATTCTCAACACCTTGGGTATGAGAGGAAGAGGAGGAAATACATAGACCGACTGGAACACCCACGGTGTCACTAGGGCGTCCACAGCTACCGCCTGAGGGTCTCTTGACCTGGCGCAATACCCTTGTAGCTTTTTGTTGAGACGGGACGCCATCATGTCTATTTGGGGCAGTCCCCACCGACTGATGAAGTCCCCACACTCACGGATGCAGGTCGTGTCTGCTGAGAAAGTCTGCTTCCCAGTTGTCCACTCCCGGAATGAACACTGCTGACAGTGCGCTTACATGATTCTCCGCCCAGCGAAGAATTCTGGTGGCTTCCGCCATCGCCACTCTGCTCCTTGTGCCGCATTGGCGGTTTACATGAGCTACTGCGGTGACGTTGTCTGACTGAATCAGAACTTGTCGGTCGCGAAGTAAGGTCTCCGCTTGACGTAGGGCGTTGTATATGGCCCTTAGTTCCAGGATGTTGATGTGAAGACAAGTCTCTTGACTTGACCAAAGGCCTTGGAAATTTCTTCCCTGTGTGACTGCTCCCCAACCTCGGAGGCTCGCGTCCATGGTCACCAGGATCCAATCCTGAATGCCGAACCTGCGGCCCTCTAGAAGATGAGTACTCTGCAGCCACCACAGGAGAGATACCCTGGCCCTGGGGGACAGGGTGATCCGCTGATGCATGTGCAGATCTGACCCGGACCATTTGTCCAATAGGTCCCATTGGAAAGTCCTTACATGGAACCTGCCGAAGGGAATGGCTTCGTATGTTGCCACCATTTTTCCCAGGACTTGAGTGCAATGATGTACCGACACTTGTTTCGGCTTCAACAGGTTCTTGACTAGAGTCATGAGTTCCTGCGCTTTTTCTATCGGAAGAAAAACCCTTTTCTGGTCTGTGTCCAGAATCATGCCCAAGAAGGGCAGGCGGGTCGTAGGATTCAGCTGCGACTTTGGAATATTGAGAATCCAGCCGTGTCGCTGTAACACCTTCAGTGAAAGGGATACGCTGTTCTGCAACTTCTCCCGTGATCTCGCTTTTATGAGGAGATCGTCCAAGTACGGGATAATTGTGACACCCTGCTTGCGCAGGAGCACCATCATTTCCGCCATTACCTTGGTGAAAATTATTGGGGCCGTGGAAAGCCCATACGGCAACGTCTGAAATTGGTAATGACAATCATGTACCGCAAATCTCAGGTACGCCTGATGAGGTGGATAAATGGGAACATGCAGGTATGCATCCTTTATGTCCAGAGATACCATAAAATCCCCCCCTTCCAGGCTGGCGATGACCGCTTTATGCGATTCCATCTTGAACTTGAACAGTTTTAAGTAAAGGTTCAGGGATTTTAAATTAAAAATGGGTCTGACCGAACCGTCCGGTTTCGGGACCACAAGCAGAGTTGAGTAGTACCCCTTCCCTCTCTGAAACAGGGAAACCTCGGCCACCACTTGTTGAAGACACAATTTGTGAATCTCATGTAACACTATCTCCCTTCCCAGGGGAGAAGTTGGTAGCGCCGATTTGAAAAACCGTCGAGGAGGCACCTCTTCGAATTCCAGCTTGTATCCCTGGGAAACAATTTCTATTGCCCAGGGATCCACCTGTAAGTGAACACAGATGTGGCTGAAAAGTCGAAGACGTGTCCCCACTGGAGCGGACTCCCTCAGGGGAGCCCCAGCGTCATGCGGTGGATTTTGCAGAGGCCGGGGAGGACTTCTGTTCCTGAGAACTAGCTGTGTTGTGCAGCTTTTTTCCTCTGCCCTTACCCCTGGCAAGAAAGGACGATCCACGTACTCTTTTGCTTTTATTTGAACGAAAGGACTGCATTTGATAATGAGGTGCTTTCTTAGATTGTGAGGGAATACAAGGCAAAAAATTCGATTTGCCTGCCGTAGCTGTGGAGACGAGGTCCGAGAGGCCCTCTCCAAACAATTCCTCACCCTTGTAAGGCAAAAACTCCATATGCCTCTTTGAGTCGGCATCACCCGTCCACTGTCGGGTCCATAAGACTCGCCTAGCAGAAATAGACATAGCGTTGATTCTGGAACCCAGTAAACTAATGTCTCTTTGAGCATCCCTCATATATAAGACAGCATCTTTTATATGCCCTAGGGCAGGGCTGGCCAAACCAGTCCTCAAGATCTACCAACAGTTCACATTTTCCAGACCACCTAGCTGGAGCACAGGTGTAGTCATTACTAATTAAGATGTGCTGCATTCATTCCTAACTGACAATTCTACAGATCTCCAGGAGGCATGGAAAACATGAACTGTTGGTAGATCTCGAGGACTGGTTTGGCCAGCCCTGCCCTAGGGTCATTAAAATGGTATCCTTATCAAGGGTCTCCATATCCGCTGATAAGAAATCGGTCCATGCTGCTACAGCACTACAAACCCAGGCCGCCGTAATTGCCGGTCTGAGTAACGTACCAGAATGTGTGTAAATGGACTTCAAGGTAACCTCCTGCTTGCGGTCAGCACGATCCTTGAGGGTAGCCGTATCTTGGGATGGGAGCGCTATCTTTTTTGATAAGCGCGTCAAAGCTTTGTCTTCCCTAGTGGAGGATTCCCACCGTATTCTGTCCTGTGACGGGAAAGGATACACTATTAGAATCCTTTTGGGAATCTGCAGTTTTTTTTGTCTGGAGTTTCCCACGCTTTTTCGCATACTTCGTTCAGCTCATGTGAAGAGGGAAAGGTGACCTCAGTTTTCTTTCCCTTATACATGTGTACCCTCGTGTCAGGGACAGGGGGTTCCTCAGTGATATGCAAAACATCTTTAATTGCGATAATCATATATCGAATACATTTAGCCACCCCTGGCTGCAATTTTGCATCATCGTAGTCGACACTGGAGTCTGAATCCGTGTCGGTATCTGTGTCAACTATATGGGATAGTGGGCGCTTCTGAGACCCCGAAGGTCCAGGCGACATTGGGACAGACATGGGTTGACTCCCTGACTGTACCCTAGCTTCAGCTTTGTCTAATCTTTTGTGCAGTAAATTAACATTAGCACTTAAAACATTCCACATATCCATCCAGTCAGGTGTCGGCGCTGCCGACGGAGACCTAACATTCATACACTCCCCCCTCCTCCTTAGGTGAGCCTTCAACCTCAGACATGTCGACATACGCGTACCGACACACCACACACACACACACACACACACACACACACAGGGAAGCTCTTTTCTGAAGACAGGTTCATCACCAGGCACTCTGGAGAGACAGAGAGAGAGTATGCCAGCACACACCCCAGCGCTATATGACCCAGGAAAAAACACGTTTACCCAGTAGCGCTTTTGTAGCATGTATATGCGCCAATTATGTGGCCCCTCCCCCTCTACTTTAAAACCCTCTTTCACCGTGTGTCAAGCAGGGGAGAGTCCGGGGAGCTTCCTCTCAGCGGTGCTGTGGAGAAAAATGGCGCTGGTGAGTGCTGAGGGAGAAGCCCCGCCCCCTCGGCGGCAGGCTTCTGTCCCGCTCAAATTTTCTTAACATGGCGGGGGCTCTTTTTATACATGTACAGTGCCCAGCTGTACATGTATATATGTGTATTTGCCACAGGAGGTTTTTATTGCTTTCCCCCCCCCCCCCCCCCCCCCCCTGCACCCTTACAGTGACCGATGTGTGTGAGGTGAATGGGAGCAATGGCGCACAGCTTCACTGCTGTGCGTTACCTCTATGGAGATCAAGGTGTCTTCTGCCGCCTCTGAAGTCTTTTCCTCACATACTCACCCGGCTTCTATCTTCCGGCTCTGCGAGGACGGCGGCGCGGCTCTGGGACGGACGGCGAGGGTGAGACCTGCGTACCGATCCCTCTGGAGCTAATGGTGTCCAGTAGCCTAAGAAACAGAGCCCTGAAACTCAGAGAAGTGGGTCTGTTTCTCTCTCCTCAGTCCCTCGATGCAGGGAGCCTGTTGCCAGCAGGCTCCCTGAAAATAAAAAACCTAACTAAAATACTTTCTTTTACAGGAAACTCAGGAGAGCTCCCTGAAATGCACCCAGTCTCCACTGGGCACAGTATCAAACTGAGGTCTGGAGGAGGGGCATAGAGGGAGGAGACAGTGCACACCCAGATCCAAAGTCTTTCTTAAAATGCCCATGTCTCCTGCGGAGCCCGTCTATCCCCATGGTCCTTACGGAGTCCCAGCATCCTCTAGGACGTTAGAGAGAAAAAAATTGGTATTTGTTGAAGGTAAAACAATTATCTATATATATATTATCTTATTCATGCTGTTAAACGTTTTTATGTTTTTTACTGAACTATAGACCACTGGAATCTTAAGTTAGAAGGAAAAAACAATTAGATCAGCGACTGACCTTGAAGGAGGAGGTGGATGTAGCTGAATAGCCGCTTGCTCCAGACACCAGGGAAGCCATTGAGCCATGCCGCCGTAAGCTAGACTCAGATCCATAGCCAGATTCAGACTAAGAAAGGAAACAAAGACGACACAGCTTTTAAAGAGTGAAAATAAAATAGGTTGTCAAATGGAAAAATTATACGTGGGTGAAAACCAATAAAAAAAAACTTTGAAAATTCTAAATGAATTGAAATAGTACAAGAAGTGCGTTGAATACAATAAGTACAGCAAGGCAATATGGCTTGAGAGTCTGAATTCACCTCCTACACATCTGCAATGGCGGTATGTACAGGGGACATGAACAGAAACACTGTAAACATGCAGTCCTGAAATGTCAGAATGGAACCGCCATACCAGTTGTGGGCAGCAAGAGAACTAGGATGAGATGAAGGTGGCTTGCTGTAATATCGGTACACAAAATGTTATGCTACAGTACAAGAAAACTACACTGAAACGGCATATAAAGTCAATACAGTCGTTAATAAACTAAATTTTAATAAATGGCCTTCGAGAGGAACAGCAGTGAATAAGCCCCATGTTCAATAATATCATTAGCTTAGGTACAACACCATGCAATAACTGGGCTGAACAGACAATCCTCATCTGTCCGGTCCAATTATTGCAGTGTGTAACCAGCAACAAAGGCAGATTGTGGTTTAAAAACCTGTTAATCTGTTCATCTGATGCAGGACATCTGTCAGCTTAAATAAGCAATTACTGCGCACATTTTGTAGTGTGTATGTGATCTGTCCGTCAGTGTTTATTTAGAAAGTTACCTCTGATATTTAGGCCATAAATCATTCCGATAGGAAGACATAATACATTAGTGTGTACACCACACTTAACTACTTTTAAGGCAGGCATTCCCAACCACGGTCCTCAAGGCACACCAACAGTGCAGGTTTTAGTGATATCCAGGCTGCAGCACAGATGGTTAAAATCAAAATAACTGAGCTACTAATTAAGTCACCTGTGCTGAAGCCTGGATATCACTAAAACCTGCACTGTTAGAGCTGAAACACACTACCCGGCTTTTGCCGGCCGGGAAAAAGCCGGACGGCTTTTTCCCGTGCCGGCATTGTAGTTAACAGTGTGAGGGCTAGGGTTCCTTCACACTGCACGGCCCCGGCCCGGCTGCCGGGTTTCACCACTGGAAGGTCCGGCGGCCTGGCGGCCGCCGGGCCGTCTTTGGAGCCAGTAAACCATGTGTGTGAAGGGGAGCTTTCACACACAACGGTTTTTTCTGAAGCCGTGTCTGATGCTGCGCATGCGCACAGCATCACACACGGCTCAAAGCCGTCCTGTGTGACAGACACTGCCGGTTTCTCCCGGATGGCAAAAAGCCGGACAAAGTTTGTCCGGCTTTTTGCCATCCGGGAAAAACCGGAGTGTGTGTTACAGCCCTTAGTGTGCCTTGAGGACCGTGGTTGGGAATGCCTGTTTTAAGGTCTCCTCTCCAGGTGGGTGGTCTCCAGACTGGCACATCACTAGGCCGCACCCATGTCACATCAAAATGCTGCGATTCACAGGTGGGGCTAAATGATGCAATGTCACAAAATTTAGCCCCAAACCCTCGATACAGAGCAGTGAGTCCTGGGTATAATTTCATCCTGCTCGCCTCACTAGGAAGTGGACCGGATGTGGGCGATCCTGCCACTCTTCCGTGGGTGGGGGAGACATACTGAAAAGTTGGGATTCTCCTGCAATTAACGGAGAATAGGCAAGTATGGTGTACACTGGAAACCAGATATTCTTGATGGTTTCATCTGTCAGAAAACAGTGAATTTGTAAGTAACAGTTTCAGGGGTGTATCCCCACTATAACTGCACTTATCAGTCCCCTCCTGTTGGGGACAGTTACAGGTATGGAAGTGCAGTGGATTTCATGCGGGCTGATTAAACCATTTAAAAGTCAAGCACACATTCCAGCACCACAATGAGGATACATGGAAGCAAATTATTATTGGACACCAAACGCCATGGAAGTATTTGAAAAAGAAAAAATAAGATTTTACTTACCGATAAATCTATTTCTCGTAGTCCGTAGTGGATGCTGGGGACTCCGTCAGGACCATGGGGAATAGCGGCTCCGCAGGAGACAGGGCACAAAAGTAAAAGCTTTAGGATCAGGTGGTGTGCACTGGCTCCTCCCCCTATGACCCTCCTCCAAGCCTCAGTTAGGATACTGTGCCCGGACGAGCGTACACAATAAGGAAGGATTTTGAATCCCGGGTAAGACTCATACCAGCCACACCAATCACACTGTACAACCTGTGATCTGAACCCAGTTAACAGCATGATAACAGCGGAGCCTCTGAAAAGATGGCTCACAACAATAATAACCCGATTTTTTGTACCAATAACTATGTACAAGTATTGCAGACAATCCGCACTTGGGATGGGCGCCCAGCATCCACTACGGACTACGAGAAATAGATTTATCGGTAAGTAAAATCTTATTTTCTCTAACGTCCTAGTGGATGCTGGGGACTCCGTCAGGACCATGGGGATTATACCAAAGCTCCCAAACGGGCGGGAGAGTGCGGATGACTCTGCAGCACCGAATGAGAGAACTCCAGGTCCTCTTTAGCCAGGGTATCAAATTTGTAGAATTTTACAAACGTGTTCTCCCCCCGACCACGTAGCTGCTCGGCAGAGTTGTAATGCCGAGACCCCTCGGGCAACCGCCCAGGATGAGCCCACCTTCCTTGTGGAATGGGCATTTACATATTTTGGCTGTGGCAGGCCTGCCACAGAATGTGCAAGCTGAATTGTACTACACATCCAACTAGCAATCGTCTGCTTAGAAGCAAGAGCACCCAGTTTTTTGGGTGCCTACAGGATAACAGCAAGTCAGTTTTCCTGACTCCAGCCGTCCT
Organism: Pseudophryne corroboree; assembly: GCF_028390025.1. Classification (NCBI taxonomy): domain Eukaryota; kingdom Metazoa; phylum Chordata; class Amphibia; order Anura; family Myobatrachidae; genus Pseudophryne; species Pseudophryne corroboree. The sequence continues at coordinate 159,372,116 of NC_086444.1, read as the reverse complement.
GGAAACCGATATTTTCAGGGCCCTGATAACATCTAGCAACTTGGAGTCCTCCAAGTCCCTAGTAGCCGCAGGTACCACAATAAGCTGGTTCAGGTGAAACACTGACCCCACCTTAGGGAGAAACTGGGGACGAGTCCGCAGCTCTGCCCTGTCCGAATGGACAATCAGATATGGGCTTTTGTGAGACAAAGCCGCCAATGCTGACACTCGCCTGGCCGAGGCCAGGGCCAACATCATGGTCACTTTCCATGTGAGATATTTCAAATCCACAGATTTGAGCGGTTTAAACCAATGTGATTTGAGGAATCCCAGCACTACGTTGAGATCCCACAGTGCCACTGGAGGCACAAAAGGGGGTTGTATATGCAGTACTCCCTTGACAAACTTCTGGACTTCAGGAACTGAAGCCAATTCTTTCTGGAAGAAAATCGACAGGGCCGAAATTTGAACCTTAATGGACCCCAATCTGAGGCCCATAGACACTCCTGTTTGCAGGAAATGCAGGAATCGACCGAGTTGAAATTTCTTCGTGGAGCTTTCCTGGCCTCACACCATGCAACATATTTTCGCCACATGTGGTGATAATGTTGTGCGGTCACGTCCTTCCTGGCTTTGACCAGGGTAGGAATGACCTCTTCCGGAATGCCTTTTTCCCTTAGGATCCGGCGTTCAACCGCCATGCCGTCAAACGCAGCCGCGGTAAGTCTTGGAACAGACATGGTCCGTGCTGAAGCAAGTCCCTTCTTAGCGGCAGAGGTCATGAGTCCTCTGTGAGTATCTCTTGAAGTTCCGGGTACCAAGTCCTTCTTGGCCAATCCGGAGCCACGAGTATAGTTCTTACTCCTCTACGTCTTATAATGCTCAATACCTTGGGTATGAGAAGCAGAGGAGGAAACACATACACCGACTGGTACGCCCACGGTATTACCAGAACGTCCACAGCTATTGCCTGAAAGTCTCTTGACCTGGCGCAATACCTGTCCAGTTTTTTGTTCAGTCGGGACGCCATCATGTACACCTTTGGTCTTTCCCAACGGTTCACAATCATGTGGAAAACTTCCAGATGAAGTCCCCACTCTCCCGGGTGGAGGTCGTGCCTGCTGAGGAAGTCTGCTTCCCAGTTGTCCACTCCCGGAATGAACACTGCTGACAGTGCTATCACATGATTTTCCGCCCAGCGAAAAATCCTTGCAGTTTTTTCCATTGCCCTCCTGCTTCTTGTGCCGCCCTGTCTGTTTACGTGGGCGACTGCCGTGATGTTGTCCCACTGGATCAATACCGGCTGACCTTGAAGCAGAGGTCTTGCTAAGCTTAGAGCATTATAAATTGCCCTTAGCTCCAGTATATTTATGTGGAGAAAAGTCTCCAGACTTGATCACACTCCCTGGAAATTTTTTCCCTGTGTGACTGCTCCCCAGCCTCTCAGGCTGGCCTCCGTGGTCACCAGCATCTAATCCTGAATGCCGAATCTGCGGCCCTCTAGAAGATGAGCACTCTGTAACCACCACAGGAGAGACACCCTTGTCCTTGGAGATAGGGTTATCCGCTGATGCATCTGAAGATGCGATCCGGACCATTTGTCCAGCAGATCCCACTGAAAAGTTCTTGCGTGGAATCTGCCGAATGGAATCGCTTCGTAATAAGCCACCATTTTTCCCAGGACTCTTGTGCAATGACGCACTGATACTTTTCCTGGTTTTAGGAGGTTCCTGACTAGCTCGGATAACTCCCTGGCTTTCTCCTCCGGGAGAAACCCCTTTTTCTGGACTGTGTCCAGAATCATCCCTAGGAACAGCAGACGTGTCGTCGGAAACAACTGCGGTTTTGGAATATTTAGAATCCACCCGTGCTGTCGTAGAACTACTTGAGATAGTGCTACTCCGACCTCCAACTGTTCTCTGGACCTTGCTCTTATCAGGAGGTCGTCCATTTTCTTCGAAGAAGAATCATAATTTCGGGCATTACCTTGGTAAAGACCCGGAGTGCCGTGGACAATCCAAACGGCAGCGTCTGAAACTGATAGTGACAGTTCTGTACCACGAACCTGAGATACCCTTGGTGAGAAGGGCAAATTGGGACATGGAGGTAAGCATCCCTGATGTCCCGGGACACCATATAGTCCCCTTCTACCTGGTTCACTATCACTGCTCTGAGTGACTCCATCTTGATTTGAATCTTTTTAAGTGTTCAAATATTTCAGATTTAGAATAGGTCTCACCGAGCCTTCTGGTTTCAGTACCACAATATAGTGTGGAATAATACCCTTTTCCTTGTTGTAGGAGGGGTACTTTGATTATCACCTGCTGGGAATACAGCTTGTGAATTGTTTCCAATACTGCCTCCCTGTCGGAGGGAGACGTTGGTAAAGCAGACTTCAGGAACCTGCGAGGGGAAACGTCTCGACTTTCCAATCTGTACCCCTGGGATACTACTTGTAGGATCCAGGGGTCCTGTACGGCTCCAGCGTCATGCTGAGAACTTGGCAGAAGCGGTGGAAGGCTTCTGTTCCTGGGAATGGGCTGCCTGCTGCAGTCTTCTTCCCTTTCCTCTATCCCTGGGCAGATATGCTTATGGGGACGAAAGGACTGAGGCTGAAAAGACGGTGTCTTTTTCTGCATAGATGTGACTTAGGGTAAAAACGGTGGATTTCCCAGCAGTTGCCGTGGCCACCAGGTCCGATGGACCGACCCCAAATAACTCCTCCCCTTTATACGGCAATACATCTTTGTGCCGTTTGGAATCTGCATCACCTGACCACTGTCGTGTCCATAAACATCTTTTGGCAGATATGGACATCGCACTTACTCTTGATGCCAGAGTGCAAATATCCCTCTGTGCATCTCGCATATATAGAAATGCATTCTTTAAATGCTCTATAGTAAATAAAATACTGTCCCTGTCAAGGGTATCAATATTTTCAGTCAGGGAATCCGACCAAGCCACCCCCGCGCTGCACATCCAGGCTGAGGCGATCGCTGGTCGCAGTATAACACCAGTACGTGTGTATATACTTTTTAGGATATTTTCCAGCCTCCTATCAGCTGGCTCCTTGAGGGCGGCCGTATCTGGAGACGGTACCGCCACTTGTTTTGATAAGCGTGTGAGCGCCTTATCCACCCTAAGGGGTGTTTCCCAACGCGCCCTAACTTCTGGCGGGAAAGGGTATACCGCCAATAATTTTCTATCGGGGGAACCCCGCGCCTCATCACACACTTCATTTAATTTATCTGATTCAGGAAAAACTATAGGTTTTTCCACACCCCACATAATACCCTTTTTTGTGGTACTTGTAGTATCAGAAATATGTAACACCTCCTTCATTGCCCTTAACAAGTAACGTGTGGCCCTAAAGGAAAATACGTTTGTTTCTTCACCGTCGACACTGGAGTCAGTGTCCGTGTCTGTGTCGACCGACTGAGGTAAAATGGGCATTATAACGTCCCTGACGGTGTTTTAGACGCCTGGACAGATACTAATATGTTTGCCGGCCGTCTCATGTCGTCAACCGACTTGCAGCGTGTTGACATTATCACGTAATTCCTTAAATAAGCCATCTATTCCGGTGTCGACTCCCTAGAGAGTGACATCACCATTACAGGCAATTTGCTCCGCCTCCCAACATCGTCCTCATACATGTCGACACACACGTACCGACACACAGCACACACACAGGGAATGCTCTGATAGAGGACAGGACCCACTAGCCCTTTGGGGAGACAGAGGGAGAGTTTGCCAGCACACACCAAAAACGCTATAATTATACAGGGACAACCTTTATATAAGTGCTTTTCCCTTATAGCATTTTAATATATGTAGTCATATCGCCAAATCAGTGCCCCCCCTCTCTGTTTTAACCCTGTTTCTGTAGTGCAGTGCAGGGGAGAGCCTGGGAGCCTTTACACCAGCATTTCTGTGAGGGAAAATGGCGCTGTGTGCTGAGGAGAATAGGCCCCGCCCCCTTTTCGGTGGGCTTCTTCTCCCGTTTTTCTGAGACCTGGCAGGGGTTAAATACATCCATATAGCCCCCAGGGGCTATATGTGATGTATTTTTAGCCAGAATAAGGTACTATCATTGCTGCCCAGGGCGCCCCCCCCCAGCGCCCTGCACCCTCAGTGACCGCTGCTATGAAGTGTGCTGACAACAATGGCGCACAGCTGCAGTGCTGTGCGCTACCTTATGAAGACTGAAGAGTCTTCTGCCGCCGTTTCTGGACCTTCACTTTTTGGCATCTGCAAGGGGGGTCGGCGGCGCGGCTCCGGGACGAACCCCAGGGTGAGACCTGTGTTCCGACTCCCTCTGGAGCTAATGGTGTCCAGTAGCCTAAGAAGCCAATCCATCCTGCACGCAGGTGAGTTCACTTCTCTCCCCTAAGTCCCTCGTAGCAGTGAGCCTGTTGCCAGCAGGACTCACTGAAAATAAAAAACCTAACAAACTTTTACTCTAAGCAGCTCTTTAGGAGAGCCACCTAGATTGCACCCTTCTCGGCCGGGCACAAAAATCTAACTGAGGCTTGGAGGAGGGTCATAGGGGGAGGAGCCAGTGCACACCACCTGATCCTAAAGCTTTTACTTTTGTGCCCTGTCTCCTGCGGAGCCGCTATTCCCCATGGTCCTGACGGAGTCCCCAGCATCCACTAGGACGTTAGAGAAATACTTTTATGAGTAAAAGGATGCAATAGTAAAAAAGCAAATATTATATTACATGCTACAACAACAGGAACCAGGACTACACAAACTTAAAAAAAAAAAAAAAAAAAAAAGTGAATAGGCAAATAAACAATTTAGCCATTAACAAAAAAGAAAGCCCTCTGCAGTTCCCGGAACCAGCACACAATATCCCTGAGATCTATGGTGATGTCACTGCTATTATAGGAAGATGAAGTAAGCCCTGCAGAGTGGAAGCTGCTCCAGCTATTCTACGTTACCCACAACTGATCACATTCAATACTGATACTTTCAGATTAAAGACGCGTGACATGAAGACAAGTTATTACACACCAGTAAAATGGTATGTAATGGTCACAAAGCAAATATCTTTCTTCTACTGTTACTGTATCACTCCATTCATCTTGCAGAGTCAGTTAAAGCCTGTGAAGATCTCGTGCATGCTCGTAGTATAAAGAGTGGTAACCAGTGCACCTCCATGATCAGCACTAACTAGTACTGTACATGGTTGTGTGACTGGTAACAGGTGTCACTTATCAAGTCTTTATAGTAACATTATGGAAAATAAGCAGATCGCTGTTATTGGGTAAAACAGCTCTATTAAGCCTAAAATAACTTCATTATAGAAACTCATGAGCACATGTTGTAGTCCCGTATGTCATCACTAATAAACATTCCTTTGATTATTTGCTGCAACTTCCCTGAATATTGACTCCTTAGGATGCAGGAAGGGGAATCTTATGCATAATACCAGTTACCTTGTTCTTTTCTCAAGAGATGGATAATTCTTGAGCAAAATATAAAACCCGCCAGTTCCTTTATTTGATTACCGGAACTGGAAACATGCCTACTCTACCGCTACCAACCTGTGGCCATGCTTTAACACATTCCTGTCAAGAAAGCAGTATACTTACAGGGGTTACATTACAGGTTGAAGGGGGGTACACACACAGATGTGTGATTAAATTCTAAAGGGCCGTACTGACGGGGAGATTTCCCCAGAGATGTGTGCTGAGCGGTCTAGCACAGACCGCTCAGCACACATCTCTCCCCCCGCTCAGCACAGCGCGATGTGCTGAGCGAGGGGGGGGGGGCGGACACGGGGGGGCCGTTCATTTCACCAAGCGGTGAAATGAGAGAGACCTGCTAGATTGTCCCTGCATGCAGGCCAATCTAGCCCCGGTGATAGCGACGCTCGGGACCGCGCATCACTGTCGCCGGCACCCCTACACATGGAGCGATGTTCTAAGCAATCTAGTCAGATTACTTAGAAATGAGATGAAGATCGCGCCGTGTGTACCCCTGTCTCAGCCCTGCGACCGCCTCTGCCTGACTGACAGGCAGAGGCGGTCGCTGGGCGGGAGGTGGCGGGCCGGTGGCGTTTGCCCACCGTTTAGGGGAGCGCGGTCTGGGCAACTCAGGCGTGCCCGGACCTTTGGGGGGGCGGGCCGCAGCGGTAGTGACCCTCACAGCGACAAGTAGCTCCTACCAGCGCACAGGAGCTGCACTGGCAGGGAGCTACTCCTAAAGTACAAAAGCATCGCCGCTGTGCGATGCTTTTGTACTTGTGCGGAAGGGGGGGGGTGGGGGGGGGTGTCAGGCCTGACATGCGGGATGGACTAGCCTTGTGCTGGGCGTCCCCCCGCATGTCTGTGAGACTGATCATAGATGTGCTAAATTTAGCACATCTACGATCAGGTCTGAATTGGGCCCAGTGTGTATAGCCCATAGTTCTAGCAATGCGCGGCGCTATCACTGCGTTATGCACGTTATGCGCGGCGCTATCACTGCTAAATTTAGCACATCTACGATCAGGTCTCAATTAGGCCCAGTGTGTATAGCCCATAGTTATGCCCTGCGCGGCGCTATCACGACTCTAGATTTGCCTGCATGTAGGCCAGATCGGCCACTTCACCACTGGGTGATGTGAGCGTCTCCATCTCCCGCCCCCCCCCCCCCCCCCCCCCTCACTCAGCACACATCGCGCTGTGTGCTGAGCGTCCAGAGATGTGTGCTGAGCAATCACTGCTACAACGCTCAGCACACATCTCTGGGAGACATCTATACGTGTGTACCCCCCCTTGAGTCTCCCCTATCCCAAATTGGGTATAGTATAGAAGATCTACAATGTCTAGGTCAACAGTCATCAGGTCGACATGGACAAAACTTCGACACATGGATAAAAAAATAAAAAAAAATTTTTGGGTGTCGTTTTCACCGTCAGAGTACAGGGAACCCCAATTAGTGTACCGCATTCCTTTGCGTGGCAAGCGAACTGCGGTCAAGATGCCTCGCTGCGCTCTGCACAGGTTAATGGTCCCAATTGTAGTCCATATGGTTGGTAAAGTATGAAAAAGGTGTAAAATACAAAAAAAGAAAAAAATAAGTGTCCACCATTTGAACCAGTCAACCTTTTCCAGTGCCGGCTTTTCATGATTCGGCCTTTTGTCAGTGTCGACCATATGAAGTTGACCTAGACATGGTCTGTCTATACATTGGAACCCTGCGAAATGCTTGGGAGCAGAAGTATTTCTTATTTTTCTGTAGCTTGGAATATTTGCAAGCATAATAAGATACAGTGGAGCAGATGTATCAAGCCTGGAGAAGTGATAATGCACCAGCCAATCCACTCCTAATTGTCAATTTACATATTGGAGCTGATTGGCTGGTGCGTTATCACCTTGCACTTATCACTGCTTTATCACTTTCCAGGATTAATACATCTGCCCCAGTATCTTGGGGATGGGATCCAAGTCTAAACACGAAATGCATTTATGTTTTGTATACACATCGCCTGAAGGTAATTTGATACAAATATATTTAATAGTTTTCAGCATACACAATTATTATTACCAGCTATTTATATAGCGCACACATTCCACAGCACTTAACAGAGAATATTTGCCCATTCTCATTGGTCCCTGCCCCAGTGGAGCAATCTATGGTACAGATGTATTAAACCTGGAAAAGTGATAAAGCGGTGATAAGTGGAAGGCGATAACGCACCAGCCAATCATTTCGGGTTTGAAAAAGGACAGTTATTAGCTGAGTGGCTGGTGCATTATCACCTTCCACTTATCACTGCTTTATCACTCTTCAAGGCTTAATACCGCATGTACACACACATTCACACTAGGGTTAATTTTTGTTGGGAGCCAATTAACACGCCAATATATTTTTGGATTGTGGGAGTAAACCCGAGTACCAGGAGGTAACCCACGCAAGCACGGGGAGAATATAAAAAAACTCCATACCGTTCGCTCCATGGTGGGAATCGAACCCATGACCTCAGACAACAAAGGTTGTGTACAATGACCAACCACAAAGCAAAGGTGTCACTATCTCAGTCACTCAATAGATTTCATATTTTGGATATCAGGAAATCAGATGAGGACTACTCAACCTGTACTACTATTACAATGACCTAAGGATCATGGTCACTCACATTACGCCATAAAAGCCCCACAGTAGCCAAACAAATCAGTAATTTTATTATAAATGCATACTACATATATTTTTTTACTGCTGCACTTATGGTTTGTAAAGCAGATCATTAGCTATATCCCACAGGAAAGCACTTGGAGAATCAATATATTTAAAAACCATGCAATCACAACTGGCAGCGCAAACAGCCCAACACCTTAACTCCATCAATGCCAAGATGTTTTACCAAACTGGCAGCACAAACATGCTCATCTGGGGTCATCAGAGGGGACAGACAAGGCTACTACCTAATGCCAACAGCACCGACCGTGGGCACAAATATTCAGTACAGTCCTGCAAAACTGGTTACCGGTCTAAAACCTGCGGCACTGCGTCACCTTCTCCAGCACTTTAGAAATCCACGCAGGGTCCATATTGCTTCCTTTCCAATAGTCTTTCCAGGCAAATGAAGATCAGACTGCAAATTAGCCCTGCCCAGCCCTTATGATGCTCGGAAGGGAAGGAGGACCAGTCTTGCTAACAGGCAATCAGAGGACACAAGCGAAACATGCAGGTCTCCATCATTCGGCAAGCTGGAATGGGTCAATAAACCTAACGATGGCAGAGGCTCATGGGGAATCACTCTACAAACATCAGCTCCATTTCTGTACAAGTCATACATAGTCAGCAGTGTGATTACACAGGATGCAGATTATAAAATGGAAAAACAAGACTTAAAACAAAAAACATTGCAACAATGTGATAAAAACTGCAGTTACACCAGGGGCAAAGTCATGCTGAGATTTCTGTATTTATCTATGGTGGGCAAATTGCTAATTGTGTCAGATATAGCACAGCTGACTGTAGCACCAACATGGGGAATACAGTTTACTGTAATATTTCTCCAATATGCCACTAGAATGCCATATTTCAGAGAGCTTGTGGTCACACCCAGCATGCAGAATATCAGGAGTCTGTATGTGAACAGAGCCAGCTAGAACACAATACAAAAGGAACCATCAAGCCAAAAGTAAAAATGCTTACAAAGAAGTAAAAACTTATGCACACAGGGTGTACAGTATGCATTTACAGAATAATCTATCTATACTGGTGCTCCGTATGCAGTTTAAGCCAGAAAGCACAGAGCCCCTATAAGCTCTCATCAGCCCACGTAGGAATAGCCAATTAATCAGGAGATAAAGACCCAAATTGTATACACGTTTGATAATAAACCGTTAAGCATTTCTTAATAGTGTATTTATTACTAGTCACTACCCATGACCTACAGACGCATGTCTCCACAGTTTCCCAACCTCGGGGAGTAGCCGGTTAGTTCTGAGGCTGGCCACTGCATGATTAGACACCGCCCCTTAGCAGTAAAAGATTGCCATTCACTGGTCAGTGTAGAAGGGGGCAGGGCTAAAATTATGCAATCTGGCAAAATTTAGGACCACCCCCTCTACACAGAAGCCACAAATCCCTGTATTATCTCCAGTGTGTGCATCCTGCCCGCTTCACTAGGAAGCAGGCAGGATACTGGAAACTGTCCTGCAATTACGGGAGTGTGGGAGACTACCTGAAAAAAATCTAGAGTCTCCCGCAGCTTCCGGGAGCAAAGGCAAGTATAGCTTAAGCACATGTGACTTCATTAGTACCCAAGTTATTTTGGATTTAACCACCTGTGCGCAAGCATGAATATCAATAAAACTTGGATTGTTAGTGTGCCTTGAGGACCATGGTTGGGAACCATTTTTCTATATACTCTTACGTAATCCTGTCTGTAGTGCACTTTACTCGCCAAACAAGATGCAAAGGAAGATTAGATAGGGGCCAGCTTTTACCTACAACATATAGAGGGTGATGCAAATGTTTAAAAGTCGGTTGGGTGTCTGTTTTTTCCTGTCTGTTAGATAGGAAAAAACAGACTCCCAACTGACTTTTCAAACATTTGAATCTCCCCCATATTTTGGTTCTAACAAAAGTTTAGTAGAGCCATCATGAGCAAGCCGGTCTGTGTTGCACCACTAGCAGTCAGCAAGTATAAACTATTAGTCAAGAGACTGTTATGAGAAACTTAACACAAGCAAAACCTATTTAATCATTATTTCAATTTCATATCGAGTAGATTTCTTTCAAGCCAATGTGTTTGGAAGGATTTCATGATGTAATGTAGAAATGTAACAAGCCCATGAAAAAACATTAGGCGTGTTATAGTACAGTACATAACTCTGGCGGGCTACAAGCAGCATTGGTCACTTATGTCCTTTGTTAGATTTTTACAGAATGCCATTAATGATCAGTGACTCGTAAGATTTTTCCAGTGTTACGTGATCCCAGTGGCAACCAGTCATATGTCATATGTAGTGAGCAGAGAGGCTTTGGATCACCCTTCTAGCTCTATCTTGTACACATGAAGCACATTATCTGTGTATTTTGATTTGTATAAATGTTGTTCATCACAAATCTCTGCGACTGAAAGATGCAAAACTGCTTCCAATCAGTTCTCAGCAGAAGTCATCTAGCACACTGACAAGAGGCATACTGCTTGTTACCAAGAGCCATATGCTTCAGCATCTGTGCTTTTCTTGGCAGACAATGTATTTGGCACACCCAGAGACAGCAAATGTGGAGAGCCAGGCCTCCGGTCAGTCAGGAACAGCTGACCATTCCAGAGACTGCATAGTGCAGGCTGAACACTCAATGGGACTACATAGAAGAGATTCTTCACTTCTAGTATTTACTTTTATTTTTTTGTTTTTACTACATGAAAGACAATCACAGGCTAAGAGCAGGGAATCATTTATTTTAACTATACAGGTAATAAAGCAGTCTATAAAGTTCTAGTAAACAATGAATAGTATGTCCTTATTTCATAACCTATGAGGAGTGTGCTAGATGTCAGCCAAAAGGTAAATAGAACGTTAAGCTGCTTACACACGGGAGCGACTTGGCAGCAAACCCACTGTCGTGCCGACAGAGTGGCCGGTTGAAGCATATACACTTACCGATCAGCCACTTGTCTTGTCCTCTCATAATAGCTGGGCGGGCATTTGAATTTACTCGTACAGCTGTGTTGTCAGTCCTTTGCATATTGGATGTACAAAACCCGCCGACCCGCTTGTGATTGAACGGTATGTTACCCTGTGAATACCCAGCTTACTGCTTACCTCAAAACACACACTCACTTGATACAAGATTTCACTGCTCCAATGTCCCCAGCAGGAAGCCAGTGAGTTCCGTATGCCAGGAGTTTGCACACAGGTTAAGCTGGGTACACACTGAAGCAATGTGGCTCCAAAACGCCTTTTTGGAGTGACAAATTGCTTAAATCGCTCAGTGTGTACCCAGGATTGCGCAGTAGGGGCAATTCGGGCTGAAGGAGGGTTTTGTTTTGTTTCTATGTCAGAACGAATCCCTGTCACGCCTGTGTGTACCCAGCTTTACAGAAAGCAGAGAGCTGGCACACCGGTTACAGAAATAGAGTGTTCCACAGGCCAAGAGATTGCACGCAGGTTACAGAAACCAAGAGAGTTCCACAGGCAGAGAGCATACACACAGGTTACAGAAACCCAGCGAGTTCCATAGGCTGAGAGCTTGCAAACAAATTACAGAAACCGATGGTGACCATTATCTAATTAACCTCATAGCAAGTTAATTCCGGATAAGAAAGTTTTCATAATGGGAAGATGTCTACACCAAAATTGACTGGTTTATATACATAAAATACATGCAGGAGCTCCTGTAAATAGATACCTGGATCTAGACCACCTATGACCATGGCAGTCTGGATCTTATTTGTAAGGGGTACACAAATTGATATTCGAGACAAAAAGGAACTGAACTAGTAAGTATCTTTAAGTGAAATACACTGTATTAGTAACATCCTGCTGAGCCTCTTTGGCACTTTCTAGGCTAGTTACATTCAGACATCACTATCAGCAATTCATAACGCAGTACCAAATACAAATTACACCTTTTCCCCATAAGACTTTGTTCTGTGAGTAGTAATAAGTGTGATAGTGCTGCTTTCATGAAATTAAAGAAGACTATCCTACCTAAAATATTTTAATTTTATTATTTTAACGAAACTGCAACAAAGAAAAACTAAAAGCAAATGTGGCTTTTTCATTCTTTGTTACCACCGCCAATATATATTTGTGATTCTACTTTCATAAAAACCCAGATTCTACTCAAAACAGACTCCCATATTACACTGCAATACTGATCCCATACTGCTATCATACACTGCAAATCATGACTGACCCTACAATTAATAACGCAGTGAAGTCATGCACTAGTTCCTTATCCTCCAGTAACAAATGCCTTTATCATTGCTAGGAAAGAGTAACTGCATTCAATAGACAATCAAGCGTCACACAGCGGCACTACCACACGCTACACTCACAATGTGTACTGCACCACAAATTACTATACCATACACATTTTATAACCTGGCTTTGGGGAGAATTTAACCCGCAGGGTGAGGAACATTGCAAAGTGTGATGACAGAGGAAATAGCTGGAGATCAGGATAGGGTGAGGGTGCTTCTTTTAAGGCAGATTCCCATCCGCTGTCATCAAGGCACACTAAACAGTCCAGGTGTGTGTGATATTTATACTTGAGCACATATGGATATATCAAATAATAAGAATTTACTCACCGGTAATTCTATTTCTTGTAGTCCGTAGTGGATGCTGGGTACTCCGTAAGGACCATGGGGTATAGACGGGCTCCGCAGGAGACTGGGCACTCTTAAAAGAAAGATTAGGTACTATATCTGGTGTGCACTGGCTCCTCCCTCTATGCCCCTCCTCCAGACCTCAGTTAGGGAAACAGTGCCCGGAAGAGCTGACATTACTAGGAAAGAAACAAAAAACAGACAGAGTGGGAGCGCTGCTAGGATTACTACAAATTTAGACTTACTTTAATCATATAATTGATACTCATTTAGCGGTGTAGATAATCAATAAACTTTTAATTGATGACATAAAAAACAAAAATAAGAAAAAAGAAAAAGAGGAAAAAATAAAAGATAAAGAAAAAAATAATAAATACCAATAAATAAAACAATTAATAACACCAATATTAAAACTGATACTGAGATGGAATACCAGAGAAAAATATATACCAATGATAATTTAATCTAATTGGCTTGAAACATTTGTAAAACCTGTGCAAGCTAAATTAATATCGCACAATGTCCTCGCTTGGTAGTAAGATCCCTTGGAATAGTTCAGATGGTTAATAGTTGCTGGCCAGAAGGAAACATAGTTTCATTTTTCATGAAGATTTTAAAGATTGATATAATGTCATCCACATATGCCACAATGTGACAGTACGGATCCAGCTGTACCTCTGTGATCCTCCTCTGAGGAAGCCGCCGAGTCTAAAGGCGGAGAAACGCGTAACCAAGGAGCCCCGGAGTGCCGCTGAGCACAATACCCGAATTACCTGTACACAGTTCTGACGTCAGCGAAGAGAACGGGACCACGGAACACACCGGAAAAATCACCCTCCTCCATTGTTGTAACACGCTGGCAGGTCCAGTAGGAGGATCACAGAGGTACAGCACCAGTGCCGTGGGACCCAGGTAACTCTAACATAAGAGACTGTGTATTAAGGAATCCTTTTCAAAGGCTATTTCATTCAGCTGGATCCGTACTGTCACATTGTGGCATATGTGGATGACATTATATCAATCTTTAAAATCTTCATGAAAAATGAAACTATGTTTCCTTCTGGCCAGCAACTATTAACCATCTGAACTATTCCAAGGGATCTTACTACCAAGCGAGGACATTGTGCGATATTAATTTAGCTTGCACAGGTTTTACAAATGTTTCAAGCCAATTAGATTAAATTATCATTGGTATATATTTTTCTCTGGTATTCCATCTCAGTATCAGTTTTAATATTGGTGTTATTAATTGTTTTATTTATTGGTATTTATTATTTTTTTCTTTATCTTTATTTTATTTTTTCCTCTTTTTCTTTTTTCTTATTTTTGTTTTTTATGTCATCAATTAAAAGTTTATTGATTATCTACACCGCTAAATGAGTATCAATTATATGATTAAAGTAAGTCTAAATTTGTAGTAATCCTAGCAGCGCTCCCACTCTGTCTGTTTTTTGTTTCTATCATAATCACGGGGGTTGCAAAACATCCCTTAATGTGGGCAGCAGCAGCAGCTTTACTACTAAAATATTTCTGAAAAGGAATTGTATTAATAGCAGTTTCTCCACCGGTGAATCAGCGCAACACCTATTTTCCAATATTTTTATTACTAGGAAAGGATTTGGAATCCAGGGTAAGACTCATACCAGCCACACCAATCACACCGTGATAACTATACCCAGTTAACAGTATGAAAAATAACTGAGCCTCTCTCAACAGATGGCTCATACAATAACACTTTAGTTAGGCAATAACTATATACATGTATTGCAGAGAGTCTGCACTTGGGACGGGCTCCCAGCATCCACTACGGACTACGAGAAATAGAATTACCGGTGAGTAAATTCTTATTTTCTCTGACGTCCTAGTGGATGCTGGGTACTCCGTAAGGACCATGGGGATTATACCAAAGCTCCCAAACGGGCGGGAGAGTGCGGATGACTCTGCAGCACCGAATGAGCAAACTCAAGGTCCTCCTCAGCCAGGGTATCAAACTTGTAGAATTTTGTAAAAGTGTTTGAACCCGACCAAGTAGCAGCTCGGCAAAGTTGTAAAGCCGAGACCCCTCGGCCAGCCGCCCAAAAAGAGCCCACCTTCCTCGTGGAATGGGCTTTTACTAATTTAGGATGCGGCAGTCCAGCCGCAGAATGTGCAAGCTGAATCGTGCTACAGATCCAGCGAGCAATAGTCTGCTTTGAAGCAGGAGCACCCAGCTTGTTGGGTGCATGCAGGATAAATAGCGAGTCAGTTTTTCTGACTCTAGCCGTCCTGGAAACAAAGTTTCAGGGCCCGGACTATGTCCAGCAACTTGGAATCCTCCAAGTCCCTAGTAGCCGCAGGCACCACAATAGCTTGGTTCAAATGAAACGATACCACCTTAGGGAGAAATTGGGGACGAGTCCTCCATTCTGCCCTTTCCATATGGAAGATCAGATATGGGCTTTTACATGACAAAACCGCAAATTCTGACACACGCCTAGTCCAAGCTAAGGCCAAAAGCATGACCACTTTCCACGTGAGATATTTTAGCTCCACGGTCTTAAGTTGCTCAAACCAGTGGGATTTTAGTAATCCAACACACGTTAAGATCCCAAGGTGCCACTGGAGGCACAAAAGGGGCTGAATATGCAGCACCCCTGTAACAACGTCCGAACTTCAGGCAGTGAAGCCAGTTCTTTTTGAGAGAAAAAGGGATAGGGCCGAAATCTTGGCCTTTATGGATCCTAATTTTAGGCCCATAGTCACTCCTGACTGTAGGAAGTGCAGGAATCGACCCCCCTGGAATTCCTCTGTAGGGCCTTCCCAGCCACACACCAAGCAACCTATTTTCGCCATATACAGTGAAAAAGTCTTGCTGTCACGTCTTTCCTAGCCTTTATCAGCGTAGGAATAACTGCATCCGGAATGCCCTTTTCCGCTAGGATCCGGCGTTCAACCGCCATGCCGTCCAACGCAGCCGCGGTAAGTCTTGGATCAGACAGGGTCCCTGTTGCAACATGTCCTGACTGAGAGGCAGAGGCCATGGGTCCTCTGAGAGCATTTCTTGCAGTTCCGGGTACCGAGTCCTTCTTGGCCAATCCGGAGCAAAGAATATTGTTCACACTCCTCCGTTTATTACAATTCTCAGCCCTTGGGTCTGAGAGGAAGAGGAGGGAATATATAGACCGACTGGAACACCCACGGTGTTACTAGTGCGACCACAGCTATCGCCTGAGAATCCCTTGACCCAGCGTAAAACCTTTTTTATCTTTTTATTGAGGTGGGACGCGATGTAGTCCACCTGAGGCAGTTTCCATCAATTTGCAAAACTGCGTGAAGACTTCCTGATGAAGTCACCACTTTCCCGGGTGGAGGTCGTGTCCACTCCCGGAATGAACACTGCTGACAGTGCGCTTACTTGATTCTCCGCCCAGCGAAGAATTCTGGTGGCTTCTACCCTCGCCACCCTGCTCCTTGTGCCGCCCTGGCGGTTTACATGAGCCCCTGCTGTCTGACTGGATCAGAACCGGTTGGTCGCGAAGCAGGAACTCCGCTTGACTTAGGGCGTTGTATATGGCCCTTAGTTCCAGGATATTGATGTGAAGGCAAGTCTGTTGGCTTGACCACAAACCTTGGAATTTTCTTCCCTGTGTAACTGCCCCCCACCCTCAGAGGCTTGCATCCGTGGTCACCAGGACCCAGTCCTGAATGCCGAATCTGCGGCCCTCGAGAAGGTGAGCACTCCGCAGCCACCCTGGCCCTGGGGGATAGGGTGATTAACCGATGCATCTGAAGATGTGATCCGGACCACTTGTCCAGTAAGTTCCATTGTCCTTGCATGGAACCAGCCGAAGGGGATGGCCTCGTAGGATGCCATCATCCTTCCCAGGACTCGAGTGCAGTGATGCACTGACACCTGTTTTGGTTTTCAACGGATTCCTGACCAGTGTCATGAGCTCCTGAGCTCTCTCTATCGGGAGATAAACCCTCTTCTGGTCTGTGTCTAGGATCATGCCTAGGCGAGGCAGATGAGCTGTAGGAACCAACTGCGACTTCGGAATATATAGAATCCAGTCGTGTTGCCGTTTCACTTCCAGAGAAGGTGATACGCTGTCCAGCAACTGCTCTCTTGATCTCGCTTTTATGAGGAGACCATCCAAGTATGTGATAATAGTGACACCTTGCTTCCGCAGAAGCACCATCATATCCGCCCTTACCTTGGTGAAATTGGTAATGACAATCCCGTACCGCAATTCTGAGGTACGCCTGATGAGGTGGATAAATGGGGACACGAAGGTATGCATCCCTTATGTCCCGATTCATTTCAGGCTTGCAATGACCGCTCTTAGCGATTCCATCTTGAACCTGAACCTTTTCAGGTATATGTTCAGGGATTTTAATACAATATGGGTCTAACCGAACCGTCTGGTTTCGGGATTATAACATGGTCGAATAATAACACCCTCTTGTTGAAGGAGGGGACCCTTGACCACCACCTGTTGAAGATACAATTTACGAATTGCAGTTAACACTGGCTCCCTCTCTTGGGGGAAGCCCGCCGGGTCCTCGGTGAGGGGGCATCTTCTCACAGTCCAGCCTGTATCCCTGTGATACAATTTCTATTGCCCAGGGATCTAACAGGGAGTGAACCCACTTGTGACTGAACTTACGAAGGCGTGTCCCCACCGGGCCTAGCTCCGCCTGTGGAGCCCCAGCAACATGCGGTGGATTTTTGTAGAGGCCGGGGAGGACTTCTGTTCCTGGGGACTAGCTGTGTGGTACAGCTTCTTTCCTCTGCCCCCGGCTCTGACAAGAAAGGACGCACCTCGGACTTTCTTGTTTCTTTATTCGAAAAGCTGCATTTAATAATGTCGTGCTTTCCTAGGCTGTGCAGGAATATAAGGCAAAATATCAGAATTACCAGCTATAGCTGTGGAGACCAGGCCCGAGAACCTTTCTCCACACAATCCTCAGCCTTCCATATGCCTCTTAAGTCGGCATCATCTGTCCAATGTATATTCTACAGGACACGTCAAGCAGAAATCGACATAGATTTTGTCTCTAGTACCCAGTATACTCATGTCCCTTTGGGCATGCTTTATAATTATATATTTATCACTTAAGACAGCATCTTAAAATATTTATATGCATACTAGGGTCTCAATCTCTGCTGATAAGGTACCTGTCCACGCTGCCACAGCGCTATAAACCCATGCCGACACAATCGCCGGTCTGGGTAGTACACTAGAATGTGCACACTATCTGCAGGATTCCTGAGAATAGCTAGTGCAAACAGGACACCCAAGGGGAAGATTCTCAACACATCCTGGCCCTAGTGGGGAAAGGATACAGCCTGAGAATTCTCTTGTGGGAAGCTGCCGTCTCTTGTCTGGAGATTCCCGCTCTTTTTCCTCATGAGAGGAGGGAAATTTACCTCAGCATTCTTCCCCTTAACATGTGTACTCTCGTGTCAGGGACAGATGAGTCATCAGTGATATGCAAATCATCTTTTATTCCAATAATCATATATTGAATATCTTTCAGTCCTCTTGGCTGTAACTTTGCATTATCGTAGTCGACAGTGGAGTTAAACTCCGTGTCGATACTTTGTTATTTTGGATAGTGAACATAGGGAGACTCTGAAGGACTCTGTGACATAGGGACAGACCAGGGTAGATTTCCTTTCTGTTCCCTAACCTTTTGTGCAATAATTTTACCTCAGCACTTACACATATCCAAACAGGTGTCAGCGTTGTCGACGGAGACACCCTCCCACACACATATCCGCTCTATCACCTCCTTAGAGGAGCCTTTCACCTCAGACATGTCGACACACGCGTACCGACACACCACACACACAGGGGATGCTCTATTTGAAGACCGTTCCCCCACCAGGCCCTTTGGAGAGACAGAGAGAGAGAATCCCAGCACACACCACAGCGCTATATAATACAGGGATGTACACTATACTGAGTGATTTTTCCCCTATAGCAGCTTATATACACAGTTTTGCGCCTAAATTTATGTGCCCCCCCTCTCTTTTTTACCCTTTGTGTACCAGGATACTGCAGGGGAGAGCCTGGGGAGCTTCCTTCCAGCGGAGCTGTGAAGAGAAAATGGCGCCGGTGTGCTGAGGAAGAAGGCCCGGCCCCATCAGCGGCGGGCTTCTGTCCTTTTATGTACTTTAATGGCGGGGGTTAATGCACATATACAGTTTATCAGACTGTATTATGTGCTTTTCGCCAAGTAAGGTAATCTAATTGCTGCCCAGAGCGCCCCCCCCCCCCCCAGCGCCCTGCACCCATCAGTGACCGGAGTGTGTGGTGTGCGAAGGGAGCAATGGCGCACAGCTGCAGTGCTGTGCGCTACCTTAATGAAGACCGGAGTCTTCAGCCGCCGATTTTCAACTTCTCTTCGTTCTTCTGGCTCTGCAAGGGGGACGGCGGCGCGGCTCCGGGACCGGACGACCGAGGACTGGGCCTGTGTTCGATCCCTCTGGAGCTAATGGTGTCCAGTAGCCTTAGAAGCCCAAGCTAGCTGCAAGCAGGTAGGTTCGCTTCTCTCCCCTCAGTCCCACGTAGCAGTGAGTCTGTTGCCAGCAGATCTCACTGAAAATAAAAAACCTAACAAATACTTTATTTTTTAGGTAGCTCAGGAGAGCCCCTAGGGTGCATCCAGCTCTGGCCGGGCACAGATACTAACTGAGGTCTGGAGGAGGGGCATAGAGGGAGGAGCCAGTGCACACCAGATATAGTACCTAAACTTTCTTTTAAGAGTGCCCAGTCTCCTGCGGAGCCCGTCTATACCCCATGGTCCTTACGGAGTACCCAGCATCCACTAGGACGTCAGAGAAAACTGAAATACTAATTTAGTCACCTGCGGTTAAATATGGCTCTCTATAAAACCTGGACTGTTCTACCCCTTTCACATCGCACTAAAAACCCGGTATCGACACGGCATATTGCCGTGTCGAAACGGGTCAGTGTGCGATGTGAAAGCTCCTTTACAGAATTAGCGGGTCGCCTGACCCGGTAATTCAACCCGGTAAAAAAGAAGGGTTATTATCGGGTTGATTACCGGGTCAGGCGCAGTGTGAATGGGAGCCGTTCCGATGCGACACGGCTCCCATTCACAGCATAGGGAGAGGCGGCGCAGGAGATGAGCTCATCTCCCAGCGCCGCCTCCACCCCCGCCCCTGCTGCGCCCTCCGCTGCTATGGTCGGTATATTGCCGGGTCGGAAAGCCAGCAACGGAGCGCAAATGCCGGATCCCACCCGGTAAGTACACGTTTCTCTTACCGGGTATGATCCGGCATTTGCGATCTGAATGCAGCATTAGTGTGCCTCGAGGACCATGGTCGGGAAACACGGTTTTAAAGGAGTACAGCTGCTGTAATTTCCCACAGCAATGCAAGTGCCATTTTCCCCCTGCTTCGGAGCTCATTGCTTATTTCTCTTTTCTCCGCCAGATGACCAGTAATGCCATGGTACTGTAGGGAGTCAAGCCTGTATGTGAAGTTTAGTATTTGCCTCTTCTAAAGTAATGACAAACTGGAGTAAAGTCTCTAAATACAAGCGAGTTAAAAGAAAGCTGAAAACTTCAAATGAAAGAAAAGAAAAAATACCCAACAAGTAACACTGTGTGGCTATTAAATAGCGATGCTATAACTTAGGTTTAATTATATTAAGTACATTTTAACTGTTCCCCTTCTATGCATATGCACACCGCTGCACTCTTATTTGCCAATGGTCAAAGCCGTGCTGTAGCTCATTATCTGTCAGCTGTCTCAACAGTTCCATAGTTATCTTCTTTAAGTCGAATTGAGATGAGTGACCCTGAGGAGGAGGGGGGGGGAGCCACAGGGAGACCAGCAGGGACAGCCGCTGGAGATCAGCGCTACAGAAGGATGTCACACAGCCGCCCGACCTAACGGCAGTGTCCACCCGGCTCCAGCAAGTGTGACCTCACTTGCTAGAGCCGGATGGAAGCTGCCGTGAGCGGTGCATCTGTGCGACATCCTGCTGCAGCGCTGATCTCCCCTATATGCCAGCGGCTGTCTCCCGTCTCCCTGTGGCTCACCCCCCTATCCTGCTCTGGGTCCCACATTTTTTTACGTCTGACTGAGGTGGTAGAAAAGGGGGCCAAAACCGACCCCGTTTTCGACACAAGCATATGGATCGGCAGCTATTCGAAAAATGTTGGGATATATTGAATAGGTCGAATCACGATTCGACCTTAAAAAGTCGAAAACTGCTGTCTTTTCGACAGATGGCAGCTTTCGACTTCAATTGAATATACCCCCAAGTTGCTAGAACATTTTTTGTAATAATGCTGATTCACTGTTGTGCCTTCTGGTACCCAGTCTGCCAAATTGGAAAACATATGTTTAACCAGCAGATGGTATACAGAGAGCAGCATCCAGTCTGTCAGAATGCCTCATGGCCTCGCTGCAGATTATATTTCTACTAATGGAACCACCAACTGAGTGGGAATAACCTGCTGTGGTGGGATTCCGTCTGCCTGTATTTTACCAGCTCTTGGGATTCCGGCATCGGTCCCCTGACTGTCTGGATCCCGACAGCAGGTATTTTAACTGCATCCCTGCCAAAATACCACAATTGATATCAAAGAAAACAATTAACATGGCTCTAAATTTGGATTTGCTTTGACGCGCTTTCTTCATTCTCTGATGGTGTTTTCTAGTGCATGGACTGGTGTTTTTGTCTCAGGATCGTACTGGAAAATCCATGTTTCATTACAGATAGAAACTATCTAAAATAAGGAGATTTATGGTAGACTTACCATAGTTAAATCTCTTTCCGCGAGGTACACTGGATTCCACAGGGAACAACATCGGGTGTAGAGTTGGATCTTGATCCGAGGCACCAACAGGTTAAAGCTTTGACTGCACTGCACCACCTCCTCTATAGCCACGCCTCCAACCACTCGAGCGCAGTTTCGTTAGCCAGTCCAATGCAGTAGCAGGTAGGAGAGACGGTAGATGTTAGTCACATAGAACCACGCTCTCACGAAAGGAGAAGGGACTAGCAGCAAATGCCATACAAACCCAATGAAGCTAAGTGCGTCAGGGTGGGCGCCCTGTGGAATCCAGTGTACCTATGGTAAGTCTACCATAAATCTCGTTTTCTGCAGCGGGGTACATTGGTATTCCACATGGAATAACATCGGGGATGTCCTAAAGCAGTTCCTCATGGGACTGTAGCGCACTGTAGCGGGTACAAGAACCCGTGTCCAGAGGAAGCATCCTGGGAGGCGGAAGTATCTAAGGCATAGAACCTGATGAACGTGTTAGAGGACCACGTAGCCACCTTGCAAAACTGTTCAGCGGACGCGCCTCGGCTGGCTGCCCAAGAAGGTCCAACAGATCAGGTAGAATGGGCTTGGATAGCAGCAGGAGCTGGAAGACCAACATGTGAATAAGCATTCTAATCCATCTGGCCAAGGTTGGCTTATTCGCAGGCCAGCCACGTTTGTGAAAACCAAAAAAAAAAAAAAAAAGGGGTATCTGACCTCCTGAGGGACGGCAGTCCTCTATGTAAATATGGAGAGCCCGTACCACATCCAAAGACCGCTCTTTGGAGGACAAACCAGAAGAGATAAAGGCCGGAACCTCAATCTCTCGGTTAAGATGAAAATATGATACCACCATAGGTAGATAACCAGGGCAAGTTCAAAGAACTGCCCAGTCCTGGTAAAAAAAAAAAAAAAAAAATCAGAAAGGGTGGACGACAGGACAAGGCGCTTAAGTCCAACACCCTCCTAGCAGAGGCAATAGCCAGTAAAAACAGGACCTTAAGTGTAAGACATTTAAGATCCACAGACTCAAGAGGTTCATATGGAGACTCTTGGAGGGCATTTAAGACAACAGACAGAACCCATGGAGCCACAGGAGGGACATAGGGAGGCTGAATCCGTAAAACGCCCCAAGTGAATGTATGAACGTCAGGAATAGACGCGATTTTTCTCTGAAACCACACCAACAAGGCAGATATATGAACCTTGAGGGAGGCCAGACGAAGGCCTAAATCTAGGCCTTGTCTAGAAGTTCTGAACGAATAGGCATCATAATTCTTAGCAGCAAACCATGTGAAGTAAGAGTTCCAGACCCTGTAATAAATCCGTGCAGAAGCCGTTTTGCGGGCCTTCAATATAGGTTTGAATAACCGCCTCAGAGAATCCCTTGGCCCTTAGGAGTGAAGCTTCAAGAGCCACGTCTTGCCAGGTCCAGATAGACACAAGGGCCCTGAACGAGGACGTCTGGGCGTTGAGGAAGTAGAAGAGGACACTATCGATAGACCTTGCAGGTCTGAGAACCAATGCCATCTGGGCCACGCTGGAGCGACTAGAAGTAGTATTCCTCCTTCTTGCTTGAACTTCGTATTACCCTGGGCAGGAGTGACATTGGAGGGAACACGTATGGCAGCCATTGCGTCCACGAACGCGGCTTGAGGATCCCTTGTCCTTGATCCGAAGACCGGAACCTTGTAATTGTGTCGAGACGCCATCAGGTCTACATCTGGTAGGCCCCACTTGTCCACTAGGAGTTAAAAGACTTTCGGATGAAGACTCCAATCTCCGGCGTGTACGTCTTGACAACTGAGGAAATCCACTTCCCAGTTGAGGACTCCGGGGATGAACACTGACGATATTGCTGGCAGATGGTGTTCCACCCAACGGAGGATTTTTGACACTTCCAGCATTGCCATGTGGCTTCGGGTGTCGGCTTGATGATTTATGTACGCCACCGTGGTGGCGTCGTCTGGTTGTACTAGAACAGTCCTGTTCTGTGCCAGAGGCAGGGCCAGTGTCAATGCGTTGAACACTGCTCGTAATTCCAGACCATGGAGAGTGTGTGTTGCTCCAACACAGAGCCCCAACCTCGCAGACTGACATCCGTTGTCAGTAGGACCCAGTTGGAGATCCTGAAGGGACGGCCCCTGCTCAACTGTTGGTCCTGTAGCCACCAGCTCAGTGACAGACGAACCTCCGGAGTCAAGGAGATCATTTGAGACCTGATCCGATGAGGCAGGCCGTCCCACTTGGAAAGGATTAACCTCTGCAGAGGGCGGGAATGAAATTGACCAGAACACAAGTTGTTATCCTCCGTATGGAGCGCTTCACAAATAAACTGAAGTGTTTCCCTTTTATCTCTGGCAGATCAGCTCACACTGCCCAAACATCGAATATGGGAAAAAGGGATTAGATCAAAGAGTCACAGCGCTGTTTCTAATTTACTAAATCTCACAGGAGAATATACTGTCCAAATTCTTCACATATAGGAAGGACACTATACCACAATGAAATTGAGCGTAGTCTACTATGTCGAAAGCCGACACCATGAGGCCTAGTACTTGCATCGCCTAGTGTATCGACACACGTGGGCAAGAAAGGAAGCATCTCATCTTGTTCTGAAATTTCAGGACCTTCTCCGGAGACAAAAACAACCGCTGGTCGTGGGTGTCCAATAGCGCTCCCATGTGCACCATGCTCCAAGCAGGGACCAGCGAGGACTTTTTCCAGTTGATGGGCCACCCGTGGGCTTGACGGAATTGGACAGTCAGTTCCAGATAACGGAGGAGAACCTCTTGGGAGTTCGCCAGGATCAGCAAGTCATTCAGATAGGGCAGGATCCAGATTCTCTGACGGTGGAGAAGAGCAGTCACTACGGCCATGACCTTGGTGAAGATCTGAGGGGCCGTGGCCAATCCAAAAGGCAGTGCCAGGAATTGATAATGTAGGTTGCCAATAGCAAACCGCAGATATTGCTGATGCGACATGGCAATAGTTATGTGCAGGTAAGCATCCTGTATGTCCAAGGAAACCATATAATCTTCGGGTTCCATGGCCAGCACTATAGAGCGCAGAGTTTCCATACGGAATTTGGATACGCTCACAAACTTGTTCAATGATTTGAAGTTGCATATAGGCCGGAAGGACCCATTTGGCTTCGGAACTAGAAACAGGGTCGAACAGTATCCCCTGCCTCTCCGAGACAGAGGTACCGGCACTACCACTCCTGTATCCAAGAGGGATTGTACAATTAAGTGTAGAGCTTGCGCTTTTAATGGATCCGCAGGGATAACCATTATGCAAAACTGGCGAGGGGGACGTCTCTTGAAAGAGATTGCGTACCCGTGAGAGACAACTTCCCGCACCCAGGCACCCGAAGTGGTCTTTAACCAGACCTGGGCGAACTGCAGAAGTCGGCCTCCCACCCTGTGGTCCCCCAGGGGAAGGCCCACCCCGTCATGCAGTAGGCTTGTCTTGTTTGGAAGCATGCTGACGGGCGGCCCAGGATAGTTTAGATTTAGGCTTAGTGGTTTTGAAAGCACGAGCCTGTCGCTGATACGCTTGACCCTTTGCTTTCCCTGGAGGTCAAAAGGAACGAAAGGTGGTATTTTTAGCCTTCGGAGCAGAATGATTAGTGTTTGAGAGACACGCAGTCTTGGCAGCAGCAAAATCAGTTACAATCTTGTTCGGATACTCCCCAAAGAGGATGTCTCCTTTAAAAGGGAGCACATCCAAGGTCTTTTTGGAGCCCAGGTCCACCTTCCAGGACCTCAACCACATAATTCAACGAGCCAGAATAGACGTAATAGATGCCTTGGCAGCCATTACACCTGCATCAGAGGCCGCCTCCTGAATATAGTGGGAGGCTGTGGTAATATAAGACAGATATGGTCTGGCAGTGTCAGAAAAATCCTGGGGCAGCTCATCCTGAATTGCATGAACCCATTCTTCAATTCCTTTTGCAGCCCAAGAGGCTGCCATAGTGGGTCTATGCACAGCACTGGTAAGAGTGTAAATAGACTTCAGGCAACCCTCCACACGCTTATCTGCGACAGCTGTGACAGGAAGAGTAGATGACAGCACAAAACGGGCGACATGAGAGTCCACCGGCGGTGGAGTTTCCCACTTCTTACTCAACTCCGCAGGGACAGGATAACGAGCTAGCATCTTTTTAGACAGGGAAAATTTATTTCCTGGAGACTACCAGGATTCCTGACATATGTCAATTAAATGGTCAGAATGTGGTAAAACTACTTTAGTAACCTTCTGACGTTTAAATTTCAGGTTTCTTAGACGCAGTAGTGGGTTCGATCTCATCATCCATTTGGAGAATCAGCTTAATAGCCTCCACTAGGTCAGGAACATCAAACTGTGTTGTAGATTTCTCATCAGAAGCAACTGTATCAGTGTCTGACGGATCAGTATATTCCCCATCTTCATCAGAAAATATCAGTGGATTGTGAGGAAGAAATTGCCTGCTTAGAGGGGAGAGGGGTAGGGTTCTGAGCAATAAAAGATTGATATAATTTTTGCACCTGGGTAGATAGCGAATCCGCCCATGGCGGGTTCACCACATGGACAAGACCCTGACGCACCTATCCCCCAGGGGGACAGAATATAGTGATAGCAATATGTGTGATACACAAGAATGGAATCCACACAGCAGCTACAAGCACACTCAGTCACAGTACAATGCAGAAATTATTACAGAAACAATTAAACTGCACTGGACTAGTAAAACTACATAGATATGTATGTATATAGAAATAACAATGCACAGTAGATACTGGATGTATATCACAGAATACTTGTACTAAATATTCAGATAGCAGTACACTTGTTCTTAACTAACACAGACATGTAGAATACTTAAGTGTCTGTAAATGCACAGCGCTAATGAGACAGGCGGCTTTACAGAGGAGACCGTTCCCTGCAGTCCCGGAGATCAGCCCAGCTAGTAGTGCAAAGGCGGCGCCAAAATCTGTCAGGGAGTGAGGGAGAGTGAAGTGCAGCTCCAGGGTGGGAACACCAGCAGTAGATGGCGCCCGGAGCTGGGGGAGGTGCTACAGGTCAGCACCTTATCCCCTATGCTGGTCCTCACCACCGGGTACAGTGGAGCCTATCTGAAATGGATTTTAGTAAATTAGACTGTACTCCCTGCCCTGGTGGATGTAGTGGGGTCCCTGTGCAGTAGTGTCCACGCCAGCGGTGTGATCTGTCTCCTGGGACCGCGCCCGGATCCGGTTGGTCCCACCTGTGGGGCCCTCTTACTTCCTTCCTGATGTGCAGCCAAGCGATTCTGGAGAGCAGAAGTGGTGGTGCACCTGATGAACGGTGCGCCTCCGCTGCAAGTACCCGGGAACCCAGCCATGAGTATGCAGCGCTGCTGGGGGAGGTGATGGAGCCGCAGCACAGAATGTCAGAGTGATATAAACATTGCTGTGGCCCTTGATGTCTTCTTAAAAAGCTCTTTTCAGTGCTGCCTAGCGCTGCTCTGCAGGCACCAACTTACAAACTGAGCTCCAGTGCCTGGAGGCGGGGCTATAGAGGAGGTGGTGCAGTGCATCCTGGGGACAGTGAAAGCTTTAGCCTGTTGGTGCCTCGGATCAAGATCCAACTCTACACCCGATGTTATGCCCTGTGGAATACCAGTGTACCCTGCTGCAGAAATTCTATTACGCTTCAATTTGTTTTATAATGTTTTTACAAATTCACTTTCGATTTTGCCTTGGAACCATCTTGGCAAAAACTTTTCATGTTAAGATCTTAATGCAAAAGTTGCCTAACAGTTTCTCTGTCGATGTTTACCATTTCTGCTCTCATTCAGATGCTGAGTCGACCAATTTTCTCTCTTTTGTTTTTGATGTTCAGGGCAACATCCTCACAATAGTCATTATGATCTTTGGTGGCACTAAAAACACATGTGCATGTGTGATATACAATCTACCTAGTATGTCTTAGCATATGGAAAGATTCGGTGGGCAATTTATTAAATGTAACTAAAATTTTACACGTTGCTCTACTTTTGAACTAAGCATTTTCACAACGCACAGGGAAAAACACTGCTGTGTGACAGGAAACTGAGACACAAAACCATTTTGGGATAGTCCAAGGTCAATGTTCCCCAATCCCTTTTAACTCACACAGTATGGTTTATTTTAATTTTTTACAGTACAGTAATAGCTACACCTCAACTGTGTTGTTCAAGACTTGACACTTCTTTGTTACTTTATTAAACAAACCATTTTTTGCAGGTTACAAGCCAAGCTTTTTACCTTTTTGGGGAGGGGTCTACATCAGTGATTTAATTCCCCACTTGTGTTTAATTGTACAAGGTTGTGAAACTCACAGGATTAACGGCATCCACGACAGATGTGATGAGTGATTAATAACTAGTTTGTTTTTTGTTTGCTTCTTTTCCAAGCGATTGAGAACAGGAAATGCTAATTTGACCCATGTGATATTTCACAGAAATCAATCTCAGGCAATTTAATCACACAAAAGTAGCACAGGGGCAGATTTATTAAGCCTGGTGAAGTGATAAAGTGGAAGGTGATCAAGTGCCAGCCAATCATACCCTAACTAACATGTTACAGGTTGGGTCTGAAAAATGACAGGAGCCGATTGGCTGGTGCTTTATCACCGTCCACCTTATCACTTCACCAGGCTTAATAAATCTGCCCCACAGTGTTCTAACCATGTGCGAGTTCTAACCACAGTGACACAAAAGTTGCCTGTGTAGGTCACAGGATATTGCAGGACGATTGATTAAGAAAAGTGGAAAAATACCTGTCTGTATTGAGTCCACCTAGGTACACCCAGGGTTTCTTTGGTATCTTCGCAGTTACCACGCAAAAAAAAAAAAAACCCTCGGGGAAAATAAGAATTTACTCACCGGTAATTCTATTTCTCGTAGTCCGTAGTGGATGCTGGGAACTCCGTAAGGACCATGGGGAATAGCAGCTCCGCAGGAGTCTGGGCACAACTAAAAGAAAGCTTTTAGACTACCTGGTGTGCACTGGCTCCTCCCACTATGACCCTCCTCCAAGCCTCAGTTAGGATACTGTGCCCGGAAGAGCTGACACAATAAGGAAGGATTTTGAATCCCGGGTAAGACTCATACCAGCCACACCAATCACACTGTATAACTCGTGATACCATATCCAGTTAACAGTATGAAATTTAACTGAGCCTCTCAACAGATGGCTCATAACAATAACCCTTTTGTGAACAACAACTATGTACAAGTATTGCAGACAATCCGCACTTGGGACGGGCGCCCTGCATCCACTACGGACTACGAGAAATAGAATTACCGGTGAGTAAATTCTTATTTTATCTGACGTCCTAGTGGATGCTGGGAACTCCGTAAGGACCATGGGGATTATACCAAAGCTCCCAAACGGGCGGGAGAGTGCGGATGACTCTGCAGCACCGAATGAGAGAACTCAAGGTCCTCCTCAGCCAGGGTATCAAATTTGTAGAATTTTGCAAACGTGTTTGCCCCTGACCAAGTAGCAGCTCGGCAAAGTTGTAAAGCCGAGACCCCTCGGGCAGCCGCCCAAGATGAGCCCACCTTCCTTGTAGAATGGGCTTTTACTGATTTAGGATGCGGCAGTCCAGCCACAGAATGCGCCAGCTGCATTGTGCTACAAATCCAGCGAGCAATAGTCTGCTTAGAAGCAGGAGCACCCAGTTTGTTGGGTGCATACAGGATAAATAGCGAGTCAGTTTTCCTGACTCCAGCCGTCCTGGAAACATACATTTTCAAGGCCCTGACTACGTCCAGTAACTTGGAATCCTCCAAGTCGCAAGTAGCCGCAGGCACTACAATAGGTTGGTTCAAGTGAAAAGCAGATACCACCTTAGGG
Source organism: Pseudophryne corroboree (assembly GCF_028390025.1). Taxonomy (NCBI): domain Eukaryota; kingdom Metazoa; phylum Chordata; class Amphibia; order Anura; family Myobatrachidae; genus Pseudophryne; species Pseudophryne corroboree. The sequence goes on along the minus strand of NC_086444.1, from coordinate 159,342,692 downwards.
AGAAACTGGGGACGAGTCCTCAATTCTGCCCTATCCATATGGAAAATCAGATAAGGACTTTTAAATGACAAAGCCGCCAATTCTGATACACGCCTGGCCGAAGCCAAGGCCAATAACATGACCACTTTCCACGTGAGATATTTTAGATCCACGGTCTTTAGTGGCTCAAACCAATGTGATTTTAGGAAATTCAACACCACGTTGAGATCCCAGGGTGCCACTGGAGGCACAAAGGGGGGCTGAATATGCAGCACTCCTTTTACAAATGTCTGAACTTCAGGTAGTGAAGCTAGTTCTTTTTGGAAGAAAATCGACAGAGCCGATATCTGTACCTTAATGGAGCCTAATTTTAGGCCCATAGTCACTCCTGCCTGTAGGAAGTGCAGAAATCGACCCAGCTGAAATTCCTCTGTTGGGGCCTTATTGGCCTCACACCAAGCAACATATTTCCGCCATATGCGGTGATAATGTTTTACCGTCACATCTTTCCTGGCTTTAATCAGCGTAGGAATGACATCCTCCGGAATGCCCTTTTCCTTTAGGATCCGGCGTTCAACCGCCATGCCGTCAAACGCAGCCGCGGTAAGTCTTGGAACAGACAGGGCCCCTGCTGCAGCAGGTCCTGTCTGAGCGGCAGAGGCCATGGGTCCTCTGAGATCATCTCTTGAAGTTCCGGGTACCAAGCTCTTCTTGGCCAATCCGGAACCACGAGTATTGTCCTTACTCCTCGTTTTCTTATTATTCTCAATACCTTTGGTATGAGAGGCAGAGGAGGGAACACAAACTGACTGGTACACCCACGGTGTCACTAGAGCGTCCACCGCTATCGCCTGAGGGTCCCTTGACCTGGCGCAATATCTCTCCTTTTTTGTTTAGGCGGGACGCCATCATGTCCACCTGTGGCCGTTCCCAACGATTTACAATCAGTGTGAAGACTTCTGGATGAAGTCCCCACTCTCCCGGGTGGAGGTCGTGCCTGCTGAGGAAGTCTGCTTCCCAGTTGTCCACTCCCGGAATGAACACTGCTGACAGTGCCAGCACGTGATTTTCCGCCCATCGGAGAATCCTTGTGGCTTCTGCCATTGCCGTCCTGCTTCTTGTGCCGCCCTGTCGGTTTACATGGGTGACCGCCGTGATGTCTGACTGGATCAGTACCGGCTGGTGTAGAAGCAGGGGTTTTGCCTGACTTAGGGCATTGTAAATGGCCCTTAGTTCTAGAATATTTATGTGTAAGGAAGTCTCCTGACTCGACCATAGTCCTTGGAAGTTTCTTCCCTGTGTGACTGCCCCCCAGCTTCGAAGGCTGGCATCCGTGGTCACCAGGACCCAGTCCTGTATGCCGAATCTGCGGCCCTCTAGGAGATGAGCACTCTGCAGCCACCACAGCAGAGACACCCTGGTTCTTGGAGACAGGGTTATTAGCCGATGCATCTGAAGATGCGATCCGGACCATTGGTCCAACAGGTCCCACTGAAAGATTCTGGCATGGAACCTGCCGAAAGGAATTGCTTCGTAAGAAGCCACCATCTTTCCCAGGACTCGCGTGCAGTGATGCACCGACACCTGTTTTGGTTTCAGGAGGTCTCTGACTAGAGATGACAGCTCCTTGGCTTTCTCCTCTGGGAGAAATACTTTTTTCTGGACTGTGTCCAAAATCATTCCCAGGAACAGTAGACGTGTCGTCGGAACCAGCTGTGACTTTGGAATATTCAGAATCCAACCGTGCTGGTGTAGCACCTCCTGAGATAGTGCTACTCCTACCAACAACTGCTCCCTAGATCTCGCCTTTATTAGGAGATCGTCCAAGTACGGGATAATTAAAACTCCCTTTTTTTGAAAGAGTATCATCATTTCCGCCATTACCTTGGTAAACACCCTCGGTGCCGTGGACAGTCCAAACGGCAGCGTCTGGAATTGGTAATGACAATTTTGTACCGCAAATCTGAGGTACTCCTGGTGAGGATGATAAATGGGGACATGCAGGTAAGCATCCTTGATGTCCAGGGATACCATGTAATCCCCCTCGTCCAGGCTTGCAATAACCGCCCTGAGCGATTCCATCTTGAACTTGAACTTTTTTATGTATGTGTTCAAGGATTTCAAGTTTAAAATGGTTCTCACCGAACCGTCCGGTTTCGGTACCACAAACACTGTGGAATAGTAACCCCGTCCTTGTTGAAGTAGGGGCACCTTGACTATCACCTGCTGGGAATACAGCTTGTGAATTGCCTCTAGCACAGCCTCCCTGCCTGAGGGAGTTGTTGGCAAGGCAGATTTGAGGAAACGGCGGGGGGGAGACGCCTCGAATTCCAGTCTGTACCCCTGAGATACTACTTGCAAGATCCAGGGATCCACCTGTGAGCGAGCCCACTGATCGCTGAAATTTTTGAGGCGGCCCCCCACCGTACCTGGCTCCGCCTGTGGAGCCCCACCGTCATGCGGCGGACTTGGAAGAAGCGGGGGAGGACTTTTGCTCCTGGGAACCTGCTGTTTGTTGCAGCCTTTTTCCCCTACCTCTGCCTCTGGACAGAAAGGACCCGCCTTTTCCTCGCCTGTTTCTCTGGGTCCGAAAGGACTGTACTTGATAAAACGGCGCTTTTTTAGGCTGTGAGGGAACCTGGGGTAAAAATGCTGACTTCCCAGCTGTCGCTGTGGAAACTAGGTCCGAGAGACCATCCCCGAATAACTCCTCACCCTTATAAGGCAAAACTTCCATGTGCCTTTTGGAATCTGCATCCCCTGTCCACTGCAGAGTCCATAAGCCTCTCCTAGCAGAAATGGACAATGCACTTATTTTAGATGCCAGCCGGCAGATCTCCCTCTGTGCATCTCTCATGTATAAGACTGAGTCTTTTATATGCTCTATGGTTAGGAGACTAGTGTCCCTGTCTAGGGTGTCAATATTTTCTGACAGGGAATCTGACCATGCAGCGGCAGCACTGCACATCCATGCTGACGCAATAGCTGGTCTAAGTATAATGCCTGAGTGTGTATATACAGACTTCAGGATCGCCTCCTGCTTTCTATCCGCAGGCTCCTTTAGGGCGGCCGTATCCGGAGACGGAAGTGCCACCTTTTTAGACAAACGTGTGAGTGCTTTATCCACCCTAGGAGGTGTTTCCCAACGCGCCCTATCCTCTGGCGGGAGAGGGAACGCCATTAGTAATTTTTTTAGGGATTACCAATCTTTTATCGGGGAAAGCCCACGCTTCCTCACACACTTCATTTAATTCTTCAGATGGGGGAAAAACTACGGGTAGTTTTTTCTCCCCAAACATAATACCCTTTTTAGTGGTACCTGGGTTTATATCCGAAATGTGTAATACCTCCTTCATTGCCTCAATCATGCAACGAATGGCCCTAGTGGACATTAGATTTGACTCATCGTCGTCGACACTGGTATCAGTATCCGTGTCGACATCTGCGTCTGCCATCTGAGGTAGCGGGCGTTTTAGAGCCCCTGATGGCCTTTGAGACACCTGGGCAGGCACAAGCTGAGAAGACGGCTGTCCCGCATTTGGCATGCCGTCAAATTTTTTGTGTAAGGAGTCGACACTTGCACGTAATTCCTTCCATAAAACCATCCACTCAGGTGTCTGCCCCGCAGGGGGTGACATCACTTCTATAGGCATCTGCTCCGCCTCCACATAATTTCCCTCATCAAACATGTCGACACAGCCGTACTGACACACCGCACACACACCGGGAATGCTCTAACAGAGGACAGGACCCCACAGAAGCCCTTTGGGGAGACAGAGAGAGAGTATGCCAGCACACACCAGAGCGCTATATAATGCAGGGACTAACTGAATTATGTCCCCTATAGCTGCTATAATATTTACTGCGCCTAAATTTAGTGCCCCCCCTCTCTTTTTTACCCTTTTCTGTAGTGTAGACTGCAGGGGAGAGCCAGGGAGCTTCCTTCCAGCGGAACTGTGAGGGAGAAATGGCGCCAGTGTGTTGAGGGAGATGGCTCCGCCCATTTTTCGCGGACTTTTATCCCGCTTTAAGGATTCTGGCAGGGGTAATTATCACATATATAGCCTCTGGGGCTATATATTGTGATTGTTTTGCCAGCCAAGGTGTTTTTATTGCTGCTCAGGGCGCCCCCCCGCAGCGCCCTGCACCCTCAGTGACCGGAGTGTGAAGTGTGTATGAGGAGCAATGGCGCACAGCTGCAGTGCTGTGCGCTACCTTGGTGAAGACAGAAGTCTTCATGCCGCCGATTTTCCGGACTTCTTCTTGCTTCTGGCTCTGTAAGGGGGACAGCGGCGCGGCTCCGGGACTGAACACCAAGGCCAGTTCCATGCGGTCGATCCCTCTGGAGCTAATGGTGTCCAGTAGCCTAAGAAGCCCAAGCTAGCTGCAAGCAGGTAGGTTCGCTTCTTCTCCCCTTAGTCCCTCGTTGCAGTGAGCCTGTTGCCAGCAGGTCTCACTGTAAAATAAAAAACCTAAATTATACTTTCTTTCTAAGAGCTCAGGAGAGCCCCTAGTGTGCATCCAGCTCAGCCGGGCACAAAAATGTAACTGAGGCTTGGAGGAGGGTCATAGTGGGAGGAGCCAGTGCACACCAGGTAGTCTAAAAGCTTTCTTTTAGTTGTGCCCAGACTCCTGCGGAGCCGCTATTCCCCATGGTCCTTACGGAGTTCCCAGCATCCACTAGGACGTCAGAGAAAAGTGGATTGCAAATAAAAACCCAATAAGATAATTACACTGTTTGATCAATCAGCATATGACTAGACTGGCATGTGGCGATCAGCAAAACCAATAATTTAATGTGGCGCAGACCGTTCTTTCTGCAGCCTCAATGCTGGCGAGCAGAAACATGTGAAAGAGTGACCCGTTTGGGTACCCCAACAGCACTTTTGACATCACGCCCAGAACTTTAGCCGGGTTTAGACGTTTTAAGCGAATAAACCCAGCACATCTGAGCATAAAAAATAAATTAAAAAAAACAACAACACAATTGAATTGCACCCACAAACTCCCATCACTTTAGACTAGAGATCAGGCACGCATAAACAATTGAATCGGCCCCGCTGTGTCAGATTGCTCAAGGACCGAATGACCATGCCTCTTTAATTTTGTCATCTAATGTTTGCCTGGCTTTCTACACAAGTCCACATATGATTATACTAATAAATATTTCTATGGAGTTCATTTCTATGCATAGTCAACCAAGACTGATAAATTATAAAAATTTAAATTACAATTTATTTTCACTACTTAACAGGGTACAATAAAATGGTCTAATCTCTAGGAATCAGCTTCAATGCTTATGAGCCAGGTCATCCCAACCAAATGTATACCAACCTAAAACACGTTTGATTTTACAAATCATTGTTGCTGTGTAACTGGTTCAAGAGCCTTTGCAATCTGGCTGAAGTAATTTGCAATATGAGCTATGTAGCAAATGCTCAGTTCTCTACAGATTGTAGTTTGTGAGCAGGGCCCTCTTACCTCTCCGCTATTACCAAGTGTCGTTTATTACGGTTTTGTTTCCAAATGTAGTGCACAGCGGAATATGCTGGTGTTATATAATTAAATTCAGATCTTTTGATTACCTATTAGCCATCCTCTACATTCAATGAAATATAATCAGTCACTTGTTGATGTTTCCTTGGCAAAAAGGAATACATAATAAACTAAAACTCATCAGTAAAAGAGTAAATCAAATTAAAAAAACACCACAAAAAGAAAATAAGTACTGGTGTGCCTAAAGAATCCAGGACTCATCGTCACACAATTGTATGCTTTGACAGAAAAGAATAAATCACTCTCTAATGTAGATTGGCCAGATTAGAGAATATAATGTATGATTTAATACAGGTTGAGTATCCCATATCCAAATATTGCGAAATACGGAATATTCCAAAATACGGACTTTGAGTGAGACAGATAGTGAAACCTTTGTTTTCTGATGGCTCAATGTATACAAACTTTGTTTAATACTAAAAGTTATTAAAAATATTGTATTAAATGACCTTCAGGCTGTGTGTATAAGGTGTATATGAAACATAAATGAATTGTGTGAATGTAGACACACTTTGTTTAATGCACAAAGTTATAAAGAATATTGGCTAAAATGACCTTCAGGCTGTGTGTATAAGGTGTATATGAAACATAAATGCATTCTGTGCATCGATTTATGTCCCATCACAATGATATCTCATTATGGTATGCAATTATTCCAAAATACGGAAAAATCAGATATCCAAAATACCTCTGGTCCCAAGCATTTTGGATAAGGGATACTCAACCTGTATTATCTCACAATAGTATACATAACACTAGATGGCGCTAGTAAGAAAGCTAAAAGCCAAACACAGTAAAGTGTACTATCGGTCAAAGCTTGAATTTATCACATCCAAAAACAATACAAGTGATTCATTTTAAACTGCAGCACATGCAACATTTTCCCGATTTCAGGGTAGTAAATTGAAGGCACACACAAAAATAAAACGAGATTTATGGAAAGAACTTACAGTTGTTAAATCTCTTTCTGCGAGGTACACTGGGCTCCACAGGGAAAGACATTGGTGTAGAGTAGGATCTTGATCCAAGGCACCAACAGGCTCAAAGCTTTGACTGTTCCCAGAATGCATAGCGCCGCCTCCTCTATAACCCCGACTCCGTGCACAGGAGCTCAGTTTTTGTTAACCAGCCCAATGCAGTAGCAGGCAAGAGACACGACAACTGTTAGTAGCCACATACACCACATTCTCACGACAGGAGAAAGTGTCAGCGGCTAATGCCATACCAAACCAAAGAGGCTAAGTGCGTCAGGGTGGGCACCCTGTGGAACCCAGTGGACCTCGCAGAAAGATTTAACAACGGTAAGTTCTTACCATAAATCTCGTTTTCTGCTGCGGGGTACACTGGGCTCCACAGGGAATGACATAGGGGATGTGCTAGAGCAGTTCCTTATGGAAGGGGACGCACTGTAGCGGGCACAAGAACCTGGCGTCCAAAGGAAGCATCCTGGGAGGCGGAAGTATCGAAGGCATAGAACCTTATAAACGTGTTCACTGAGGACCACGTAGCCGCCTTGCACAATTGCTCAAGGGTCGCACCACGGCGGGCCGCCCAAGAAGGTCCAACAGAGCGAGTAGAATGGGCCTTAATGTGATCAGGAGCTGGAAGGACAGCCTGTACATAAGCATGTGCAATCACCATTCTAATCCATCTGGCCAGGGTCTGCTTGTGAGCAGGCCAGCCACGTTTGTGAAAACCAAACAGTACAAAGAAAGAAACAGACTTCCTGATGGGAGCCGTCCTCTTCACAGATACGGAGAGCCCATACCACATCCAAAGACCTCTCTTTGGAAGACAATTCAGGAGAGGCAAAGGCCAGAACCACAATCTCATGATTAAGACGGAAAGAAGACACCACCTTAGGTAAATACCCGGGACGTGTTCTAAGAACCGCCCGATCACGGTGAAAAAAAAAAAATCAGATATGGTGACCTACACAACAAGGCACCCAAATCCGACACCCGTCTGGCAGAGGCATTAGCCAGCAGAGACAACACCTTAAGAGAAAGCCACTTAAGCTCTGCCGATGCAAGAGGCTCAAACGAAGACCCTTGCAACGCCTCCAGAACCACCGACAAGTCCCAAGGAGCCACAGGCAGGACGTAAGGAGGTTGAATCCGCAACACACCCTGAGTAAATGTATGAACATCAGGTAAAGTTACAATTTTTCTCTGGAACCAAACCGACAAGGCAGAAATATGAACCTTGATGGAGGCCAAAAGGAAGGCCCAAGTCCAGGCCTTGTTGTAGAAAGGTTTTGGCCGTACTAAACTTGTAAGCATTATGATTGTTAGATGCACACCAAGCAAAGTAAGAATTCCAAACCCTATGATAAATCCGAGCAGAAGTCAGTTTCCGGGCCTTCAACATGGTTTGAATGACCGCCTCAGAAAATCCTTTAGCCCTTAAAACGGAAGCTTCAAGAGCCATGCCGTCAAAGCCAATCGGGCTAAATACTGATATACACAGGGGCCCTGAACGAGGAGATCTGGGCGCTGCGGAAGTAGAAGGGGACGCTCTATCGAGAGACTCTGAAGATCTGAGAACCAATGCCGTCTGGGCCACACTGGAGCAATCAGAAGTAGGATTCCTCCTTCTTGCTTGAACTTCCTTATTACTCTGGGCAGTAGTGACACCGGAGGGAACACATATGGCAGCCGAAAGTTCCATGGAATTGCCAGTGCGTCCACGAACACTGCTTGAGGATCCCTTGTCCTTGCTCCAAAGACTGGAACCTTGTGATTGTGTCGAGATGCCATTAGGTCCACATCTGGAAGGCCCCACTTGTCCACGAGGAGTTGAAACACTTCTGGATTGAGGCTCCACTCTCCGGTGTGTACGTCCCGATGACTGAGAAAGTCCGCTTCCCAGTTTAGGACCGCCGGAATGAACACTGCCGATATGGCTGGCAGATGGCGTTCCGCCCACTGAAGATCCCTGATACTTCCCTCAATGCCATGCAGCTTCGTGTGCCGCCTCAATGTACGCCACCATGGTGGCGTTGTCCGACTGTATTTGAACAGGTCTGTTCTGTATTAAATGCTGGGCCAAGTTCAATGAGTTGAACACCGCCCGCAATTCCAGAATGTTTATCAGGAGGAGAGACTCCTCCTTGGTCCACCAACCCTGAAGGGAGTGTTGCTCCAACACCGCGCCCCAACCTCTCAGACTGGCATCCGTCGTCAGAAGGACCCAGCTGGAGATCCAGAAGGGATGACCCCTGCTCAATTGTTGGTCCTGAAGCCACCAGCTCAGTGACAGACGGACCTCCGGATACAAGGAGATCATTTGAGACCTGATCCGGTGAGGCAGGCCGTCCCACTTGGCAAGAATCGGTTTCTGCAGAGGGCAGGAATGGAATTGAGCGTACTTCACCATGTCGAAAGCAGACACCATGAGACCTAGCACTTGCATCGCCGAATGTATCGACACTTGCGGACGAGATAGGAAGTATTGAATCCTGTCCTGAAGCTTCAGGACTTTCTCCTGAGACAAGAACAACCGCTGGTTCTGAGTGTCCAACAATGCCCCAGGTGCACCATGCTCTGGGCAGGGACCAGGGAAGATTTCTTCCAGTTGATGAGCCACCCGTGGGCTCGCAGAAACTGGATAGTCCGATCCAGATGGCGTAGGAGAATTTCTGGGGAATTTGCAAGGATCAACAAGTCGTCCAGGTACGGTAGGATCCTGACCCCATGACGGCGGAGTACAGCCGTCATTACCGCCATGACCTTGGTGAAGACTCACTGAGCTGTGGTCAAACCAAAAGGTAACGGCCGAAATTGGTAATGGAGGTTGCCAACCGCAAACCTCAGGTACTGCTGATGCGACACTGCAATGGGAATATGCAGGTAAGCATCCTGTATGTCCAGGGAGACCATATAATCCCCAGGTTCCAAGGCCAGAACAATAGAGCGAAGAGTTTCCATACGAAACTTGGAGACCCTCACAAATTTGTTCAAAAACTTGAGGTTGAGAATGGGCCGGGAGGACCCATTCGGTTTCGGGACTAGGAACAGCCCTTGCCTCTCTGAGCCAGAGGCACATGTACTACCACTCCTGTGTCCAGGAGGGACTGTACCACCGAATTAAGAGTTTTTGCTTTCACCTGATCTGAAGGGACATCTGTCAGGCAAAATCGATGAGGGGGGCGATTTTTGAAGGATACGGCGTAACCTCAAGTGACGACTTCCCGTACCCAGGCATCGGAAGTGGTCCTCAACCATTCCTAGATATACCCTAGAAGTCGTCCCACTACCCTGGGATCCCCCAGAGGGAGGCCCGCCCCATCATGCGGTAGGCTTCTCAGTTTTGGAAGCAGACTGACGGGCAGCCCAGGCCCTTTTGGGTTTGGGCTTATTGGGTTTGGGAGTGCGAACCTGTTTCGGGTACGCCTGACCTTTTGCTTTCCCTGAAGGACGAAAGTAGCAAAATGGAGTACTGCGCCTTCGGCACCGAAGGAGCAGTACTAGGTAGACATGCTGTTTTAGCAGAAGCTAAGTCAGCCACTATCTTGTTAAGGTCTTCTCCGAAAAGAATGTCTCCCTTAAAAAGAGAGAACCTCCAGGGTTTTCTTAGAGTCCAGATCCACAGACCAGGACTGTAACCAGAGAATCCGGCGAGCCAAAATGGACATAGTAGAAGCCTTGGCCGCCAGAAAACCGGCATCAGAAGTCGCCTCCTTAATTTAATGAGACGCTGTGACAATATATGACAAGCATTGTCTAGCATGATCAGAAGCGTTGGACGGCAACTCCGCCTCCGGCTCCTGAGCCCACACTTCCACAGCTTCTGCAGCCCATGCCGCTGCAATGGTGGGCCTATGCGCAGCACCGGTTAGGGTGTAAATTGCCTTTAAACAACCCTCCACACGCTTATCCGTCGGCTCTCTCAGGGACGTGACGGTAGTTACAGGCAGAGCTGAGGAGAACACCAGCCGCGCCACCTGCGAATTCACTGGCGGGGGTGTTTCCCAATTTTTACTTAGCTCCACCGCGAGGGGGTAGCGAGCCAGCATCTTCTTGTGAGGCGTGAATTTCTTTCCTGGATTTCCCCAGGACTCCTGACGTATGTCAACTAAATAGTCAGAGTAAGGTAAAACTTGTTTAACCACTTTCTGATGTTTAAACCTGTACGGTTTCTTAGGGGCAGCATCAGGCTCTGGGTCATCATCAACTTGAAGAATGAGCCCGATAGCCTCCAAAAAGTCAGGAACATCCACCTGTGAAACAGCTTCCCCATCAGAAGCTTCGGGATTAGAATCTGTGGGGTCGGTATAAACGCCATCCTCATCAGACGAGGTGTCTGGGACATAGGTGGATTGTGAGGAAGTAATTGCCCGCTTAGAGGACCCCTTGGTCTTAGGCAGGCAAGGGTTAGACTTCTGAGAAGTCAGTGATTGGTTCAATTGCTGTAACTGATTGGACAGTTGATCTGCCCACGGCGGGGTTAACCACGGGGACCATAAGCGGTTGTACCGGCACAGGAGGTCCCATAGGGGGCGTTAGTCTAGTTACCAGCGTATTCAATAGCGTGGAGAAGGTAGCCCAAGGTGGGTCATTTTGAACCCTCGTTGCTACAGTCCCACTGGGGGGTAAGGAACCCCCAGAACCTGAACCCTCAGCTGCTATGTTATCCTCAAATGTGTCTGCAGCGTCAACACCACGCAATGTGGGATCAGCCTCAGCACCGTTGCCCTATGTAGCTGACATAATCAAAAGCTCAATGCAAGGCAACACAGTACAATATCAGCAGCACAATACCGGACAAGAACCCCCTGTGCAGTGTATTTCAGCACAAACAGGGAATTCTAGAGGTATATGGTGAGCAGAAAGCACAGAGAAAAATACACACCGAGTATATCCTGTGAACTACCTATATTAATGATAAACCTGACACTTAGCCCCCTCAGGTTATAGAATATAGGGATAGCAATCTGAGTGAGACACGAAATGGAGGTCACACAGCAGCTATATGCACACACACAGAGTCACAGTTTGTACAATGCAGAAATGATATGCAATAAAACTGCACTGGACTAGCAATACATACAGTAGTACTAACTAAGTATAGCTATACACTTAATAGATATAACAATGTACAGTAAAGACTGGCTGTATATCACAGGGTACTTGTACTATATAACCCTGACTAAATGCACTTTTTCTTAACTAACACTGTCAGCAGACATGTAGAATACTTAAGTGTCCTGTAAAATACACAGCGCTGACAGGCAGGCGGCTTTACAGAGGAGGATTTGCCCAAACAGTCCAAGGATCAGCTCAGCTTGTCCTAATGGTGCCCAAACTCTGACAGGGAGTGAGGGAGAGAGAGATATGCAGCTCCAGAGCAGGGACATTTACTGTAAATGGCACCCTTGGGCTGGGGGAGGGGCTACAGGTCAAAGCGTTATCCCCCTCCTGGACTTCACCACCGGGTACTGTGGGCTTAAATAAACGGTTTTATGAGAGAAAACCGACTTGTGCCCATGCCCTGGTGGTCTAGTGGGGTCCCTGTACTGCCACAGTGTCCACGCTAGCGCGTGGCTCGTCTCCCACCGGCCGCACAGGATCGCGATTTACAGCGGGTCCCACCGGGAGGACCAACTTACCTCCTCCCTGAGTGCGGCCCCGCGATTCAGGAGAGCAGCGGTCGTGTGTGCCTCCGCTGTAGGTACCCAGCAACCAGGGTGCGAGAGTGTACAGCGCCGCTGGGGGAGGTGGAGCTGCAGCAGATGTCTGACTGACATCCAGCACTTACAGTGCCTCTGCTGCAGCCCTTGAAGTCTTAATTTTTCTTTAAAAAGCTTTTTCCTAGGGCTGCTGGAGCAGCCCCCCTGTTGGTGCCATGCAGTAAGCAGGCATACAACTACAAAACTGAGCTCCTGTGCACAGAGGCGGGGTTATAGAGGAGGTGGCGCTATGCATTCTGGGAACAGTCAAAGCTTTGAGCCTGTTGGTGCCTCGGATCAAGATCCTACTCTACACCAATGTCATTCCCTGTGGAGCCCAGTGTACCCCGCAGCAGAAATTATATTTATCTAGAGATAGAAAGCACCCACCAAACACCAATAGTTGCTATTGTTAATGCTGCTCCAAATGAATGAATTAATAAAACAAAAAAAGAGGCAATTTTAATCTGAAAGGGTATTTTTAAAATTTATGGTTTTTAAATAAAGTACATTCTCTAGTCATGACAGGTTCAAGATAATTTTTTAATTATTCTAACTGTTAAAATTTGATCATCCCAAAGATCTGATCACTTTTTGTACAAGTCCATTGTAACGTGTATGCCGTAACATATTGTGTATCTCATTAACATATTTAGCCTGTTCCAAAAAATGGGAAAGACTGTTGTACCTCTGGCCTGCCAAAGTAATTTTTTCCCCTGCCGAAACAAAGCCAGTACAGACATGTTCCAGTAATACTCATTTCATTCATCCTATGCCACCATCGTTCACACTCAAACATCTGAGGATAAGATAACGTTATCTAAGAGACTGAGAACCTAATTCAAAGTTGATTGCAAAATAACTTTCCTCTAATGGGCAAAACCATGTGTGCTGCAGGTGGGGCAGATCTAACATGTGCAGAGAGTTAGATTTGGGTGGAGTGTGTTCAAACTGAAATCTAAATTGTAGTGTCAAAATAAAGCAGCCAGTATTTACCTTTCACAGAAACCATATAACCCACCCAAATATATCTCTCTGTACATGTTATATCTGCCCACCTGCAGCGCACATGGTTTTGCATATTAGGGGAACATTTTATTTTGCAACCAAACTTGAATTAGGCCCTCAATGTTCAAGTAATTTGTGCCCGTTTAAACTTTGTTAAACTAATTCCACTGATCAGACAAACTGCCTCATGCTGAGCCACAGTGTGTAGTCCTTCCTGAAAACATTAAATCTATGCTGCACACATGAGAATATGGAGTCAATGCCAGATTAAGGGGGGAGGGGGGGATGCAGGGCATACTGTACCCTAGGACCCCCTTTGTCAGGGGGCCCCCCCGGCCAGAGCACACTGGCTTTCCCTCTTAAGCAGCAGCAGAACCAGCAGCCAGAATGCCAGCAGGACAGCATGCAGTGCAGGTAGAAACACAGGCGTATCATGTTTTATGAGCTACCGACAGAAATTTCCGACCAGAGGAGAGATAGGAGGGTGGAGAAAGCTGTAGGCGACACAGGAGTCCCAGCTTCTCCTCCTCCCTGCTTGAGTCCTGTGTAAACCGTTTGGGTCCAGAGATAGACACACAGAGTCCTTCTGAGTCCTGTCCCAGTGTGTAAGTAGTACAGAGGCTGCTGCTATTCTTGCATGTGACAAGATCAATTATTTTATTTTTCTAGGTGTATTTTAAAGGTTAAGCTGTCTTTGTTCCACTATAAGAAAAGTTTATAAAATAGTTGTCTTTCAATTAAGTGACGCTATAAACAGTACCCAGGCATTACTAAACTATTAGTTTAAAACTAATATACACCATTGGTTTAAATTTAATATACACAATCCATACCTCCCAACATAACCCATTCCAGTAGGGACAACATGCTCTCTACCTGGACTTCCTTCTTAATTTATGAATGCAATCACCTGTGTTGAAGTACCTTTCTTATCAATTAAATAGTTCAACACAGGTGACGCCAATCATACATTAAGTGGGAAGTCCAGGGTAGAGAGCATTTTTTCCCTCTTGGAATGGGACATGTTGGAAGGTATGCACAATGTAATATACATCCCCCACCTTCCACTGGGGCCCCCCTGTCTTAAGGAAGGAGGTTAGTTGTTAAAACAGGCAGCAGTTGATTTACCGATGGACACAATACCAACGGTCATAAACCCGACAGCCATTGACCGACAGTCAAAACACTGACAGTCAAAATACTGACATTATGCGGACATGTTCAAAATGCAGACATTTGAAATGCAGACATGTGTTTTTAAGGACTTTTTGCCCCAAAACAGACTTGTTCATACTTTACCATCCAAGTGGACCTGGGGTGGGAATTTAATTGTGTGCCGAGCACAGTGAGACACCGTGCCCAAAGCATGGCAACCGCAGCGAGAGAGGAGAGTGGACGCAGCACACTTAGACTGCGTCCAGGTCGACATGGACACAACAACAAAAACCCAGAAAAACTCATGTCGGTATTCTATGTCGGCATTTTGAAGAAGTCAGCATAATGAATGTCGGTATTTTGACTGTAGGTCAATGGCTTTCGGAATTAGGACAGTCCGTATTGTGTCTATCGATGAATCATACTGAACCAGTTAAAATATCTGTAAAAATACAAAGGATGAAACCAATATCTCTTTCACACAGAAAATAGGATTTTATTTACCTACCGGTAAATCCTTTTCTCGGCTTTACCGGTAGGATGCTGGGGTCCACATTAGTACCATGGGTATAGACAGGTCCCTTGGGAGCCATGGGCACCTTAAGAGTTTAATAGTGTGGGCTGGCTCCTCCCTCTATGACCCTCCTACCAGACTCGTCTAGAAACTGTGCCCGAGGAGACAGACAAACTTCGAGAGAAGGAAATACACAGATAGTGGTGAGATTCACACCAGCTCACACATAACAGAAATCCAAGCTAACCAGCTTGAAACAAACCAGCAATGGCTGAACAACAGTACTTAACCAAGTAACAACGCAGTACTTAAGTAACAAATGCAGGAGAACGAAGCGTGGGGCGGGCACCCAGCATCCTCTACGGACTACGAGAAAAGGATTTACCGGTAGGTAATTAAAATCCTATTTTCTCTAACGTCCTAGAGGATGCTGGGGTCCACATTAGTACCATGGGGATGTACCAAAGCTCCCAGTACGGGAGGGAGGGAGAGCGTGGAGGCTCCTGCAGAACCGAATGACCAAACTGAAGGTCTTCAGAAGTATCGAACTTGTAGAACTTAGCAAACGTGTTCGATCCTGACCAAGTAGCCGCTCGACAAAGTTGTAAAGCCTAGACACCCCTGGCAGCCTCCCAGGAAGAACACACTTTACGAGTAGAGTGGGCCTTAACGGATTTTGGACACGGTTAGCCTGCCGTAGAATAAGCATGCTGGATAGTACACCGATCCAGCGAGAAATAGTCTGCTTAGAAGCAGGCCACCCAACTTTGTTAGGATCATAAAGGACAAACAGAGCGTCAGACTTTCTGTGACGAGAAGTTCTCTTCACACAAATCTTCAAAGCCCTTACAACATCCAAGGACTTTGCGGTAATTGAGGAGTCAGTAGCCACTGGCACCACAATAGGTTGGTTGATATGAAAAGCAGACACAACCTTCGGAAGAAATTGCTGACGCGTCCTGAGTTCAGCTCTATCTTCATGGAAAATCAAGTAGGGGTTCTTGCAGGACAATGCCCCCAATTCCGACACAAGTCTAGCAGATGCTAATGCCAACAGTGTGACCGCCTTCCAAGTAAGCAACTTGACATCAACCTCCTGTAAAAGGTTCGAACCAATCTGACTGCAGGAACTGCAGCACCACATTAAGATCCCAAGGTGCCATAGGAGGCACAAAGGGAGGCTGGATGTGCAGAACTCATTTCAAGAAAGTCTGAACCTTAGGAAGGGCAGCCAATTGTTTCTGGAAGAAAATGGACAAGGCCGAAAATCTGGACTTTTATGGAGCCCAACCTTAGGCCCACATCCACACCTGCTTGCAGAAAGAGTATAAACCGCCCTAGTTGAAAATCCACCGTAGGAAACTTCTTGGATTCACACCAAGACACGTACTTTTTCCAAATTCGATGGTAATGTTTAGACGTTACTCCTTTCCTAGACTGTATCAGGGTAGAAATAACCTTGTTCAGAATGCCCTTCCGAGCTAAGATCTGGCATTCAACCTCCATGCCATCAAACGTAGCCGTGGTAAGACTTGATAAACGAACAGTCCCTGTTGCAGAAGGTCCTCTCGAAGTGGAAGAGGCCTCGGATCTTCCAACGGTAACTCCAGAAGAGCCGCGTACCAAGCCCGTCTTGGCCAGTCCGAGCAATGAGGATCGCCTGAACTCTTGTTCTTTTGATTATTTTGAGAATCCTTGGGATGAGTGGAAGTGGTGGGAACACATACACCGACTTGAACAGCCACAGAGATACCAGGGTGTCCACCACCACTGCCTGTGGGTCCCTCAACCTGGAACAGTACCTCCAAAGCTTCTTGTTGAGGCGGGAGGCCATCATGTCTATTTGAGGTATGCCCCATAGACTTGCCACCTCTAAGGACACCCCACTCTCCCGGATGGAGATCATGTCTGCTGAGGAAGCCTGCTTCCCAGTTATCCACTCCCGGAATGAAGATTGCAGACAGCGCCACCGCGTGCTTTTCCACCCAGAGGATGATTCTTGTTACCTCTGACATTTCAGCTCTGCTCTTCGTTCCGCCTTGTCGGTTTATGTAGGCCATTGTCGTTACATTGTCCGACTGAACCTGAATGGCCTGATATTTCAGAAGATGTGCCGCTTGTAGAAGACCATTGTACATGGCCCTTAGTTCCAAAATGTGTAATCAGAAGGATGGATTCCAGACTTGACCACCTTCCTTGGAAGTTTTCCCCTTGGGTGACTGCTCCCCAACCTCTGAGACTTGCATCCGTGGTTAGGAGGATCCAATTCTGAATCCCAAACCTGCAGCCCTCTATTAGTTGAGAAGTTTGCAGCCACCAGAGATGCGATATTCTGGCTTTCAGTGACAGACATTCTCCGGTGCATGTGAAGATGAGATCCCGACCATTTGTCCAGGAGACCCAGTTGGAAAGACTGTGCATGAAATCTTCCGTACTGCAGAGCCTCGTAAGAGGCAACCATCTTTCCCAAAAGGCGAATGCACTGATGAACCGATACCCGGGCTGGCTTCAGGACATCACGGACAATTGCTTGTATCACCAACTCATTCTCCTCCGGCAGAAACACCCGCTGTACTGCCGTGTCCAGGATCATCCCCAGGAAGGACAGCCTCCTTGTCGGCTCCAAATGCGACTTTGGAAGATTCAGGATCTACCCGTGATCCTGGAGTAGTTGAACTGAGAGAGCAATGCTCTGTAACAGCTTCTCCCTGGAAGACGCTTTTGTCAGCAGTTCGTCCAAATATGGAATTATGTACACCCCCTGTTTGCGGAGTAGTAGCATCATCTCCGCCATGACCTTGGTGAACACCTTCGGTGCCGTGGAGAGGCCAAATGGCAGTGCCTGGAACTGATCATGACAGTCCAGCAGCGCAAATCTGAAAAAAGCCTGGTGAGGCGGCCAGATCGGAATGTGAAGGTATGCATTCTTGATATCCAGGGATACTAGAAATTCTCCCTCCTCCAGACCTAACACTACTCTCAGAGACTCAATCTTGAATTTGAATTCCCTCAAATAAGGGTTCAATGACTTTAGGTTCAATTTTGGCCTGACCGAACAGTCTGGTTTTGGTACCACAAACAGGTTTGCGTAATAACCCTTGTTTGCCAAGTGAGGTGGAACTGCAACAATAACATTTGCCCTTAGCAATTTTTGAATGGCTTCCTGTAGGATAGCACTTTCCGTCAGCAAAGCTGGTAAGCCTGATTTGAAGAATCTGTGAGGTGGGAATTCTTGAAACTCCAGTCTGTACCCCTGGGTAACAATATATTGTACCCAGGGGTGTAGGCCTGATGACACCCAGACATGACTGAAATTTCTTAATCTTGCTCCCACCTGCCCGATCTCCAGGCTGGGAGGTCCACAGTCATGCCAAGGATTTTGAGGAAGCAGAACCGGGTTTCTGTTCATGTGAGCCTGTTGGTGCAGGTTTTCTGGATTTCCACCAACTTCTAAAAAGAAAGAGAAAGGGGGTTTGGACTTCTTAGCTTTTGCGGTCCGAAAGGACTGCATGGTAGACGTAGGTTAAGATTTCCTAGCAGGTGGTGTAGCTGAGGGAAATAATTCACTTACCCACAGGTGCCGTGGATATCCACGCATCTAACGCTTCACCAAATTGAG
Organism: Pseudophryne corroboree; assembly: GCF_028390025.1. NCBI lineage: Eukaryota > Metazoa > Chordata > Amphibia > Anura > Myobatrachidae > Pseudophryne > Pseudophryne corroboree. The sequence goes on along the minus strand of NC_086444.1, from coordinate 159,324,191 downwards.
CCTGACCTGTGAAGGGTAGGTTCTCCACACTCTTCTTGATTCCAAATCCGCAGACCATTGGCACAGCCAGAGTCCCCTGCGTGCCGAGACAGCCATGTAAGAAGCCCTCGCATTGAGATGGCCAAGGTCCTTCATGGCCTCCACCATGAAACCTGCAGAGCCCTGTATGTGACGTATGAACAATTCAATGTCACTTCCATCCATAGAATCCAATTCCTCTAGTAATGTGCCTGACTACTTTACTATGGCTTTAGAAACCAACGCACAAGCAATAGTAGGCCTTAAAGCTACGCCAGTAGCTGTGTATAAAGATTTCAGTGTAGTCTCAATCTTACGGTCAGCCTGCTCTTATAAAAGCGGTGGACCCTGGGACAGGTAAAACCACTTTTTTAGACAACCTAGACACAGAAGCATCTACTACAGGCAGGATTTCCCACTTTTTCCTATCCTCCTCAGGGAAAGGAAAAGCAATGAGAACCCTTTTTGGAATCTGGAATTTTTTCTCCGTGTTTTCCTAGGATTTTTTAAACAATGCGTTTAATTACTTAGACGCAGGGAATGTAAGAGGTTTTCTTAGTATCAGTAAAGTAAGTCTCCTCTGTAGGCTCAGGTACCTTATCAGTAATGTGTAAAACGTCCCCAATAGCCTCAATCATAAGTTGCACCCCTTTAGCCAGGGATCCATCCGCCCCCTGTATATCCCTATCACCGTCCCCTGTATCAGAGTCGGTATTCATGTCAACTTACATTATCTGAGCAAGAGCACGCTTCTTAGGGTAATTAATGGGGGTCTTTGAAGAGGTAGTAGGAGCCGAATACGACAAAACCTCAGACTTTCAAAACCTGTGTTTACTATTATTACATTTTATTTATAAGGCGCCACATGTGCTTCGCAGCGCCGTACAAAGGACAGTACAGGGAGACAAAACATAGCATTACAGTAAATAAATAACAGAAAATAAGATTTTACTTACCGATAAATCTATTTCTCGGAGTCCGTAGTGGATGCTGGGGTTCCTGAAAGGACCATGGGGAATAGCGGCTCCGCAGGAGACAGGGCACAAAAAGTAAAGCTTTTTCCGATCAGGTGGTGTGCACTGGCTCCTCCCCCTATGACCCTCCTCCAGACTCCAGTTAGGTACTGTGCCCGGACGAGCGTACACAATAAGGGAGGATTTTGAATCCCGGGTAAGACTCATACCAGCCACACCAATCACACCGTACAACTTGTGATCTAAACCCAGTTAACAGTATGATAACAGCGGAGCCTCTGAACGATGGCTTCCTACAACAATAACCCGAATAAGTTAACAATAACTATGTACAATTTATGCAGATAATCCGCACTTGGGATGGGCGCCCAGCATCCACTACGGACTCCGAGAAATAGATTTATCGGTAAGTAAAATCTTATTTTCTCTATCGTCCTAGTGGATGCTGGGGTTCCTGAAAGGACCATGGGGATTATACCAAAGCTCCCAAACGGGCGGGAGAGTGCGGATGACTCTGCAGCACCGAATGAGAGAACTCCAGGTCCTCCTTAGCCAGAGTATCAAATTTGTAAAATTTTACAAACGTGTTCTCCCCTGACCACGTAGCTGCTCGGCAAAGTTGTAATGCCGAGACCCCTCGGGCAGCCGCCCAAGATGAGCCCACCTTCCTTGTGGAGTGGGCCATTACAGATTTAGGCTGTGGCAGGCCTGCCACAGAATGTGCCAGTTGGATTGTGCTACAGATCCAACGAGCAATCGTCTGCTTAGACGCAGGAGCACCCATCTTGTTGGGTGCATACAATATAAACAACGAGTCAGATTTTCTGACTCCAGCTGTTCTTGCAATATATATTTTTAATGCTCTGACAACGTCCAGTAACTTGGAGTCCTCCAAGTCACTTGTAGCCGCAGGCACTACAATAGGCTGGTTCAGATGAAATGCTGACACCACCTTAGGGAGAAAATGCGGACGAGTCCGCAGTTCTGCCCTGTCCGAATGGAAAATCAGATATGGGCTTTTGTAAGATAAAGCTGCCAATTCTGACACTCTCCTGGCAGAAGCCAGGGCTAGAAGCATGGTCACTTTCCAAGTGAGATATTTCAAATCCACCTTATTTAGTGGTTCAAACCAATGAGATTTTAGAAAATCCAAAACTACATTGAGATCCCATGGTGCCACTGGAGGCACCACAGGAGGCTGTATATGCAGCACTCCCTTCACAAAGGTCTGGACTTCAGGGACTGAAGCCAATTCTTTTTGAAAGAAAATCGACAGGGCCGAAATTTGAACCTTAATAGATCCCAATTTGAGACCCATAGACAATCCTGATTGCAGGAAATGTAGGAATCGACCCAGTTGAAATTCCTCCGTCGGAGCACTCCGATCTTCGCACCACGCAACATATTTTCGCCAAATTCGGTGATAATGTTGCACGGTTACTTCTTTCCTTGCTTTAATCAAAGTAGGAATGACTTCTTCCGGCATGCCTTTTTCCATTAGGATCCGGCGTTCAACCGCCATGCCGTCAAACGCAGCCGCGGTAAGTCTTGAAACAGACAGGGACCCTGCTGAAGCAAGTCCCTCCTTAGAGGTAGAGGCCACGGATCTTCCGTGATCATCTCTTGAAGTTCCGGGTACCAAGTCCTTCTTGGCCAATCCGGAACCACTAGTATCGTTCTTACGCCTCTTTGCCGTATAATTCTCAATACTTTTGGTATGAGAGGCAGAGGAGGAAACACATACACCGACTGGTACACCCAAGGCGTTACCAGCGCGTCCACAGCTATTGCCTGCGGATCTCTTGACCTGGCGCAATACCTGTCCAGTTTTTTGTTGAGGCGAGACGCCATCATGTCCACCATTGGTCTTTCCCAACGGGTTACCAGCATGTGGAAGACTTCTGGATGAAGTCCCCACTCTCCCGGGTGAAGATCGCTTGCAGCTTCTGCCATTGCACTCCTGCTTCTTGTGCCGCCCTGTCTGTTCACATGGGCGACTGCCGTGATGTTGTCCGACTGGATCAACACCGGTTTTCCCTGAAGCAGAGGTTCTGCCTGGCTTAGAGCATTGTATATTGCTCTTAGTTCCAGAATGTTTATGTGAAGAGACGTTTCCAGGCTCGTCCATACTCCCTGGAAGTTTCTTCCTTGTGTGACTGCTCCCCAGCCTCTCAGGCTGGCGTCCGTGGTCACCAGGATCCAATCCTGTATGCCGAATCTGCGGCCCTCCAATAGATGAGGACTCTGCAACCACCACAGAAGAGACACCCTTGTCCTTGGAGACAGGGTTATCCGTAGGTGCATCTGAAGATGCGACCCTGACCATTTGTCCAACAGATCCCTTTGGAAAATTCTTGCGTGGAATCTGCCGAATGGAATTGCTTCGTAAGAAGCTACCATTTTTCCCAGGACTCTTGTGCATTGATGTACAGACACCTTTCCTGGTTTTAGGAGGTTCCTGACAAGCTCGGATAACTCCTTGGCTTTTTCCTCCGGGAGAAAAACCTTTTTCTGAACCGTGTCCAGAATCATCCCTAGGAACAGCAGACGAGTTGTCGGCATTAACTGGGATTTTGGAATATTCAGAATCCACCCGTGCTGTTTTAGCACTTCTTGAGACAGTGCTAATCCCATCTCTAGCTGTTCTCTGGACCTCGCCCTTATTAGGAGATCGTCCAAGTATGGGATAATTAATACGCCTTTTCTTCGAAGAAGAATCATCATCTCGGCCATTACCTTTGTAAAGATCCGAGGTGCCGTGGACAATCCGAACGGCAGCGTCTGAAACTGATAGTGACAGTTTTGTACAACGAACCTGAGGTACCCCTGGTGTGAGGGGTAAATTGGAACGTGGAGATACGCATCCTTGATGTCCAAGGATACCATAAAGTCCCCCTCTTCCAGGTTCGCTATCACTGCTCTGAGTGACTCCATTTTGAACTTGAACTTCTTTATGTACAGGTTCAAGGACTTCAGATTTAGAATAGGCCTTACCGAGCCATCCGGCTTCGGTACCACAAAAAGAGTGGAATAATACCCCTTCCCTTGTTGTAGAAGAGGTACCTTGACTATCACCTGCTGAGAGTACAGCTTGTGAATGGCTTCCAAAACCGTCTCCCTTTCGGAGGGGGACGTTGGTAAAGCAGACTTCAGGAAACGGCGAGGTGGATCCGTCTCTAATTCCAACCTGTACCCTTGAGATATTATCTGCAGGATCCAGGGATCTACCTGCGAGTGAGCCCACTGCGCGCTGTAAGTTTTGAGACGACCGCCCACCATCCCAGAGTCCGCTTGAGGAGCCCCAGCGTCATGCTGAGGCTTTTGTAGAAGCCGGGGAGGGCTTCTGTTCCTGGGAAGGAGCTGCGTGTTGCTGTCTCTTCCCTCGACCTTTGCCTCGTGGCAGATATGAATAGCCCTTTGCTCTCTTATTTTTAAAGGAACGAAAGGGCTGCGGTTGAAAAGTCGGTGCCTTTTTCTGTGGGGGAGTGACTTGAGGTAGAAAGGTGGATTTCCCGGCTGTAGCCGTGGCCACCAAATCTGATAGACCGACTCCAAATAACTCCTCCCCTTTATACGGCAAAACTTCCATATGCCGTTTTGAATCCGCATCACCTGACCACTGTCGCGTCCATAAAGCTCTTCTGGCCGAAATGGACATAGCACTTACCCGTGATGCCAGTGTGCAGATATCCCTCTGTGCATCACGCATATAAAGAAATGCATCCTTTATTTGTTCTAACGACAGTAAAATATTGTCCCTGTCCAGGGTATCAATATTTTCAATCAGGGACTCTGACCAAACTACCCCAGCACTGCCCATCCAGGCAGTCGCTACAGCTGGTCGTAGTATAACACCTGCATGTGTGTATATACTTTTTTGGATATTTTCCATCCTCCTATCTGATGGATCTTTAAGTGCGGCCGTCTCAGGAGAGGGTAACGCCACTTGTTTAGATAAGCGTGTTAGCGCCTTGTCCACCCTAGGAGGTGTTTCCCAGCGCTCCCTAACCTCTGGCGGGAAAGGGTATAATGCCAATAATTTCTTTGAAATTATCAGTTTTTTATCAGGGGCAACCCACGCTTCATTACACACGTCATTTAATTCTTCTGATTCAGGAAAAACTATAGGTAGTTTTTTCATACCCCACATAATACCCTGTTTAGTGGTACCTGTAGTATCAGCTAAATGTAACGCCTCCTTCATTGCCAAAATCATATAACGTGTGGCCCTACTGGAAAATACGGTTGATTCGTCACCGTCACCACTGGAGTCATCGCCTGTGTCTGGGTCTGTGTCGACCGACTGAGGCAAAGGGCGTTTCACAGCCCCTGACGGTGTTTGAGTCGCCTGGACAGGCACTAATTGATTGTCCGGCCGCCTCATGTCGTCAAACGACTGCTTTAGCGTGTTGACACTATCCCGTAGTTCCATAAATAAAGGCATCCATTCCGGTGTCGACTCCCTAGGGGGTGACATCCTCATATTTGGCAATTGCTCCGCCTCCACACCAATATCGTCCTCATACATGTCGACACACACGTACCGACACACAGCAGACACACAGGGAATGCTCCTAACGAAGACAGGACCCACTAGCCCTTTGGGGAGACAGAGGGAGAGTTTGCCAGCACACACCAAAAGCGCTATATATATATATCAGGGATAGCCTTATAATAAGTGCTCCCTTATAGCTGCTTTGTTATATCAATTTTATCGCCATAAATGTGCCCCCCCCTCTCTGTTTTACCCTGTTTCTGTAGTGCAGTGCAGGGGAGAGACTTGGGAGCCGTCCTGACCAGCGGAACTGTGAGAGGAAATGGCGCCGTGTGCTGAGATAGGCCCCGCCCCTTTTCTGGCGGGCTCGTCTCCCGCTATTTAGAGAAATTAGGCAGGGGTTAAATATCTCCATATAGCCTCTAGGGCTATATGTGAGGTATTTTTAGCCTTTATAGGTAATCATTTTGCCTCCCAGGGCGCCCCCCTCCCAGCGCCCTGCACCCTCAGTGACTGCCGTGTGAAGTGTGCTGAGAGGAAAATGGCGCACAGCTGCAGTGCTGTGCGCTACCTTTTGAAGACTGCAGGAGTCTTCAGCCGCCGATTCTGGACCTCTTCTGTCTTCAGCATCTGCAAGGGGGCCGGCGGCGTGGCTCCGGTGACCATCCAGGCTGTACCCGTGATCGTCCCTCTGGAGCTTGATGTCCAGTAGCCAAGAAGCCAATCCATCCTGCACGCAGGTGAGTTGACTCCTTCTCCCCTCAGTCCCTCGCTGCAGTGATCCTGTTGCCAGCAGGAATCACTGTAAAATAAAAAAACCTAGCTAAACTTTTTCTAAGCAGCTCTTTAGGAGAGCCACCTAGATTGCACCCTTCTCGGCCGGGCACAAAAATCTAACTGGAGTCTGGAGGAGGGTCATAGGGGGAGGAGCCAGTGCACACCACCTGATCGGAAAAAGCTTTACTTTTTGTGCCCTGTCTCCTGCGGAGCCGCTATTCCCCATGGTCCTTTCAGGAACCCCAGCATCCACTAGGACGATAGAGAAATAGAGTACAGGTAACAAAGAGCACCACACATTCTCAAGACATAATACAGCTAAGATGTAAGTATTGTGAGGGAGTGATCATCATACAACTAGAGGCTCGTGGCCATAGATGGAGAGGAGCCTTTACTAGCAGGGTAAAGATGGTCGTTGAGTAGGGGAGAGCTGCATGTGAAATGTGTCGAGACGAGAGCTTCTATATAAAAGAGAAAAAGAGGGCCCTGCTCTGAAGAGCTAACAATCTAGTGGTGGGGGGGTGGGGGGAGTGCGACAGACAGATGACAGGAGGTGCAGGCAAGCGGGAGGTAGCCTGATGGCAGTATGCACGCAAAGCTGAGATGTTCAAGGCATGAGGCAGGGGGTTGGAGGCGCGGCTTCAGGACTGAATTATGCATCGGGAGGATATGCTTTGATGAATAGGTGGGTTTTTAGTGCGAGTTTGAAACTTTGCAAGGTCGGGTAGAGTCTAATGGAGCGGGGGAGTGCGTTCCTCTGAAGGGGTGCAGCACAGGCATAGTCTTGAACACGAGCATGGGAAGCAGTGACCAGGGCGGTGGAGAGGCGACGGTCATTGGTCGACCGTAGGGGGCGAGACTGTGTTTCAATCTCATCTTGAGCTATCCGAGATGAAATCTGGGATATCATTCTCCTAATAGAATCCACTCATGGGGGTTCGGATTCAGAAAATTGAGACAGTACACTACAGTCCTGAGTACAAGGTATAGACTCTTCTGGAGAAGATACACACTCTGCAGCACAAGATACAGAGTTCCTAGACATGTTTATGTGAGCTATACACACACACAGGAAAATGCAGACACCTTTTCCCCCAGAGTACCTTCAGAGAGAGAGAGAGAGAGAGTATAAGGAGCCAGCCACACAGCGCCCCAGTAGGCAGTTTATACAGTAAATAGCCGGCGCTTCCTGAATAACCTTAACAGATTAAACAGTTAATATCTCACTACCCCCTGTCTATAACAACCCCCTGTCTATAACACTCTGGTACTGCAGAGGTATGCTGAAGTTATGTGGAGGGCAGCGCTCCCTGTCAGCGTCTCTTCAGTGTAATCTGCAGGGAGAAAATGGCGCTGGCGAGTGCTGGATCCGCTCTGAGGAAGAAGCTCCGCCCCCTGTAATGGAACGTCTTCCTGCACTTAGAGCAGGCTCGTCCAAACTGCGGCCCTCCAGCTCTTGCGAAACTACATATCCCAGCAAGCCCAGACACAGTTTTGCTGTCAGAGAATGCTAAATCTGTGTCAGAGCATGCTGGGATGTGTAGTTTCTCAACAGCTGGAGGGCCAAAGTTTGGACATGCCTGACTTAAAGATTATACTGGCCTGAGGTAAATCTGCAGTAAACACTGGGTTAGACCTTGTAAGCTATACTTGACCAGTGTAGGGTATTGCGCTGTCCAAGGGCGCCCCACTACAGTACCGCTGAGCCCTCCAGAGCGCAGCCTGTCAAAGCTGCGCTCCTACCCTTGTGCCGCCATTTCCCGCCGGTGACCCGCTTCCGGGGCACCGGGATCATACCCACCACTTCATCTTCTGGCTCTGTTAGGGGGTGGCGGCCGTGCTGTGGGAGTGAGCGGTCGCCTCGTAGGCTAGCGATCAGCACCCTCAGGAGCTCAGTGTCCTGTCAGCGGAGATAGAGAACTATTAACCTCTAGGGTTGGTTCCTACTACCCCCACTAAGTTCCCACGTAGCAGGGAGGTTGTTGCCAGCAACCTCCCTGTACCCAACTCTTTTAAAAAATAATAAAACTAGAAAAACTCCTAGGAGATCCCCTAGCTGTGACTGGCCCCACCAGGCACATTTTCTAAACAGAGTCTGGTAGGAGGGGCATAGAGGGAGGAGCCAGCCCACACTATTAAACTCTTAAAGTGCCCATGGCTCCCAAGGGACCAGTCTATACCCATGGTACTGATGTGGACCCCAGCATCCTCTAGGACGCAAGAGAAAAGCACCTTTACCCAGTAATTTGCAGACAAACTCTGGTCCTTTTTACCAGGGTCGAAGACCCAGGTTGACCCTTTCACAAATAAGAAATACCTGGGTTGACTGGCAAATTACCAGGTAGAACTGCTTCATCCAGTAAGTTGCTTTTCTGTGTGAAAGGGGGTGCTGGCTGAGACCGGCAAAACGACCCGGCACTCAAATGCCAGGTAAAAGCCAGGATTTAGGGACTTCTCTGTGTGAAAGTGATATAAGTAAGCATAACAAGTATGCTTAAAATGAGCTCTCTATACAGTAGCAAGCAACTTATAATTAACTGCAGAAGTGACAAACCTACCCATGGCATTCAGGGAAACATAATTTTATAAAATGCTTTCCACAGAAAAATAAATAAAGATTTTAAACCTACCGGTAAATCTTTTTCTCGTAGTCCGTAGAGGATGCTGGGGACTCCGTAAGGACCACGGGGATAGACGGGCTCCGCAGGAGACATGGGCACTTTAAGAAAGACTTTGGATCTGGGTGTCCACTGGCTCCTCCCTCTATGCCCCTCCTCCAGACCTCAGTTAGAGAAACTGTGCCCAGAGGAGACGGACAGTACGAGGAAAGGATTTTAGTTAATCCAAGGGCGAGATTCATACCAGCCACACCGTATAACCTGTGATATACTATCTAGTTAACAGTATGAAAAAACAACATAGCATCTGTCCAAAACCGATGAAACTAGAACATAACCCTTATGTAAGCAATAACTATATACAAGTCTTGCAGAAGTAGTCCGCACTTGGGACGGGCGACCAGCATCCTCAACGGACTACGAGAAAAAGGATTTACCGGTAGGTTTAAAATCTTATTTTCTCTAACGTCCAAGAGGATGCTGGGGACTCCGTAAGGACCATGGGGATTATACCAAAGCTCCCAAACAGGCGGGAGAATGCGGATGACTCTGCAGCACCGATTGAGCAAACAGGAGGTCCTCCTCAGCCAGGGTATCAAACTTATAGAACTTTGCAAAGGTGTTTGACCCCGACCAAGTAGCAGCTCGGCATAGCTGTAGTGCAGAGACCCCTCGGGCAGCCGCCCAAGAAGAGCCCACCTTCCTAGTGGAATGGGCCTTAACCGATTTTGGTAACGGCAATCCTGCCGTAGAATGCGCCTGCTGAATCGTGTTACAGATCCAGCGAGCAATGGTCTGCTTTGAAGCGTATGAAAAGATGACACCACTTTAGGTAAGAATTGAGGAAGAGTCCGCAAATCCGCCCTATCCATATGGAAAACCAGATAGGGTCTTTTATGTGATAAAGCCGCTAATTCCGAAACTCGCCTAGCCGAAGCCAAGGCTAACAACATGACCACCTTCCAAGTGAGATATTTCAACTCCATATTTTAAGTGGTTCAAACCAATGTGACTTAAGGAAACTTAACACCACATTAAGGTCCCAAGGCACCACCGGAGGTACAAAAAGGAGGCTGAATATGCAGTACTCCCTTCACAAACGTCTGTACTTCTGGGAGAGAGGCCAATTCCTTTTGAAAGAAAATGGATAAGGCCGAAATCTGAACCTTAATAGATCCTAATTTTAGGCCCAAATTCACTCCAGTTTGTAGGAAGTGAAGAAAACGGCCCAAATGGAATTCTTCCGTAGGAGCATTCCTGGCCTCACACCAAGAAACATATTTTTGCCATATTCGGTGATAATGTTTTGATGTCACGTCCTACCTAGCCTTTATTAGTGTAGGAATGACCTCATCAGGAATACCTTTTTCCGCTAGGATCCGGCGTTCAACCGCCATGCCGTCAAATGCAGCCGCGGTAAGTCTTGGAACAGACAGGGCCCCTGTTGCAACAGGTCCTGTCTTAGAGGAAGAGGCCACGGATCTTCTGTGAGCATCTCCTGCAGATATGGATACCAGGTCCTTCGTGGCCAATCTGGAACAATGAGGATTGTTCTCACTCCTCTTTTTCTTATTATTCTCTACACCTTGGGTATGAGAGGAAGAGGAGGAAATACATAGACCGATCGGAACACCCACGGTGTCACTAGGGCGTACACAGCTACCGCCTGAGGGTCTCTTGACCTGGCGCAATACCTTTGTAGCTTTTTGTTAAGATGGGACGCCATCATGTCTATTTGGGGCAGTCCCTACTGACTTGCAATCTGCGCGAAGACTTCCTGATGAAGTCCCCACTCTCCCGGATGTAGGTCGTGTTTGCTGAGGAAGTCTGCTTCCCAGTTGTCCACTCCCGGAATGAACACTGCTGACAGTGCACTTACATGATTCTCCGCCCAGCGAAGAATTCTGGTGGCTTCCGCCATCACCACTCTGCTCCTTGTGCCGCCTTGGCGGTTTACATGAGCTACTGCGGTGACGTTGTCTGAATGGATCAGAACTGGTTGGTCGCGAAGTAATGCCTCCGCTTGACGTAGGGCGTTGTATATGGCCCTCAGTTCCAGGATGTTGATGTGGAGACAAGTCTCTAGACTTGACCAAAGACCTTGGAAATTTCTTCCCTGTGTGACTGCTCCCCAACCTCGGAGGTTCGCGTCCGTGGTCACCAGGATCCAGTCCTGAATGCAGAACCTGCGGCCCTCTAGGAGGTGAGCACTCTGCAGCCGCCACAGAAGAGATACCCTGGCTCTGGGGGACAGGGTGATCCGCTGATGAATTTGTAGATGTGACCCGGACCACTTGTCCAGTAGGTCCCATTGGAAAGTCCTCGCATGGAACCTGCCGGAGGGAATGGCTTCGTATGATGCCACCATCTTTCCCAGGACTCGAGTGCAGTGATGCACTGACACCTGTTTTGGCTTCAATAAGTTCCTGACCAGAGTCATGAGTTCTTGAGCTTTTTCTGTCGGAAGAAAAACCCTTTTCTGGTCTGTGTCCAGAATCATGCCCAAGAAGGTCAAACGAGACGTAGGATTCAGCTGCGACTTTGGAATATTGAGAATCCAGCCGTGTTGCTGTAACACCTTCAGTGAAAGTGATACGCTGTTCAGCAACTTCTCCCGTGATCTCGCTTTTATGAGGAGATCGTCCAAGTATGGGATAATTGTGACACTCTGCCTGCGCAGGAGCACCATCATTTCCGATATTACCTAGGTGAAAAGCCTCGGGGCCGTGGAATGCCCAAACGGCAACGTCTGAAATTGGTAATGACAATCCTGTACCGCAAATCTCAGGTACGCCTGATGAGGATATATGGGAACATGCAGGTATGCATCCTTTATGTCCAGAGATACCATAAAATCTCCCCCTTCCAGGCTGGCGATGACCGCACTGAGCGATTCCATTTTGAACTTGAACCTTTTTAAGTAAAGGTTCAGGGATTTTAAATTCAAAAAAGCGTCTGACCAAACCGTCCGGTTTCGGGACCACAAACAGAGTTGAGTAGTATCCCTTCCCTCTTTGAAGCAGGGGAACCTCGACCACCACTTGTTGAAGACACAATTTATGAATCGCATGTAACACTATCTCCCTTTCTAGGGGAGAAGTCGGTAACGCCGATTTGAAAAACCGGCGAGGGGGCACCTCTTCGAATTCCAGCTTGTATCCCTGAGAAACAATTTCTATTGCCCAGGGATCCACCTGTGAGTGAACCCAGATGTGGCTGAAAAGTCGAAGACGTGCCTCCACTGGAGCGGACTCCCTCAGGGGAGACCCAGCGTCATGCGGTGGATTTTGCAGAGGCCGGGGAGGACTTCTGTTCCTGGGAACTAGCTGTGTTGTGCAGCTTTTTCTCTCTGCCCTTACCTCTGGCAAGAAAGGACGATCCACGTACTCTTTTGCTTTTATTTGAACGAAAGGACTGCATTTGATAATGACGCGCTCTCTTAGGTTGTGAGGGAACATAAGGCAAAAAATTTGATTTACCTGCCGTAGCTGTGGAGACGAGGTCCGAGAGGCCTTGTCCAAATAATTCCTCACCCTTGTAAGGTAAAAACTCCATATGCCTCTTTGAGTCGGCATCACCTGTCCACTGTCGGGTCCATAAGACTCGCCTAGCAGAAATAGACATAGCGTTTATTCTGGAACCCAGTCAACTAATGTCTCTTTGAGCATCCCTCATAAATAACACAGCATCTTTTATATGCCCTAGGGTCATTAAAATGGTATCCTTATCTAGAGGATCAATTTCCGCTGATAAGGAATCTGTCCATGCTGCTACAGCACTACAAACCCAAGCCGACGCAATTGCCGGTCTGAGTATCGTACCAGAATGTGTGTAAATGGACTTCAAGGTAACCTCCTGCTTGCGGTCAGCAGGATCCTTGAGGGTAGCCGTGTCTTGGGATGGCAGCGCTATCTTTTTTTGATAAGCGTGTCATTGCTTTGTCTACCCTAGGGGAGGATTCCCACCGTATTCTGTCCTTTGGCGGGAAAGGATACGCCATAAGAATCCTTTTTGGAATCTGCAGTTTTTGGTCTGGAGTTTCCCAAGCTTTTTCGCATAATTAGTTCAGCTCATGTGAGGATGGAAAGGTGACCTCAGGCTTCTTTCCTTTATACATGTGTACCCTCGTGTCAGGGACAGGGGGTTCCTCTGTGATATGCAAAACATCTTTTATTGCAATAATCATATATCGAATACATTTAGCCACTTTTGGCTGTAATTTTGCATAATCGTAGTCGACACTGGAGTCTGAATCCGTGTCGGTATCTGTGTCAACTATTTGGGATAGTGTGCGCTTCTGAGACCCCGAAGGTCCCGGCGACATTGGGACAGACATGGTTTGACTCACTGACTGTAACCTAGCCTCAGCTTTGTCTAATCTTTTGTGCAATAAATTTACATTAGCACTTAAGACATTCCGCATATCCATCCAGTCAGGTGTCGGCGCTGCCGACGGAGACCTTACATTCATACAGTCCTCCTCCTCCTTAGGTGAGCCTTCAACCTCAGACATGTCGACACACGCGTACCAACACCACACACACACACAGGAAAGCTCTTTTCTGAAGACAGGTTCCCCACCAGGCCCTTTGGAGAGACAGAGAGAGAGTATGCCAGCACACACCCCAGCGCTATATGACCCAGGAAAAACACAATGTTTACCCAGTAGCGCCTTTATGTATATGCGCCAATTATGTGCCCCCCCCTCTTGAAAACCCTCTGTCAATGTGAGTAAGCAGGGGAGAGTCCGGGGAGCTTCCTATCAGCGCTGTGCTGTGGAGAAAATGGCGCTGGTGAGTGCTGAGGGAGAGGCCCCGCCCCCTCGGCGGCAGGCTTCTGTCCCGCTCAAAATTCTTAAAAACATGGCGGGGGCTCTTTATATACATATACAGTGCCCAGCTGTACATGTATATATGTACTTTTGCCACAGGAGAGGTTTATATTGCTGCCCAGGGCACCCGCCCTGCGCCCTTACAGTGACAGATATGTGTGTGAGGTGAATGGGAGCAATGGCGCACAGCTTCACTGCTGTGCGTTACCTCTATGAAGATCAAGATGTCTTCTGCCGCCTCTGAAGTCTTCTTTTCTTCTCATACTCACCCGGCTTCTATCTTCCGGCTCTGCGAGGAGGACGGCGGCGCGGCTCTGGGACGGACGGCGAGGGTGAGACCTGCGTACCAATCCCTCTGGAGCTAATGGTGTCCAGTAGCCTAAGAAACAGAGCCTTGAAATCAGAGAAGTAGGTCTGTTTCTCTCTCCTCAGTCCCTCGATGCAGGGAGTCTGTTGCCAGCAGGCTCCCTGAAAATAAAAAACCTAACCAAAATACTTTCTGACAGGAAACTCAGGAGAGCTCCCTGAAAGCACCCAGTCTCCACTGGGCACAGTATCAAACTGAGGTCTGGAGGAGGGGCATAGAGGGAGGAGCCAGTGCACACCCAGATCCAAAGTCTTTCTTAAAGTGCCCATGTCTCCTGTGGAGCCCGTCTATCCCCATGGTCCTTACGGAATCTCCAGCATCCTCTAGGACGTTAGAGAAATAAAATTAACATTTTAAACCTAAAAGGATATGAATGGTTATTAGAAAAGGTGAAGACTTCAATGGAATACTACAGTTGGGTTTGAAAATGCTCTTTGTGAAGAACAAATCACCACAAGAGGTAGCATAGTGGTTAGCACTGCTGTTTTACAGCACTGGGATCATGAGCTTTATTCCAACAAGGGACAGTGTGGAGCTTTTATGTTCTCCTAATGTTAGTGTGCATTTCCTACTAAGCTCCAGTATTCACTGCACCATATGTTTGGCACTGTATAAATAAATAGGATGCATTTTAAAAGGTAGATGCTACACATACCTTAGTCCAGGCATATCCAAAGTCCAGCCAGGGGGCCAATTGCGGCCCGTGCTCACATTTCCACCGGCCCGCAGCCCTCAGCTCTCAGGCACATTGCCTTTGCAGACCGCTGCACCCCGCCGCACTGGCACTCCCCACCGATCGCTGTCAGCCGCGCTACACTGTGACTGACCGCTATCTTCCCCTCCTCTGCGTGCAGACTATAGGCTGGTCTGCTGATAACCTGATGAGACAGGAGGGCTGGGTTTGCCTCTCCAGCCGAGATAAACCCAGCCCTCCTGTGTGCATGAATCTATAAAAGGAGACACCAGGGAGGATCATCACGGTGGCCATCTTTACTGCACCTCCGCAGCAGTGTGCGGTGATCAGCAGTCTCAATATGTTCAGTGCTTCACTCCCTCATAGGTGTTCTGGGCTAAAGCATTTTCACTTGTAAGTAGTTCTCCAATGTGTACGTGGCAGCACAGCTGGGGGCATATAAAGTGCACGTGGCAGCACAGCTGGGGGCATATAAAGTGCACGTGGCAGCACAGCTGGGGGCATATAAAGTGCACGTGGCAGCACAGCTGGGGGCATATAAAGTGCACGTGGCAGCACAGCTGGGGGCATATAAAGTGCACGTGGCAGCACAGCTGGGGGCATATAAAGTGCACGTGGCAGCACAGCTGGGGGCATATAAAGTGCACGTGGCAGCACAGCTGGGGGCATATAAAGTGCACGTGGCAGCACAGCTGGGGGCATATAAAGTGCACGTGGCAGCACAGCTGGGGGCATATAAAGTGCACGTGGCAGCACAGCTGGGGGCATATAAAGTGCACGTGGCAGCACAGCTGGGGGCATATAAAGTGCACGTGGCAGCACAGCTGGGGGCATATAAAGTGCACGTGGCAGCACAGCTGGGGGCATATAAAGTGCACGTGGCAGCACAGCTGGGGGCATATAATGTGCACGTGGCAGCACAGCTGGGGGCATATAATGTGCATGTGGCAACACTGCTGGGGGAATATAATGTGTATCAGGTCAGCCCCCACATATTTTCACCTCACCAAATCTGGCCTTCTTAACAAAAAGTTTGGACAACCCTGCCTTAGTCCATGTCATCTTGGCTAACATGGAATTTAATCATTTATGAAATCATAGGTAAAAAAAAACACAAAGAGGGAATGTTAACATCTGCTCTATTACCAGTGGATACATTACGACTAGTAATGTGTCCAGTAAGCACATAGGTATGGGGCTATAATTAGGAGCAAGAGAGATCTATTACCAATGCACAGATATGGAGTACAGGGCCAGTGTATACAGAGACATGCAATGCCAGGTTTAGGATCCTTTACTTGGCGTTCTGATAAAGCCAGCCTGATTTGCAGGAGAGTCTTAGATTCCTCCACACATTTACGTATGCTAAGAGAGGGCATGACTCAGGTCTGGAAGCCACTAGCTATCTGGTGTGTTCATTAGCACTTTCGTATTACAGTGAATCTATCTTGTAAAAGGAAGTCAGTCAGGATCAGATGTTCTGGAGGAAAGCAGATTACAAGCCATAGTCAGATGGAAGGATGACGCACATACAGACATAAGACTGCTAATATATGAGCTACTGAAACTGACACTTCTGAGCTTTAAAGTGTACAAAAGACTAAGTACGCGATTTAAAGAAGAAGAATAAATATAATAAAATAATGATCTAAACCCAGATTATGTCAGAATCTGCTCCACAAAACTATGGCTAGATCTCTAAAAAATTAATAATAATAATAATAATAATAATAATAATAATAATAAATATATATATCTATATCAAAAGTATGGTAGGTGCACTACTTCCCTTCTTAGGGGTACATTTACTAAGCAGTGATAAGAGCGGAGAAGTGAGCCAGTGGAGAAATTTCCCCATCAACCAATCAGCAGCTCTGTATAATTTTATAGTATGCAAATTATAGATGTTACTTCAGTGATGATTGGTTGCCATGGGCAACTTCTCCACTGGCTCACTTCTCCGCTCTTATCACTGCTTAGTAAATGTACCCCTTAATCAGTATAATATATTAAAAAAAATGTCTTAGGTTTGTCAAACTTGCACCCGCGTTCCACAGGATACCCTGCAGATGGCAGCTCAGTCCTTCGGGGTGTCACTAGGTTTAGTGACAAATAAATCTGGAAAAACAAGGAGAGGACAAGCCCCTAATAGTGCAGTAACTTCACACCAATTTTGGTTATTTATGACGAAGTGTCTATAGATTATCTGCGTACTGGAAGCTGGATTTTTAACAGGCACATCAAAACACAGCGACTGCTCGCTCCAATTAGTTATCCGCACCACAACAAGTCACGTGGTTAAATGCAAACAAGCGTATCATAAGGGATCCTTATCTTCCAGTCGGTCTGTTCGCAGAATAGCGAGGTCTCCAAACATGAGGCTATTCTGCGAACAGACCACTTGTTGTGGTGCGGATAACTAATTGGAGGGATCAGTCGCTGTGTTTTGATGTGCCTGTTAAAAATCCAACTTCCAGTACGCAGATTATCTATAGACACTTCGTCATAAATAACTTGGATTGAAGACAATAACAATTGTCTTCAATCCGAGTGCCGCCTGCATGGAAAAGAGATAGATAGATAGATAGATAGATCTATATATATATATATATATATATATATATATATATATATATATATATATATATATATATATAGATATAGATATATATAGATATATATAAACAAAATTATTTATTCTTTTTTAAAAACATACAGAAAAAATAAAATAATTTGTGCAGATATTGGTTTGTCATTTAAAACCTGCAGCAGCACTACTCTTTAAGGCCCTTCCAGAAGCCAGATGTAAACAATAAAGAAAGAAAATGTGGAAGCGCACAATGGTGAAGTACATACAAAGTTAATTGGCTTTTACTTCAAAATGATCAGTCGCAGGCTCCATGATGTCACTACGTCGGTGTCTGTTGGCTCTGACCCAAACCAGTTTTATCACAGGTGACTCCAGTGGGTCACCCACTGACGAAGTCATGTACATATGACGAATAACACATCTCTGAATACCAGATACTATTTCTGCATGTTATTGTTACAAGGTGTATCCGGATGATAGGGTGACCTTAATTAGGTAGACAATAAATAGGTCGACAACAATTAGGTTGATGTGGACAAAATGATGACTTGGTCATTAGGTCGACATGTAAAAGGTCAACAGTGCTTATGGTCAACAGGTACAAAAGGTCTACTGTTTTTGTTTTTTTGTTTTTCGATACTAATTGGGGTTCCATGTGCGGTGACCATGAAAATGAGCCACACATACATTTTTTTTAAATAAATAAAAAAATAAATGTTGTATCGACCATTTGTTATGCTGACTTTTTCCAGTCCCTGACCACCTTTGCCTTGTCGACCAAATGACTAATGACCTGTGATATTTCCCTGTTACAAGGGCTGTTACAAAATAGTTTAACTGCTACATTAGTTGAATGACACGCCCCCTTACATAGTATGGGGATGCAGTGGTTCACACTGCTCTAACCAGCGCCGTAACTACCTGTGTGCCTGGCACACAGCGCAGTTGCCCTGAGGGCGCATGGCCAGCGGCATGAAATGAGTCAAATTGACTCATTACAAGCCACCTGTTCTGTGCGCGCCCATGCGCCACGCTGGAGGAGAGCAGCAGTGCCGGAGGCAGGGGAGGAGGAGGAGGGAGGGGGACTGGAGCCGCAGCAGCGATATGTAATTGGTAGTAGCGCCGCTGCAGCAGTCCCCTCTCCTTCTGCATTGGCTGCCCGGCGCTGCTGTGAATGCTGGGATGCGCTTCCCTCATCACAGCATTTACAGCGGCGGGCAGCCAATGCGGAAGGAGAGGGGACTGCTGCAGCGGCGCCACTACCAATTACATAGCGCTGCTGCAGCTCCAGTCCCCATCCCTCCACCTCCTTCTCCCCTACGGCTGCCCGGGATCTGCCAGCACTAGGAGCCTGACTGCCAGCGGGGAGAGATGGTACGTATCTCTCACTCTCTCTCTATTCTGTCTGCCACAATGTGTAAAAAGGGGGACGCCGTCTGGCGTAATGTGTAAAAAGGGGGACGCCGTCTGGCGTAATGTGTAAAAGGGGCTCTACCTGGTGTAGTGGCGCTACTGTGCAGCGTAATTTGAATAATGGAGACTTGTGCACCGTAGTATGAACTGGTATTATTTTGTGGCCACGCCCCTTCCCCGTGAAGCCACGCCCCTATATATATTTTTGTTGCATGCCTGCGGCGCGCACTGCCCCCGTCTTGCATGGGGGAGGGGGGCGCGCCAATGCAGTTTCTTGCACACCGCGCTAAAATGCATAGTTACGGCACTAGCTCTAACAATTCACATTTTCACTGCACTGCATTTACAATAACAAATACACATACAGGTTGAGTATCCCATATCCAAATATTCCGAAATACAGAATATTCTGAAATACGGACTTTTTGGAGTGAGTGAGATAGTGAAACCTTTGTTTTTTGATGGCTCAATGTACACAAACTTTGTTTAATGCACAAAGTTATAAAAAATATTGGCTAAAATGACCTTCAGGCTGTGTGTATAAGGTATATATGTAACAAACGCATTCTGTGCTTAGATTTAGGTCTCATCACCATGATATCTCATTATGGTATGCAATTATTCCAAAATACGGAAAAATCCCATATCCAAAATACCTCTGGTCCCAAGCATTTTGGATAAGGGATACTCAACCTGTATATACATATGTAGCCATGCTTTGCTGTGATGCACCATGTTGCAACGCGACTTGCTGCATGGCATGCCAGCCTGCGACTATTATGACTATTCACAGATAGCGATTGCTCCATTAATTCCTAATGGAATTAATAGTGTACACCATCTGTGAATAGTCTTAGCTTGGTGCGCCATGTAGCAAGCTGTGCTGCAGCATGCGGCATCGCAGCAAAGATGAGCATGGCTACATGTGTAAATTGCACGGTCACACTTTTTATAACTTGTGATATTAAACACCCAAATCTGGATAATTAATGCTTCTGTTATTGAACGTACATGATGGGATTTAAACTGAATTCCAGTAACTGCTGCCAGGTGGTTATAACCTAAGAGGGGCTCTCAGCAATCACACTATGCAGTATGTCCTCCGTACGCAAATTCTGCAGGAGGACAAAAGTCTCACTTTGTAGCGGACGCTTGCTGTGGCGGTGTGCTGTACCTAGCTCACTCCAGGGTAGGGAAATGGGTTTCTTTTTCTAGACAGACAAGAAATTTTGTTATTTAATAACCATTACAACCAACTTCCAATTTAAAAAAAATAAATAAAAAAAGTGTAACTGGCTCTACTTAAACTGAACTCCCCAAGCATAGAGGCTTTGTTTTAGACAGTCCCTTAATCCCTTTATCTCCGTCCAAAGTCGAATTTACTGATGGGTAATAATCCTCTCAAAAACACAACAACATGAAGATATTGTCTAGTGGCGGGACACTTAAGGTCATTAAGGGCTTAGCTAGGTGTGCAAGGTTAAATTAGGACACAAAAGACTGATATTGTGTATAAGATATAGAGATTGATTTATGGTACGAACTTGCCTTTGTTAAATCTTTCTGCGAGGTACACTGGGTTCCACAGGGATAACATCGGGGGTGTAGAGGTGGATCTTGATCCGAGGCAGCTACAAGCTAAAAGCTTTGACTGTTCCCAGGATGCATAGCGCCGCCTCCTCTATAACCCCGCCTCCATGCACAGGAGCTCAGTTTTGTTAACCAGCCCAATGCAGTAGCAGGTAAGAGAGACGACAACCGTTAGCAGCCACATACACCACATTCTCATGACAGGAGACGGTATCAGCGGCTGATGCCATAC
Source organism: Pseudophryne corroboree (assembly GCF_028390025.1). NCBI lineage: Eukaryota > Metazoa > Chordata > Amphibia > Anura > Myobatrachidae > Pseudophryne > Pseudophryne corroboree. The sequence continues at coordinate 159,303,592 of NC_086444.1, read as the reverse complement.
AAACCCAAAGAAGCTAAGTGCGTCAGGGTGGGCACCCTGTGAAACACCATGTAACTCACAGAACGAGATTTAACAAAGTTAAGTTCTTACCATAAATCTCCTTTCCTGCAGCGGGGTACACCGGGGTTCAACAGGGATAACATCGGGGATGTCCTAAAGCTGTTCCTCATGGGAGGGGACGCACTGAGGGCACAAGAACCCAGGGTCCAAAGGAGGCATCCTGGGAGGCGGAAGTATCGAAGGCATAGAACCTTATAAACGTGTTCACTGAGGACCACGTAGCCGCCTTGCACAATTGTTCAAGGGTCGCACCACAGCGGGCCGCCCAAGAAGGTCCAACAGACCAAGCAGAATTGGCTTTGATGGTAGCAAGAGCTGGAAGGCCAGCCTGTACATAAGCATGTGCAATCAACATTCTAATCCATTTGGCCAAGGTCTGCTGATTAGCAGGCCAGCCACGTTTATGAAAACCAAAAAAAGGACAAAAAGAATAATAAATTTTATTTATATTGCGCTCTTTCTCCAATAGGACTCAAGGCGCTTAACAGATACATAGCATAATATAGTACAGAAAATAATGAAGTATATTTTCATAAAATACAGAAGCATGGAGATACTAAAAGGGACATTATGGAAATGCTTGAGTAAACAGGAAAGTCTTGAGTCTACTTTTGAAGGATTCTATAGTTGGGGCCTCTCACACTGATGCGGGGAAGTGAGTTCCATAGAGTCGGAGCCCCATGACTAAAAGCTCGACCTCCAGATGAATTACGGGAGATTCTAGGTACTGCTAAAAGTCCTTCATCTACAGATCGCAGTAATCGAGTGGGGCAGTATGGGGTCAGAAGCTGTTTCAGGTACCTTGGGCCCTGGTCATGTAATGCTTTGAAACTCAGTAAGCCAATCTTGAAGATGATTCGCCATTTTACAGGCAGCCAGTGAAGGGAGTAGAGATGGGTGTTATGTGGCTAGAACGGGGCTGGTTGGTTAACAGCCTGGCAGCTGTGTCTTGCACCAGCTGTAAGCGTTGCAATTCTTTTGCTGGGAGACCAAGGTAGAGGGCATTACAGTAGTCTAATCGAGATGATACAAATGCATGTATGACTTTTGGCAGATCTGAGAGAATTAAGTGCTTGATTCTGGCTTTGTTCCTCAGGTGAAAGGATGAGGATTTGATTGTGGCTGATATCTGATCAGATCTCCTAAGGGAAGCCGTTCTCTTCACATAAATATGGAGAGCCCGTACCACATCCAAAGACCGCTCTTTGGAGAACAAACCTGGAGAAGTAAAGGCTGGAACCACAATCTCTTGGTTAAGGTGGAACGATGACAACACCTTAGGTAGATAACCAGGGCGAGTTCTAAGAACTGCCCTGTCACGGTAAAGAAGCAGAAAAGGTGACAGACAGGACAAAGCACCCAAGTCTGAAACCCGTCTAGCAGAGGCAATAGCCAGCAGAAACAGGACCTTCAGAGTAAGCCACTTAAGGTCCACAGACTCAAGAGGTTCAAACGGAGACTCTTGTAAGGCATTCAGAACAACCGACAAATTCCAAGGAGCCACAGGCGGGACATAGGGACGTTGAATCCATAACACACCCTGAGTGAATGTATGAACATCAAGCAGAGTCGCAATTTTTCTCTAAAGCCATACCAACAAGGCAGAAATATGCACCTTGAGGGATGCCAGACGAATGCCTAAGTCCAGGCCTTGTTGCAGGAAGGCCAAAAGTTTGGCAGTACTGAACTTGTATATGTCATAATTATTAGTCGCACACAAAGTGAAGTAAGAATTCCAGACCCTATGGTAAATCAGAGCAGACGCAGGCTTACGTGCCTTCAACAAAGTTTGAATGACTGCCTCAGAAAACCCTTTGGCCCTCAGGAAGGAAGCTTCAAGAGCCACACCGTCAAAGCCAGCCGGGCCAAATCCTGGTAGACACAAGGGCCCTGAATGAGGAGGTCTGGGCGCCACGGAAGTAGAAGAGGACGCTCTATCGAGAGACTGTAGGTCTGAGAACCAATGCCACCTGGGCCACGCTGGAGCAATTAGAAGTAGTATTCCTCCTTATTGCTTGAACTTCCATATCACCCTGGGCAGAAGTGACACCGGAGGGAACACGTACGGAAGCCGAAAGTTCCATGGAATTGCCAGTGCATCCACGAACGCTGCTTGAGGATCCCTTGTCTTTGCTCCGAAGACCGGAACCTTGTGATTGTGCCGAGCCGCCATCAGGTCTACATCTGGTAGGCCCCACTTGTCCACTAGGAGTTGAAAGACTTCTGGATGAAGACTCCACTCTCCGGCGTGAACGCACTGACAACTGAGAAAGTCCGCTTTCCAGTTGAGGACTCCCGGAATGAACACTGCCGATATGGCTGTCAGATGGCGTTCCGCCCAATGAAGAATCTTTGACACTTCCATCATTGCCATGCGGCTTCAAGTGCCACCCTGATGATTTATGTACGCCACCATGGTGGCGTTGTTTGACTGTACTTGAACAGGCCTGTTCTGTACCAGAGGCAGGACTAGTGTCAATGCATTGAACACCGCCCACAATTCTAGAATGTTCATCGCGAGGAGAGATTCCTCCCTGGTCCACAGACCATGAAGAGAGCGTTGCTCCAATACCGCAGACTGGCATCCATAGTTAAAAGGACCCAGTTGGAGATCCAGATGGGACAACCCCTGCTCAGTTGCTGTTCCTGTAGCCACCAGGCCAGTGATAAGCGGACCTCCGGAGTCAAAGAGATTATGAGTTCCGATCCGGTGAGGTAGACCGTCCCACTTGGAGAGTATCAACCTCTGCAGAGGGCGGGAATGAAATGGAGCGTACTCTACCATGTCGAAAGCAGACACCCTGAGGCCTAGTACTTGCATCGCCGAGTGTACAGACACACAATGGGCGAGAGAGGAAGCATCTTATCATCTTGATCTGAAGTTTGAGGTCCTTCTCCTAAGACAAAAACAACCGCTGGTTGTGGGTGTCCAATAGCGCTCCCAGGTGCAACATGCTCTGAGCAGGGACTAGGGAAGACTTCAAGTTGATGAGCAACCCATGGGCTTGCAGGAATTGGACAGTCAGCTCCAGATGACGAAGGAGAACCTCCGGAGAGTTCGCAAGGATCAACAAGTCGTCCAGATACGGCAGGATCCTGATACCCTGATGGCGGAGTAGAGCCGTCATGACCTTGGTGAAGATCCATGGAGCCGTGGTCAGACCAAAAAGTTAAGGCCTGGAACTGAAAATGTAGGTTGCCAATAACAAACCGCAGGTATTGCTGATGCGACGCTGCAATAGGTATATGCAGGTAAGCATCCTGAATGTCCAGGAATACCATATAGTCCTTGGGTTCCAAAGCCAGAACAATAGAGCGAAGAGTTTCCATACGGAATTTTGAAACTCTCACAAATTTGTTCAAAGACTTGAGGTTGAGAATGGGTCAGGAAGATCCATTCAGATTCGGAACTAGGAACAGCATTGAATAGTACCCCCTGCCTCTCTGATTTAGAGGCACCGGCACTATCACTCCCGTGCCCAGGAGGGATTGTACCACCAGATGGAGTTTTTTTGCTTTTACTGGGTCCGAAGGGATGTTTGTTGAGCAAAACTGGCGAGGGGGACGTCTATTGAAAGAGATGGCATATCCGTGAGTGACGACTTCCCTTACCCAGCCGTCTGAAGTGGTCTGTAACCATACCTGAGCAAACCGTAGAAGTCGGCCTCCCACCCTAGGATCCCTGTCCCGTCATACAGCAGGCTTATCCGTTTTGGAAGCAGGCTGACGGGCAGTCCAGGCACGTTTAGGTTTGGGCTTAGTGTATTTGGAAGTGCGAGCCTGTTTCGGGTACACCTGACCCTTTGCTTTACCTGGAGGTCGAAAGGAATGAAAGAAAGTACTCTTAGCCTTCGGAGCTGAAGGAGTAGTACTAGGTATACATGCAGTCTTAGCAGATGCTAAGTCAGCAACAATCTTATTGAGGTCTTCCACAAAAAGAATATTTCCCTTTAAAAAGACCTTGGAGGTGATCCCTTTCAAGTCCAGATCTACAGACCAGGACCGCAACCAGAGGATCCGGCGAGCCAGAATAGACGTAGTAGACGCTTTGGCCGCCAGGATACCTGCATCAGATGCCGCCTCCTGTATATAATGAGAGGCTGTAATAATGTATGAAAGACACTGTCTAGCAGGAAAATTAGACGGTAGTTCCGCTTCAACTTCCTGAACCCAGGCCACTATGGCTTTAGCAGCCCAAGAGGCCGCAATAGTAGGCCTATGCACAGCTCCAGCAAGAGTGTAAATAGATTTCAAGCAACCCACCACTCATTTATCCATCGGTTCCTTCAAGGAGGTGACTGTAGTGACAGGCAGAGCAGATGACACCACCAGACGTGCGACTTGTGAGTCCACCAGCGGCAGTGTTTCCCAATTTTTACTTAACTCTGCAGCTAGGGGATAACGAGCTAGCATCTTCTTAGGTTGAATTTCTTTCCTGGATATTCCCAGGATTCCTGATGCATGTCCACTAATACCCCTTTCACACCAGAAATGCAGGGGCAAAACCCGGGAATTCTGCCACAGGCTCATGCAGGGACATTCCTGGGTTGGCACCTTTCATACCAGCATTTGGAGCCGAGACATCCCGGGTCTGCACCTTTCATACTGAAGCCGGGATGGCCCTTCATTTTCTGAAAATGGGCGTCTCAGAAAAAACACAAGACCAGGAAGTGCCCTGAATAGCCAATCAGCATCAGCAGAGGCAACCCGGGAAGGTGGGACATGTCCCTGCACCATTCACACTGTCCAGGTTCCAGGGAAGAACCCGGGACCAATCCTGGTCGATTGCAGGGTTGAAATGCAGGGACAGAAATCCCGGGATTTTGTCCCTGTACCCTTTCACACTGAGAAATTTCCCAGGTTGATGCGCGTTCATGTGTGTTAACCCGGGAAATTTTGGGCTGTGTGAAAGGGTTATAAGTGGTCAGAATGAGGTAAAACTAATTTAGTAACTTTCTGACGCTTAAACTTATCTGGTTTCTTAGAGGTAGCTGGGGGTTCTTCATCATCATCAATTTGAAGAATCAGGCTGATAGCCTCCAAGAGGCCACCTCCACCTGTGTAGTAGACACCATCAGAAGCATCTTCATCAGTGTCTGAGGGGTCAGTATATAAGCCATCTTCATCAGATGAAGTATCTGAAACATGAGTGGATTGTGAGGAAGTTATGGCTCGTTTTGACGACCCCTTGGTCTTAGGCGGCCGAGGGTTAGGATTTTGCTTGGCCAAAAACGGATTTAATTGCTGTAACTGAGAGGACAGAGTATCTGCCCATGGCGGGTTAACTGCAAGTACAATATGTGGCTGTAATGGCACAGGAGGTCCCATAGGGGGCGCAAGTCTAGTTACAAGTGTAGTCAGTAAATTAGAAAATGTAGCCCACGGCAGGTCATGATTTGCCCCCGTTGCTGTGGACTGATTAAGGGGTATAAAACCCCCTGTACCTGAACCCTCAGCTGCAATATTTTCCTCAGAGACATCTATGGCATTAGCACTGCAGGGTGCAGGATTAGCCATAGAATTATCACCCTGTGTAGCGGACATGATATGAAAGCGTAACCGTAGGGTGAAATAGTACAATATAAGCAAAGTACCTTACAAAAATCCCCCTGTATAGTGCGACTGCAAGCAGAGTACACACAGAGAATTTAAGAGGTATATGGTGACTGTAAAACAAAGAAAAATACCAAAGGAGTATATCCTGTGAAACACTGTATTATATGAAAACCCTGAAGCACTTCGCCAGCGTTAAAATAAACACACAGACTGATCCCTGTTCTGCACCTCCCCTATCACCCTCTTTTCTGGATCATGGATCCCAGCCCTGGGGCAGGGCGTGGAGGGATGCACTAGTACAAGCGAAAGATTAATTGAGGTCTATGCTGTGCTCTCCACCCAGATAATAAAACAGACCATCGGCAGAGGAAAAAACAAAACCTGAAAATGTGGATTTCAACAGCCTACAGGTGTATATGAAGCACAGAAAAGTGCTCAGCTGCTTCCAGCATACATTAGACCACACACAATTTTCTTCTGCTGTGTTCTGCTTGGATCTGATGGAAAGAGGGAATCTAAGGTCATATTACAATAAAGGTGTATTATCAGGATAAGGTTATTTCTACCTCTCATCCTTACCACTGCGTTTAAATATCCATTCTCATTATCCTCCACAGGAGTTCTATGCCTATAGGACCCCCACCATATCCAGCTTCCCTATCATTGCTAAGGCAAAGTACATACACAAATAACAGCACATGTACGCTGAGCAAGCTTACCACATGGTGTCATGTGTCCAGCGTGAGTCACAGGATGGTAAGTCACTGAGCACATTACAGAGCTCCTGTTCATGTAGGATTAACAGAGGGATTTCTTTATCTACACCCTTTCCAGATTTCACACAAGTTTGCATTAGTCACAACAACAGCATAATTCTAATTGTCTCTGGTTATCTGACTACTAAGACCGGAATGCAGTTACTCCCCTGAACGTAGGATTCCGTCCTTTAATTCATGGAAGCTCAGATTTTCTTTATTCATATACAAAGCAGTTGTGACCCTGCCCCATCAGACTATAGGGCAGTGATTTTCAAACTTTGTCCAACTCGAGGCACACTGACAAGAGACTTTAAAATTGCCAAGGCACACCCATCAGTGCCCCATGGGGAAAACACAAACAAAAAAACACACACACTGGCCCCCACAGTAATGCAAACATATTGGCTCCCACAGTAATCATACCTCCCCAACTGTCCTGACTTTTGTGGGACTGTCCTGCTGTCCCACCCGTTGGCTGCAGTGTCTTGCTGTGAAGGGGGGCAGTTGGGAGACTCCTGTCAGAGCAGCGATGAATAGACGCTGTGCGTATGCAATGGAGACAGAGGGACTGGGGGCATGCCAGCAGCTCACAGAGCGCTGGTCATGCCACCTTCAGTGACAGTAAACGGGGGCATGACTTGCGATTGCAGCACTGCCACACCCCATTTTTGGTCGCGCAGGAGTCAGGCTTATGTATTCTAAAATGTTGGGAGGTATGCGGTAATAAAAACACATTGGACCCTACAATAATATAAATACATTGTACCCTGCGACAATAAAACACATTTAAAATAATGCCAGACAGTGTCCAACCAGTAATTTTACCTCCAATTTAACCTGGTCAGTATTTACTCCTTATAAACAATTCCACTCACTAACCCACCCATAGAAATTCCACTCACTGCCCCCCCACCTCCCCAAGTAATTACACACACTGTCCCCATAGTAATGTCACACACCTGCACCGCCCACAGTAATTATATACACATGCCCTCATAGTAATGCCACACACCTGCCCCCAACCCACTGTAATTACATACATTAATAAAGGGTGGGGTTTTTATACCTGAAAATAATCTTTACCTCTCAGTGGGGAGAAGTAAGGAGCGCTGAGATGGGACCAGGCAGCACGGAGCAGCAGTGGGCGGGCACTTCAGGCAGGAATGAGACGTGCGGTGCGTGACCTCTGAGTCACCATAGGTCATGGGTCGGCTCTCGCAAAAGCGCAGCACTGCCCGAGCTTGGGCATCTCTAACAGGCGACAGCTGCACATCTAGCAACCATTCGCGGCACACACGTTGAAAAACGCTGCTATAGGGAATATGTAGAGAGTGGAAAAGTTGCCCAAAGCAACTAATCCGAGTCTGTCATTTCATAGACTATGCAAGATAGATAAGTGATAGTTAGAAGCCTACTGCTTGATTTGGACAGCTTCTCCACTTTAGCTCTCTCCAAGGCTCCTCCACCCTAATGCTGCATAGTTAGATGCAGCCAGCCGTGTGCTTAATCACACCAGTGGATAAATCACTAGAGGTTATCCAAGTACAAGTTACTCTGCTCCTGTCCACTTCAGCGCACAAAGAATGACAATTCCGTCAAACACCAATTACTGTAAGAATAGGCTGCATGCCTGTTGTGGGGTTTATAAACGCAAAATTGTTGCCTTCAAAATATGAAGGCAACAACCCACACACCCATCACAAGTACGGCAGGCGGGCTCAAACCGGTACTACCGTCTAATATTTACACTTCCACTCCTACTGCTCCCCCCAGCTCCATGCAGCCATTGTTCCTGCCTGTCTGTGGTGTATACCATCGGAAAACAGAGCTGCGTGACACTACAGAGAGTAGGATGGGAGTTGACAAGAAGCTATATTCTAAGTCGCAGACTACGGCGTCTGATTGGTCCACCTGCTCACAACCCATATATGCACACATTTTAAACTGGTGAATTCAGTACTACCAGAAACTGTAAAAAGGATGAAGTGGAGATGAAGCAGGAGGGTAAAACATAAGCGATTAAATCGCTTTGGATGTTTCGATATCACGACTTTCTGCCATTGGGGAGACAGTCAATATGCAGCAATACGCCGACTGGAAGTTATGCCTAGTGATAGATTGTATGAATCACAGCACCTGCTCCTGCAGAAAACACAAAAGGTCACAGTGAGTGAGTGTGACTGCGGGAAAAGGATGAGTAGACTTTATGGAAAGACCCAGTCACTACACCAGGCTTTTTCAACCAGTGTGCCGTGGCACACTAGTGTGCCGCGACCAGTTGCAAGGTGTGCCACGGAGCCAGAGCTGCTTCCTGCACCTTCAGGGCTGAAACACACGAGCCGGCTTTTGCCGGCCGGGAAAAAGCCAGGATGGCTTTTTCCCGTGCCAGCATTGTAATTAACAGTGTCAAGTGTAGGGTCCTATCACACTGCACGGCCCCGGCCCTGCTGCCGGGTTGCAGCCGGAAATATCCACTGGATGGTCCGGCTGCCGGGTCAGGGCCGTGCTGTCTTTGCAGCCAGTGGACCGTGTGTGCGTGCGTGTGTGCGTGTGAGAAGGGGAGCTTTCACACACGGCTCAAAGCCGTTGTGTGTGAAAGACTCTGCCGGATGGCAAAAAGCTGGACGAAGTTTTTGCCATACGGGAGAAACCGGCGCGTGTGATACACCCCTCAGAGTGGACTGTTGGCCTGGGCTTTTCTTAGAGGATCAGTCGTGCTCCGACTGTGACCTGTGCCTTGAAAACGCGGCGGTGTGATATCATAGGTCACGGACGCTGCGTCTCACCAGCCAGCCCACCCGCCTGCCTACACATCTTTCAGTTCCTGCCTGCATACACAGCTTTCCTTGCCCACCCACATCCACACTTGCCCGACTGGCCGCTGCTCCGTATTCGCAGCACTCCACTATGAACAACCCCCGCCACTGAGAGACAGGGAGGAGGACAGCTGACCAGTAGGGGCTAATATTTGTTATTTTATTTCTCCTGTAGGGATCAATAGGATTTATGTGGGGAGAATAAGGATTTATGGGGGGGAATAATGTAAATAATTCATGTGGGGAGCAATAGGATTTATGTGGGGAGAAATGTGATTGATTTATGTGAGAGCAACATGATTTATGTGGAGAGCGATGTGATTGATTTATGTGGGGAGCAATATGAGTTATGTAGGGAGCAACATTATTTATGTGGGGAGCAATGGGATTGTTTTATCTGTGTAGGCCAGAAGTTCTCAAACTCGGTCCTCGTGGGCCCACACAGTGCATGTTTTGCAGGTCTCCTCACAGAATCGCAAGTGAAATAATTAGCTCCACCTGTGGACCTTTCAAAATGTGTCAGTGAGTAATTAATACACCTGTGCACCTGCTGGGTTACCTGCAAAACATGCACTGTGTGGGCCCACGAGGACTGAGTTTGAGAACCTCTGGTGTAGGCCAATATATTGAGTTGTTTTTTTTTACTGTGAGGGACAATGTGTGTTTGTTTTTTCTGTGGGGAACTGATGGTGCGCCTTGGCAATTTTAAATTATTGTTCGGTGTGCCGAGAGTAAAAAAAGGTTGAAAATCACTGCACTACACCATACCTCCCAACATGACTCTCTCCAGGAGGGACAGAACGCTCTGTTCCTGGACTTCCCTCTAAATGTATGATTGCCATAACCTGTGTTGAAAAGGTTAATGAAAAAGAAAGGTGTCTCACCTCAGGCTACGGCAATCATTAATTATGATGGAAGTCCAGGAACAGAGCATTCTGTCCCTCCTGGAGAGGGTCATGTTGGGAGGTATGCTACACCAATCTTCCCAATCCTGCTCTTTCACCTGCCTCCATACCGCAGCTAACCACCACATATTCCTGGGCTCACTTACTAGTCTGTGACCCACTCATCATGCTAGCACTCCAATCTCTGTGTGACCTCCCTTATGGTGGAATACTGACCAACATATTAGAAAGCACAGAAAATACAGTAAAATATAGTGTATGGGATTTCAAACTGTGGAGCAGATGTATCAACCTGGAGAAGGCATAAGGAAGTGATAAACCAGTGATATGTGCAAGGTGATAAACGCACCAGCCAATCAGATCCTAATTGTTAATTTACATATTGGAGCTGATAGGCTGGTGCCTTTATCACCTTGCACATATCACTGGTTTATCACTTCCTTATGCCTTCTCCAGGTTAATACATCTACCCCTGTGTGCCTAAGCACCCTAGGGTGCCTCAGGGCACTTGCAGGAGTGCCTAGGTTGGTGGTCTAGGACCAATTCAAATTATTTATGGTCAATGTAATAGGCAAAACCACTGCTGGTGGCTGCCAATCATAAAATATGTGGACAACCAGAAGCAAATCTTGTCCCTTACCACAAAACGGAACCGAAAGATCATTTACTTAATATTTATTTCTAAAATTTCTAATAAACTTTTGGCCTAGGGGTGCCGTGAAAAATATTCTGATACTCTAGGGCGTCGTCATTCAAAAAAAATTGGGAACCACTGATCTAGTGTGAACATGTACATTGAACAGAAGTGCACAATCGCTCTATCAATTAATCCCATGTATTAAAATATCACAAGATGACATGGGTGAAGATAATCGGTGGTCTGGAACTATCTAATGTCTCAGCAGAGTCGTATTCCCGGAGCTACAGCTCTGCTGCTGGTGTTAGCATATTCCTGCTGTTGTGAGGACACATACATTATCCCACAAAGGAAACGTGCTTACCATAAAAAGGCAATAGGGTCTATGAAAGCAGTATCTTTATGGATGTTTAATCAGAAATATTTTCACTTTTAAACTGAAGGGTTGCGCCCTACACACTGGGCGATAACACTGCAAGATATGAACGATCTCGTTCATTAATGAACGAGATACCGTTCATATCTGTCAGTGTGGAGGCACCAGCGATAAACGATGCGCGGCCCCGCGCTCGTTCATCGTTGGTGCCCCGTCGCCTGTGCATGCAGGCCAATATGGACGATCTCATCCATATTTGCCTGCTTTGCTATGGAGCCGAGTGATGGGGGGAGTGAAGAAACTTCACTCCCCCCATCACTGCCCCCTCGCCGCCAGGTTGCCCGTCTGCCGTATCGGCGGCCGGGAAGCTCGGCGGCATATCGCAGTGTCTGTAGGGCCCATCAAGAACTAAGCCGGTTTGATCAGAGTACCTTTCATCATTCCCGTGAGGTCATGCATACAGGAAGCACATCACTGAGGAGTGGCCTATAAACGGGCTAAAAGCTGTGTAGTATAATGCAGTCACAGTGTCACTGATGGAACGCCACTATTGTGGCAATGTATTGGGTAGTAGTAGTAGTAGTAGGTAGTAGGTAGTAGGTCTGATCAAAGTGTAGAGACTGATTGGGAGGATTTATTTTATACTGTCCATGGGCTTTTATGACACTTCGCACATAGATGCAAGATGCCGATAAAGACAGTAATATTATTGTTAATAGGAAGGTATTGTTACCAGATATTGACCCAACAGCATGCACATGGCAGAAAAAAACAAAAACAAAAAAACCTGCCCGTGTGTTTGGATAATCCTTTACTGATGACCATGAGGACAGCGTGGTATAAACTTAGAAAGTCCCTGTGTGACCTGGTCGACTGCGGGATTATCTTTAACTAGAATTTTAGTTGACAGCGAGACCCACAAACCCATGACCTTTGCGTAAACTGCTGAGAAAAGTAACTTTTATGCCCCCAAACCTTTGCCTCTCCATGCCCAATACTATGTTCAAACAGTTCTCCCTAATCTTTCCCCATCTGTCTAGGCCAGTGGTTCTCAAACTCGGTCCTCAGGATCCCACACGGTTCACATTTTCCATGTCACCCAGCAGCTGCACTGTGTATCACCATTTGTCACATTTAAAAAATCTACAGGTGACCTGCAAAACATGAACCGTGTGGGGTCCTGAGGACTGAGTTTGAGAACCTGTGGTCTAGGTTAACATGTTAGATAATGCATTTTTGCTCAATCAACAACTTGAGACCTATAATCTTTTTTTAATATTCGTCTCTTGTGATTATCGGACAGGTATCACTGTATGCATACTTGCCTATAATTAAAAAGTCTCCTCCTCTACGGGATTCTCCCGATGCTGCTTGCCTCTTCAGGGAACCTGACCAGGCAGACACTCCTCCAAATTGTCGTGACTCATGGGGAGGGGTAAATTAGGTGTATTTACATAATTTAGCCCCAGCCTCTCCATATGGCGATGCAAGTTCCCTGTATAGTCTTATCCTGTCTGCTTCACAAGGAAGCAGACAGGATGCAGAAGATGCGGCCACTCTTCTGTGAGTGTGGGGTACTGGCTTAAAAATCGCGAGTCTCCCAACTATGGGTATGCAGGGATGGTTCCCACATATTCAGACATCCAAGATATTAACTACCCTTTCCTACACGCTACGCACTTTGCTAGTGACAGTCTATAGAGAAAGGACTGAGGGTGTACAGATTCCCCTAAATGTCTTAAGTGTGCCACATAAGCTAGATACACACCTTTACAATCGTCGGCCCGATCTCCCGATATCGGGTGAACAGCCACTGATTGTATAGGTGTGTATGCAGCACAGATGCAGGAGCATTTCTTCCATTACTATTCCGTATTATCTTCCCCGATTTCTGCATGCAATGGTATAGTACACAGGTTCTCAAAACTCGGTCCTCAGGACCCCACACAGTGCATGTTTTGCAGGTCTCCTCACAGAATCACAAGTGAAATAATTAGCTCCACCTGTGGACCTTTTAAAATGTGTCAGTGAGTAATTAATACACCTGTGCACCTGCTGGGTTACCTGCAAAAAATGCACTGTGTGGGGTCCTGAGGACAGAGTTTGAGAACTTGTGGTATAGTAGATGTAATTTTTTCCCTTACTGTATTAGCTACCATTTGCGTGGTAAGTGATCATGGCTATGAACCCCTTTTTCCTGAGCTCAATGCTTCTCTTACTCTCTCCCTCTTCCTATCACGGAATGAGAAAGTCTGTGATCCGTATCAGGACTCATAGGCACTGCTGACGTAGGTGTATGAGCGTCGTGAGAAGGATGTAATATCAGTATGCTCATGGAGTGATTCTGAATAAGGCTTGATGATCAAAGGCTCATCGGTTTACAAGAGATTACGCACACTAGTGACACCTAGGAACCACGAACTGGTGAAATGCAAGGATACTGAAACGGAACCAAGAGCCAGCAGGTAACCAGGTGAACGCTCACCTAATGATCAATAAAGACCAGTTAGAACAGAGTCCCACACCAGAAGTAAGGCAGCTCCTAGAACCCAAAACAGCACAGTACTGACAGAATGGAACCGGAATCCGAATCAGGAATCAAAGTCTTATGTAAACAAGATAGAGATTGAGGAAGCCATATTCCTTGTCCTGAAATCCGGATGAGGAACAATCCAGGAATAAACAGTACTAGACACCGTAGTGCATAGACTGTAACCCAATGATGTACTCCAGCCCTGGAACATGTACACTAAACTGCTATCCCAAGACAACAGCAAACAGTACTGGGAAACCAATAACAGTCCATTAGAAAATGTCGTAACCTAAATGAACAGAATATAAGTAATACTTGCAAACAGGTGTGGTATGCAAGGTCGACCACACTTAAAATCGACAGTGTCTAGGTCGACCACTATTGGTCACCCGTAAGTAGGTCGACATGCACTAGGTCAACATGACTTTTTGCACTTTTTTGGTGTATTTTTCTCCGTAGACTGACCAGGAACCCCAATCAGTGCACCGCATCCCCTCGCATGGCTCACTATGCTTCAGGCAAGGTTACCGTACCCAATTGTAGTTCACGTGGATCTTAAAGTATGAAAAAAATGCGAAAAAAATGGGGGGGGGGGGGGGGGGGGGGGGATATGGGAAAAACGCATGTCGACCTAGAGTCCATGTCGACCTAGAAACCATGTCGGCCTACTTACTGTCTACCTAGACAGTGTCAACCTAAGTGTGGTCGACCTAGATACTGGATAACTTTGCAACCAATCCGTGACAGTATCCAATACAATGCAGAGTAAAATCCACAAGAATGGTTAGCTGTGAGTACAGCAGCAGATGAGATGAACCACAGGTACACCAGCCGGACCAGATGGAGGGGTAAATTTACCAAGATTGGAGTTCTATTTAAGATCGGATGCTGCCCATAGGAACCAATCAGATTCCAGGTATTCTCTTGTAGAAGGTGCTGGATAAAAGAAAAGCAGAATACGAATGGGTGCTATGAACAGCTTCCTATGTTAAAACAGAACTCCCATCTTAGTAAATTTACCAGTGTTGGAAGAAAGTCTGTGTGTAGTGTTGAAGTTGCATAGAGGTAATGAAGTTCACTGAAAGCTGGTAGATATCCAGATATACTGAAGACGTTGCTGAAGCAGGATATGCAGATACACTGAAGACACTTGCTGAAGCATCGTATTACCAATTATTTCTAAAGTGCACACTTTCTACAGCACTTAGAGAATATTTGGCCATTCACATCTGTCCCTGCCCCAGTGGAGTTTACAATCTATTCCCTACCACATGTACACACATTCATGCTAGGGTTAATGTTTGTTAGGAGCCAATTAACCTACCAGTACATTTTTGGACTGTGGAGGGAAACCGGAGTACGCGGAGGAAACCCACGCAAGCACGGGGAAAATATACAAACTCCAAACTATTAGGGTTATGGTGGGAATGGAACCCATAACCTCAGTTCTGTGAGGCAGTAATGCTAATCATTACACCATCCAGATTTAATGGAGATGCTTGCAGGTGCAGGAAATCAGGATAGCTGGACATGTAGCAGACTAAAGAAAATAAGAATTTACTTACCGATAATTCTATTTCTCGTAGTCCGTAGTGGATGCTGGGGACTCCGTAAGTACCATGGGGAATAGCGGCTCCGCAGGAGACTGGGCACATCTAAAGAAAGCTTTAGGACTATCTGGTGTGCACTGGCTCCTCCCCCTATGACCCTCCTCCAAGCCTCAGTTAGGATACTGTGCCCGGACGAGCGTACACAATAAGGAAGGATTTTGAATCCCGGGTAAGACTCATACCAGCCACACCAATCACACTGTACAACTTGTGATCTGGACCCAGTTAACAGCATGATAACAGAGGAGCCTCTAGAAAAGATGGCTCACTACAGCAATAACCCGATTTTTTGGTAACAATAACTATGTACCAGTATTGCAGACAATCCGCACTTGGGATGGGCGCCCAGCATCCACTACGGACTACGAGAAATAGAATTATCGGTAAGTAAAATCTTATTTTCTCTAACGTCCTAAGTGGATGCTGGGGACTCCGTAAGGACCATGGGGATTATACCAAAGCTCCCAAACGGGCGGGAGAGTGCGGATGACTCTGCAGCACCAATGAGAGAACTCCAGGTCCTCCTCAGCCAGGGTATCAATTTTGTAGAATTTTACAAACGTATTTGCTCCTGACCAAGTAGCTGCTCGGCAAAGTTGTAAAGCCGAGACCCCTCGGGCAGCCGCCCAAGATGAGCCCACCTTCCTTGTGGAGTGGGCATTTACAGATTTTTGGCTGTGGCAGGCCTGCCACAGAATGTGCAAGCTGAATTGTACTACAAATCCAACGAGCAATAGTCTGCTTAGAAGCAGGAGCACCCAGCTTGTTGGGTGCATACAGGATAAACAGCGAGTCAGTTTTCCTGACTCCAGCCGTCCTGGAAACATATTTTCAGGGCCCTGACAACGTCTAGCAACTTGGAGTCCTCCAAGTCCCTAGTAGCCGCAGGCACCACAATAGGTTGGTTCAGGTGAAACGCTGAAACCACCTTAGGGAGAAACTGAGGACGAGTCCTCAATTCCGCCCTGTCCGAATGGAAAATCAGATAAGGGCTTTTACAGGATAAAGCCGCCAATTCTGACACGCGCCTGGCCCAGGCCAGGGCCAACAGCATGACCACTTTCCATGTGAGATATTTTAACTCCACAGATTTAAGTGGTTCAAACCAATGTGACTTTTGGAACCCAAAAACTACATTGAGATCCCAAAGTGCTACTGGAGGCACAAAAGGAGGCTGTATATGCAGTACCCCTTTTACAAACGTCTGAACTTCAGGGACTGAAGCTAGTTCTTTTTGGAAGAAAATTGACAGGGCCGAAATTTGAACCTTAATGGACCCCAATTTCAGGCCCATAGACACTCCTGTTTGCAGGAAATGTAGGAAATCGACCCAGTTGAATTTCCTCCGTCGGGCCTTACTGGCCTCGCACCACGCAACATATTTTCGCCAAATGCGGTGATAATGTTTTGCGGTTACATCCTTCCTGGCTTTGATCAGGATAGGGATGACTTCATCCGGAATGCCTTTTTTCCTTCAGGATCCGGCGTTCAACCGCCATGCCGTCAAACGCAGCCGCGGTAAGTCTTGGAACAGACAGGGTCCTTGCTGGAGCAGGTCCCTTCTTAGAGGTAGAGGCCACGGATCCTCCGTGAGCATCTCTTGAAGTTCCGGTTACCAAGTCCTTCTTGGCCAATCCGGAGCCACGAATATAGTGCTTACTCCTCTCAATCTTATCAATCTCAGTACCTTGGGTATGAGAGGCAGAGGAGGGAACACATACACTGACTGGTACACCCACGGTGTTACCAGAGCGTCTACAGCTATTGCCTGAGGGTCCCTTGACCTGGCGCAATACCTGTCGAGTTTTTCCCAACGGTTTATAATCATGTGGAAGACATCTGGGTGAAGTCCCCAGTCTCCCGGGTGGAGGTCGTGCTGAGGAAGTCTGCTTCCCAGTTGTCCACTCCCGGAATGAATACTGCTGACAGTGTTATCACATGATTTTCCGCCCAGCGAAGAATCATTGCAGCTTCTGCCATTGCCCTCCTGCTTCTTGTGCCACCCTGTCTGTTTACGTGGGTGACTGCCGTGATGTTGTCCGACTGGATCAACACCGGCTGACCTTGAAGCAGAGGTCTTGCTAAGCTTAGAGCATTGTAAATGGCCCTTAGCTTCAGGATATTTATGTGAAGTAATGTCTCCAGGCTTGACCATAAGCCCTGGATATTCCTTCCCTGTGTGACTGCTCCCCAGCCTCGCAGGCTGGCATCCGTGGTCACCAGGACCAAGTCCTGAATGCCGAATCTGCGGCCCTCTAGAAGATGAGCACTCTGCAACCACCACAGGAGGGACACCCTTGTCCTTGGAGACAGGGTTATCCGCTGATGCATCTGAAGATGCGACCCGGACCATTTGTCCAGCAGGTCCCACTGGAAAGTTCTTGCGTGGAATCTGCCGAATGGAATTGCTTCGTAGGAAGCCACCATTTTACCCAGAACCCTTGTGCATTGATGCACTGAGACTTGGCTCGGTTTTAGGAGGTTCCTGACTAGCTCGGATAACTCCCTGGCTTTCTCCTCCGGGAGAAACACCTTTTTCTGGACTGTGTCCAGGATCATCCCTAGGAACAGAAGACAAGTCGTCGGAACCAGCTGCGATTTTGGAATATTGAGAATCCAATCGTGCTGCCGCAACACTACCTGAGATAGTGCTACACCGACCTCCAACTGTTCCCTGGATCTTACCCTTATCAGGGAATCGTCCAAGTAAGGGATAACTAAAATTCCCTTCCTTCGAAGGAATATCATCATTTCGGCCATTACCTTGGTAAAGACCCGGGGTGCCGTGGACCATCCATACGGCAGCGTCTGAACTGATAGTGACAGTTCTGTACCATAAACCTGAGGTACCCTTGATGAGAAGGGTAAATTTTGACATGAAGGTAAGCATTCTTGATGTCCCGAGACATCATGTAGTCCCCTTCTTCCAGGTTTGCAATCACTGCTCTGAGTGACTCAATCTTGAATTTGAACCTCTGTATGTAAGTGTTCAAAGATTTTAGATTTAGAATCGGTCTCACCGAGCCGTCCGGCTTCGGTACCACAACAGTGTGGAATAATACCCCGTTCCCTGTTGCAGGAGGGGTACCTTGATTATCACCTGCTGGGAATACAGCTTGTGAATGGCTTCCAAAACTGTCTCCCTGTCAGAAGGAGACATCGGTAAAGCCGACTTTAGGAAACGGCGAGGGGGAGACATCTCGAATTCTAATTTGTACCCCTGAGATATCACCTGAAGGATCCAGGGGTCTACTTGCGAGTGAGCCCACTGCGCGCTGAAATTCATTGAGACGGGCCCCCCACCGTGCCTGATTCTGCTTGTAAAGCCCCAGCGTCATACTGAGGGCTTGGCAGAGGCGGGAGAGGGTTTCTGTTCCTGGGAACTGGCTGATTTCTGCAGCCTTTTTCCTCTCCCTCTGTCACGGGGCAGAAATGAGGAACCTTTTGCCCGCTTGTCCACGAAAAGACTGCGCCTGATAATACGGCGTCTTCTCATGTTGAGAGGCGACCTGGGGTACAAACGTGGATTTCCCAGCTGTTGCCGTGGCCACCAGGTCTGAAAGACCGACCCCAAATAACTCCTCCCTTTAATAAGGCAATACTTCCAAATGCCGTTTGGAATACGCATCACCTGACCACTGACGTGTCCATAACCTTCTACTGGTAGAAATGGACAACGCACTTAGACTTGATGCCAGTCGGCAAATATTCCGCTGTGCATCACGCATATATAGAAATGCATCTTTTAAATGCTCTATAGGCAAAAATATACTGTCCCTATCTAGGGTATCAATATTTTTAGTCAGGGAATCCGACCACGCCAACCCAGCACTGCACATCCAGGCTGAGGCGATTGCTGGTCGCAGTATAACACCAGTATGTGTGTAAATACATTTTAGGATACCCTCCTGCTTTCTATCAGCAGGATCCTTAAGGGCGGCCATCTCAGGAGAGGGTAGAGCCCTTACAAGCGTGTGAGCGCTTTATCCACCCTAGGGGGTGTTTCCCAACGCACCCTAACCTCTGGCGGGAAAGGATATAATGCCAATAACATTTTAGAAATTATCAGTTGTTATCGGGGGAAAACCACGCATCATCACACACCTCATTTAATTTCTCAGATTCAGGAAAACTACAGGTAGTTTTTCCTCACCGAACATAATACCCCTTTTTGGTGGTACTCGTATTATCAGAAATGTGTAAAACATTTTTCATTGCCTCAATCATGTAACGTGTGGCCCTACTGGAAGTCACATTTGTCTCTTCACCGTCGACACTGGAGTCAGTATCCGTGTCGGCGTCTATATCTGCCATCTGAGGTAACGGGCGCTTTAGAGCCCCTGACGGCCTATGAGACGTCTGGACAGGCCCAAGCTGAGTAGCCGGCTGTCTCATGTCAACCACTGTCTTTTATACAGAGCTGACACTGTCACGTAATTCCTTCCAACAGTTCATCCACTCAGGTGTCGACCCCCTAGGGGGTGACATCACTATTACAGGCAATCTGCTCCGTCTCCACATCATTTTTCTCCTCATACATGTCGACACAAACGTACCGACATATAGCACACACACAGGGAATGCTCTGATAGAGGACAGGACCCCACTAGCCCTTTGGGGAGACAGAGGGAGAGTTTGCCAGCACACACCAGAGCGCTATATATATATATATATACACAGGGATAACCTTATATAAGTGTTTTTCCCCTTATAGCTGCTGTATCTTTAATACTGCGCAGAATTAGTGCCCCCCCTCTCTTTAACCCTTTCTGTAGTGTAGTGACTGCAGGGGAGAGACAGGGAGCTTCCCTCCAACGGAGCTGTGAGGGAAAATGGCGCCAGTGTGCTGAGGAGATAGGCTCTGCCCCCTTCTCGGCGGCCTTATCTCCCGTTTTTCTATGTATTCTGGCAGGGGTTAAATGCATCCATATAGCCCAGGAGCTATATGTGATGCATTTTTTGCCATTCAAGGTGTTTTTTATTGCGTCTCAGGGCGCCCCCCCCCAGCGCCCTGCACCCTCAGTGACCGGAGTGTGAAGTGTGCTGAGAGCAATGGCACACAGCTGCAGTGCTGTGCGCTACCTTGTTGAAGACAGGACGTCTTCTGCCGCCGATTTTCCGGACCTCTTCTGCCTTCTGGCTCTGTAAGGGGGCCGGCGGCGCGGCTCTGGGACCCATCCAGGCTGGGCCTGTGATCGTCCCTCTGGAGCTAATGTCCAGTAGCCTAAGAAGCCCAATCCACTCTGCACGCAGGTGAGTTCGCTTCTTCTCCCCTTAGTCCCTCGATGCAGTGAGCCTGTTGCCAGCAGGTCTCACTGAAAATAAAAAACCTAAACTAAAACTTTCACTAAGAAGCTCAGGAGAGCCCCTAGTGTGCACACTTCTCGTTCGGGCACAAAGATCTAACTGAGGCTTGGAGGAGGGTCATAGGGGAGGAGCCAGTGCACACCAGATAGTCCTAAAGCTTTCTTTAGATGTGCCCAGTCTCCTGCGGAGCCGCTATTCCCCATGGTCCTTACGGAGTCCCCAGCATCCACTTAGGACGTTAGAGAAAACCAGATATGCAAGAGACTGGAGATGCTTAAACGGGTACAGGAGATGCAGGTAGCACGAAGACGGTGGCAGATGCAGGGAATCCGAATATGCTGGAATTGTAGCAGTGTTGATCAGTACACACAGTAGTTGGAGACAGCACTGAGCAGGATACCAGGATTAGTTGACGGCAGTGCTGAGCAGAGTGCATGGAAGTGCTGGACAAGACACACTGATGAGATAAAGGCAGGAACATGCGGACACTGAAGAGGGACAGTGATATAGCCCTAGGCTAATGGAAATATGCATTTACACCTTTAGTTCAATGCAGCTCTGCATCAACCCATGCATTTAATATATTTAGGAAAAGGAAGTTTTTAGACCAAAATGTGATTTTACATATCCGCTGGTTTAATGCTATAAAGGCTGAGCACATCTTTTGTGGATGCTCTGAATGGGCCACAGGTCAGGATTTCCACCACATACTGTTGAAACGTTCAAAATCTGTAAACAGGCAGCCTCAGCAGAAGTACTAACAGGGATTAAGTTTAGTGTCTGTAGCAGATTATATAGATTAGAGAGATTACCATGTTGAGTTGAATTGATTAGGCTACATTTGTAAATTGAATCATGACATCACGAAAATACCACCAGTTTAACATAAATGTAAGAGAAACAGAAAAACAAAAACCCACAAATGAGTTTGGGAGGTATAGACAACGAACCATTATTTTTTGTGAACAGTGAATAATAAGTACAGTGTCTGTCACAGACTGCTCAGCACGCATCTCTCCCCCGTACAGCACAGCGCCGATGTGTGCTGGGCGAGGGGGGGCCGCTCATTTCACCCAGCGGGTGAAATAAGCGATGTGCTAGATTGTGTCTGCATGCAGGCCAATCTAGCACCGGCGATAGCGACACGTGGGACCTCGCATTGCTATCGCTGTGGGGCCTACACACGAGAGATCAGTGTTTAAAATCTAACCAATCTAGTCAGATTGCTTAGATTTTAAGAACAGATCTTTGCGTGTGTACCCCTCATACCAGCTGCACAGTTGCCATAGTTGGAAGGAGAATGCATACAGAATGTCCTAACACAAAAATAAAATCTCGGCTGTATGTATGTAACCAGTAGAAGGATGGCACTCATAGTATCCAGTATTGCAAAACAAACGTGTATATTCTCAAGGCATTAGGCCCCATCGTCAGGATCATACACTTTTACATACAACAACGTTTGTTTTGCAACACTGGATACAATGAGTGCCATCCTTTTACTGGTATAATGGAATTATTTATGTGAAGAGAAGCGGAGCAATCTGTATGACTATTTGTGAGTTCCGGCAGAATGTATATATGAAGGCATAAGCCTAAAGACGAAACGCGTTGGAAAATTACCCTGGACCCTCTTATGATGGACAGATACTGTAAGCTTATGTTTTTATTCTTGTACGTTTGATACCTTTTTAAATAAAACTGTGTTTATGCAATAAAAATTGTGGCTTATACTGGGAACAGCATATAACCCAGCAAAGGCTCATATTAGCACAGCTAAATCAATTGGTATGCAGGTGTAGAAAAACAGTACACACTGTTTTTTTTTTTTTTTCTTGTCTCATGTTATCATGAGGTATTACAGATCGAATGACCGAAGACTTTGAATCTGAAGTTAAGCGTTTCAGAGTCTACCCAGCACATCTACCTCAAATCTCAAATAATTTGCACTGTAAGGCGCTGGTTATTTCATTTTCTACGATCAATCACTTTGTATTTCTATTACCACCTGCCACTCGTGAGCTACAGGAATGCTTGTATATGTTTCTCGTCCATTTTTGTACACTTATTAACCATTTCTTGCATATACAGTAATACAGTGTAAATTGATACCTGTGCGCAGTTTTTTTTGACTGGTAATATATATATATATATCTCCATCTATATATTCCAGAGGCGCACTCCGTAAATAAATCAACTAATTGGTTAAGCAACATTTCAGCGCTAAAATGCACTTGTGCTTAAGCAATTGGTTGTTCGTTTAATTATTTACGGAGTGCTGCCCCTGGATTCTATTTACCACGAACTGCCTTACTGCAGTGCGACTGGATGGCACCTGGCAAGTACACTTTATTGTGAGCAAGGGAATGTATGTATGTATGTATGTATGTATGTATGTATGTATGTATGTATGTATGATCTACCTCTGTGCAATATGTCCTTATCACAGTGGGTATGGATAGGTTTAAGAAAGAGCATTTATACATCAGGGTTAAATCTGACAAGGTAAGCAGAATAGCACATGCTACTGACCAAAGGTCTGTACCCATCCAGTTATGCACTTTGCACAGTAACATTCTGAGGTGGAAGGAAAATCTCAAGCCAAAGTGCTGACTGTTTTACTTCAATTTGTGGAAAAGTCCTGAAAGATAATCTTTAAACTGCTCTGTTTATTTAATCTGCACATACTGAGTGAGTCAAACCATTGCTAGCTCAACGTCTATACAGACAAGAAAGATAAATACACAAACATGGACCTTAATGCATTTTACCCTACCAAGCCAAGGGTGTATGGTTTAGGCCTCCGATGATCAGCCAGCAGAGTACAATACACTACTAAACTGATCTTGACATGTGGCATGGCATTGCATTGTGTCTGTATGTGCGTGGATGTGGATATTGTAGAGGATGGTCAGGTCACACAATACTTTGTATTCATTGCTAGTAAACCAGAATGTAATCACAACAGGCAGATCTCAAGCTATCGATTGCTGACATTTTAGAAGCTATTTGTTCCATTAGAGACCTCTCAGCTGTTTATGGTGCAGGATGACATTGCACTTCACCGATCAATACAGCTCATGTGTTTGTATCAAAAACTACAAATTAAGGAAACAGAAACAAACAATCTCCTTACAGCGGCCAGAAAACGGTCTCTGGCAGTATCTGCTGTATCACAATGCCACATGCTTTTCTGTTTTTACATTAGTCCAGTAATTCTCAAACTGTATGTGCCTAGGGTTACTTGCAGGGGTGCCTTGGGATTAGGGTGGCCAATCCCGGGATCGGCAGGATCCCTGGATTTGGGGCCAAAATTGCCGGGATTTGAATTCCGGGATTGGAGCTTCCAATCACGGGATTTCGGGACTGAGCTGCGCATACGCGGTTCATATATGTGCTGAACAGCACTGGGAATCTGAGCACTCTGCTCAGACGCTGCCTGGCTGTGTGAAGCGCAACATGACGTCAGAAGACACGCGGTACAGCACAGCCCCACACCAGCTCGCCCCTTCAGCAACTTCTGCCAGCTATGTTTAGCAGAGGAGGGCACTGAACTGCAGGCTGAACTCACCGTGTTACAGCGGCGGCATGGCACGGTTGAGCCTGTCACAGCAGGCTCATTAGTAGAGTATGAGGGACAGGTGTCAGGACTGGAGGAGGAGGGAGCCCAGCTGCTGCCTGCCACACAGCTCAGAAGCCCCACACCCATTAAGAGGAGAGACTGAGGAGTACAGTCACTGGAAGAGGGTGCGTTATTGAAGCTGTTTTATTGGTCGTGTGCAACGATGCAGCATACTTTTCCTGTGGGGCTGGATCATGATTTATGATAAATCCTGTCACTCTGTGCATGTGGGTGGGGGTTACAGGGCTTGTCTGGAGGCCCTGAAAGTTATTTCATTCCTGTGGGGGCTTGGAGCCGGGGGCAATGAAGACTTATTTTTTCCTGTGGGCCTGTGCTGGTCCATGAATGTTATTTATTTATATCTGTGGTTTAGGGGCCCTGTCTGGGTCCTAAAACCACAGGAATAAAATAACATTCATGGCCCAGCAGCACAGGCCAATAGGATTATTATTATTTTTATTTTCTTTTTACAAAAAGTACAGAATAGATAATATTTCACTTGTCCAAATCAATCCTGGGGATCCCGGGAATCCCGGGATTAAGTTTTTTTCAATCCAGAATCCCGGGATTGGCCTCCCTACTTGGGATGATGGTCTAGGACCAATTCAAATATTTTATGGTCAATGTAATAGACAAAACCAGTGCTGGTGGCTCCCAAGCATAAAATATGTGGACAAACAGAAGCAAATCCTGTCCCTCACCACACAGTTGACCTAGAAAACACAAATTACTTCATTTAATATTTATTTCTAAATTTCTCAAGAAGAAACTTTTGGCTTAGGGGAGCCATGAAATAAATACTGATACCCCAGGGCGCAGTCATTCAAAAAAGTTTGGGAACCACTGGCAGCCTATTTCCAAACTACGTTTAAAATAAAAAAATAAAATAAAAAGTAAAATGAAAAAAAAAAAAGTTATAAAAATATATAAATATACAATATCTATCTATCTATCTATCTATCTATCTATCTATCTATCTATCTCAGGGCTTCATGTACAGCATTAGATATATACGTTAAGAGAAATACCGTTATCAACAGTAAGTTCTTACCATAAATCCACAGGATAACAATGGGATATGATGAAGCGACAGCGGATTTGCACCAATCAGTCAAAGCTTTCCGGCCTCCCAGCATGCAACGGGGCCCGTTCCATATCTGATATATATAAACCCGCCTCCTGGCTCAGGCAAATCAGTTGTATTCCAAAGCTCAAGACAGGAGCATCATAGATAGCCCTAATCAGGCGATAAGAACACACATGCACACCCTTCCGTACAAGAAGGAAGTGGTTAGTGAGTAAAAGGATCCTCAAATCAGGTGCGTCACGGTGGATCCTGTGGATTTAGGAGAAATACCGTTATCAACGGTAAGTTCTTACCATAACGTATATTTCTCCGGCAGGGTCCACAGGTTATCCACAGGATAACAATGGGATTTCCCAAAGCAATTTAGTGGTGGGGACGCTCCTGATTGGACAGGAGAATCATTCGCTCGAATTCAGCGTCATGGGAGGCAAAAGGTATCCATGGCATAATGTCTAATGAATATGTTAATGGAAGACCATGTGGCTGCCTTACATATCTGTTCTGCTGAAGCACCACATTGCCCATGATGGACCTACCTTACGAGTAGAGTGAGTAGGAACATTAGCCAGAACAGGGAGACCAGCTTGAGAATATGTTTCTGAAATATCGAAGCCATCTTGCCAGTGTCTGCTTATCAGCAGGCCATCCTCTCTTGTGAAATCCGTAGAGAAAGAAGAGAGAATCTGTCTGTCTTTCTGATGGCACTGGTACGATCCACGTAGATCCTTAATGCACGGACCACGTCCAGCAATGCATCTCCCGCAGAAAGGCCCGGTACCTGGAAAGCCGGGACTACAATTTCTTCATTAAGGTGGAATTTAGACACTACCTTCGGAAGATACCCAGATCTAGTTCTGAGAACTGTTTTATCTGGATTAAAAATTAAAATGTCAGAAATAGGGAACATGATAATGCCCCTAAATCGGATACTCTTCTAGCCGACGCCATAGCCAGTAGAAAGAGAACTTTAGCCGTCAACCATTTAAGATCCACTTTATTAAGTGGTTCAAATGGGGCAACTTGAAGGGCTTTCAGGACTAGACCTAAGTCCCAAGGCACTGTAGGAGGAACAAAAAAGGAGGTTGAATGCGCAGCATTCCCTGGAGAAAAGTACGCACATCCTGTAAGTTGGCAATTTTCTTTTGGAACCATACAGTCAATGCTGACACTTGCACTCTCAAGGAAGCCACCTTCAAACCATTATCCATTCCTGCCTGAAGGAATGCTAAGACCCTGGAAACTCTGAAAGATTTAGGGTCCATTTTCCATTCACTACACAAATGAATATAGACTCTCCATATTCGGTGATAAATGTGAGCTGAGGAAGGTTTCCTTGCTCAGAGCATAGTTTAATTACCTGTTGTGAGAATCCTCTCGACTTCAGGACAGAGGTTTCAAAAGCCACGCCGTCAAAGACAGTCGATCCAGATGTCTGTGATAACAAGGACCCTGCATCAGTAGATCTGGACGTTGAGAAAGCAGAAGTGGAGCATCCATCGATATTCTCTGCAGATCTGTGTACCAATGCCTTCTGGGCCAAGCCGGAGCTATTAGAATCACGGCATCTTTCCCTTGCTTTATCGTTCTCACCACATTGGGTAATAGGGTGATTGGAGTCCCATCTAACCGACAGGGCATCCACAAAGATCGCTCTGGGATCCTTTGTTCTTGACCCATATGCGAGAACTTTGTTGTTCAGACGGGACACCATGAGATCTCTCTCTCTGGCAACCCCCACTTGTCTACTAGAGTCTGTTAGACCTCCGGGTGTAGAGCCCATTCGTTTGCCTGAATGACGTGTCGACTGAGAGAATCAGCTTCCCAGTTTAGGACTCCCGGAACGAACACTGCGGACAAGGCTGGATGATGAATTTCTGCCTACTTTAGTATGTGACTTACCTCCTTCATTGCTTTCGGCTGCAAATTCCTCCCTGATGGTTGAGGTATGCTACTGCCGTCGCATTGTCCGAGCGAATCTGGACTGGTTTTCCCCAAAGAATGTCCTTTGACTGAATCAGTGCCATGTATATGGCCCGAAGTTCCAATATATTTATTGGCAGGCAACCTTCTTCCTTGGTCCATTGCCCCTGGAAACAAAACCTTCCCGACACTGCTCCCTATCCCTGGAGACTGGCATCTGTCATCAGAATTTCCCAATCTGATATCCAAAAGGGTCTCCCTTGTCCAGATGGGATGTCTGTAGCCACTAGGCTAATGACCTTCTTACTTCTATCGTAAGAACCATAGTCTATGTTTTCATCATCTGATACAACCCATTCCATTTGGCAAGAATCAGACGCTGCAGAGGCCTTGAGTGGAATTGTGCATACTCCACCATGTCGAATGAAGACCCCATCAAACTCATCACACGCATTGCTGCTTGAATGGATACCTTTTGACTGTGTAGCAAGTCCTGAATCCTTGACTGAACCTTGGATATCTTGTTCAGAGGTAACATTACTCTCTGAAGACTTTAATCCAGTACAGCCCCCAAGTGAGTCATCCGCTGTGACGAAACCAGAGACGATTTTGCCCAATTTATGAGCCATTCGTGCTTCTGCAGACACGTTACAGTCTGTTGCAGATGACATAGAAGCAAGTCCTGTGACTGCCAGGATTAAAAAAAATAAGAATTTACTTACCGATAATTCTATTTCTCGGAGTCCGTAGTGGATGCTGGGGTTCCTGAAAGGACCATGGGGAATAGCGGCTCCGCAGGAGACAGGGCAAAAAAGTAAAGCTTTTACAGGTCAGGTGGTGTGTACTGGCTCCTCCCCCTATGACCCTCCTCCAGACTCCAGTTAGGTACTGTGCCCGGACGAGCGTACACAATAAGGGAGGATTTTGAATCCCGGGTAAGACTCATACCAGCCACACCAATCACACCGTACAACTTGTGATCTAAACCCAGTTAACAGTATGATAACAGAGGAGCCTCTGAAAGATGGCTTCCTAAACAATAACCCGAATTAGTTAACAATAACTATGTACAAGTATTGCAGATAATCCGCACTTGGGATGGGCGCCCAGCATCCACTACGGACTCCGAGAAATAGAATTATCGGTAAGTAAAATCTTATTTTCTCTATCGTCCTAAGTGGATGCTGGGGTTCCTGAAAGGACCATGGGGATTATACCAAAGCTCCCAAACGGGCGGGAGAGTGCGGATGACTCTGCAGCACCGAATGAGAGAACTCCAGGTCCTCTTTTGCCAGGGTATCAAATTTGTAAAATTTTACAAACGTGTTCTCCCCTGACCACGTAGCTGCTCGGCAGAGTTGTAATGCCGAGACCCCTCGGGCAGCCGCCCAAGATGAGCCCACCTTCCTTGTGGAATGGGCCTTAACAGATTTAGGCTGTGGCAGGCCTGCCACAGAATGTGCAAGTTGAATTGTGTTACAAATCCAACGAGCAATCGACTGCTTAGAAGCAGGAGCACCCAACTTGTTGGGTGCATACAGTATAAATAGCGAGTCAGATTTTCTGACTCCAGCCGTCCTTGAAATATATATTTTTAAGGCTCTGACAACGTCTAACAACTTGGAGTCCTCCAAGTCGTCTGTAGCCGCAGGCACTACAATAGGCTGGTTCAGGTGAAACGCTGATACCACCTTAGGGAGAAAATGCGGACGCGTCCGCAGCTCTGCCCTATCCGAATGGAAAATTAAATAAGGGCTTTTATAAGATAAAGCCGCCAGTTCAGATACTCTCCTGGCCGAAGCCAGGGCCAGTAACATAGTCACTTTCCATGTGAGATATTTCAAATCCACATTCTTTAGTGGTTCAAACCAATGGGATTTGAGGAAATCTAAAACTACATTTAGATCCCACGGTGCCACCGGAGGCACCACAGGAGGCTGTATATGCAGTACTCCTTTGACAAAAGTCTGGACCTCAGGGACTGAGGCCAATTCTTTTTGGAAGAATATTGACAGGGCCGAAATTTGAACCTTTATAGATCCCAATTTGAGACCCATAGACAATCCTGATTGCAGGAAATGTAGGAAACGACCCAGTTGAAATTCCTCCGTCGGAGCACTCCGATCCTCGCACCACGCAACATATTTTCGCCAAATACGGTGATAATGTTTCGCGGTGACTTCCTTCCTTGCCTTTATCAAGGTAGGAATGACTTCTTCTGGAATGCCTTTTCCTTTTAGGATCTGGCGTTCAACCGCCATGCCGTCAAACGCAGCCGCGGTAAGTCTTGAAAGAGACACGGACCCTGCTGGAGCAGGTCCCTTCTCAGAGGTAGAGGCCACGGCTCGTCCGTGACCATCTCTTGAAGTTCCGGGTACCAAGTCCTTCTTGGCCAATCCGGAGCCACTAGTATCGTTCTTACTCCTCTTCGCCGTATAATTCTCAATACCTTTGGTATGAGAGGCAGAGGAGGAAACACATACACCGACTGATACACCCAAGGTGTTACCAGCGCGTCCACAGCTATTGCCTGCGGATCTCTTGACCTGGCGCAATACCTGTCCAGTTTTTTGTTGAGGCGAGACGCCATCATGTCCACCATTGGTTTTTCCCAACGGTTTATTAGCATGTGAAAAACTTCTGGATGAAGTCCCCACTCTCCCGGGTGAAGATCGTGTCTGCTGAGGAAGTCTGCTTCCCAGTTGTCCACGCCCGGGATGAATACTGCTGACAAAGCTATCACGTGATTCTCCGCCCAGCGAAGGATCCTGGCAGCTTCTGCCATTGCACTCCTGCTTCTTGTGCCGCCCTGTCTGTTTACATGGGCGACTGCCGTGATGTTGTCCGACTGGATCAACACCGGTCTTCCTTGAAGCAGAGGTTCCGCCTGGCTTAGAGCATTGTAGATCGCTCTTAGTTCCAGAATGTTTATGTGAAGAGACTTTTCCAGGCTCGTCCACACTCCCTGGAAGTTTCTTCCCTGTGTGACTGCTCCCCAGCCTCTCAGGCTGGCGTCCGTGGTCACCAGGATCCAATCCTGTATGCCGAATCTGCGGCCCTCCAATAGATGAGCCTCCTGCAACCACCACAGGAGAGATACCCTTGTCCTTGGCGACAGGGTTATCCGCAGGTGCATCTGAAGATGCGACCCTGACCATTTGTCCAACAGATCCCTTTGAAAAATTCTTGCATGGAATCTGCCGAACGGAATTGCTTCGTAAGAAGCTACCATTTTTCCCAGGACTCTTGTGCATTGATGTACAGACACCTTTCCTGGTTTTAGGAGGTTCCTGACCAGGTCGGATAACTCCTTGGCTTTTTCCTCGGGAAGAAAAACCTTTTTCTGAACTGTGTCCAGAATCATCCCCAGGAACAGCAGACGAGTTGTCGGCATTAATTGGGATTTTGGAATATTCAGAATCCATCCGTGCTGCTTTAACACCTCTTGAGATAGTGCTAATCCCATCTCTAGCTGTTCTCTGGACCTTGCCCTTATTAGGAGATCGTCCAAGTATGGGATAATTAATACGCCTTTTCTTCGAAGAAGAATCATCATCTCGGCCATTACCTTTGTAAAGACCCGAGGTGCCGTGGACAACCCAAACGGCAGCGTCTGAAACTGATAGTGACAGTTTTGTACAACGAACCTGAGGTACCCCTGGTGTGAGGGGTAAATTGGAACGTGGAGATACGCATCCTTGATGTCCAAGGATACCATAAAATCCCCTTCTTCCAGGTTCGCTATCACTGCTCTGAGTGACTCCATCTTGAACTTGAACTTCTTTATGTACAGGTTCAAGGACTTCAGATTTAGAATAGGCCTTACCGAGCCATCCAGCTTCGGTACCACAAATAGAGTGGAATAATACCCCTTCCCTTGCTGTAGAAGAGGTACCTTGACTATCACCTGCTGAGAGTACAGCTTGTGAATGGCTTCCAAAACCGTCTCCCCTTCGGAGGGGGACGTTGGTAAAGCAGACTTCAGGAAACGGCGAGGTGGAGACGTCTCTAATTCCAACCTGTACCCCTGAGAAATTATCTGCAGGATCCAGGGATCTACCTGCGAGTGAGCCCACTGCGCGCTGTAATTCTTGAGACGACCGCCTACCGCCCCCGAGTCCGCTTGAGAAGCCCCAGCGTCATGCTGAGGCTTTTGTAGAAGCCGGGGAGGGCTTCTGTTCCTGGGAAGGAGCTGCCTGTTGCTGTCTCTTCCCTCGTCCTCTGCCTCGTGGCAGATATGAATAGCCCTTTGCTCTCTTGTTTTTAAAGGAACGAAAGGGCTGCGGTTGAAAGGTCGGTGCCTTTTTCTGTTGGGGAGTGACTTGAGGTAGAAAGGTGGATTTCCCGGCCGTAGCCGTGGCCACCAAATCCGATAGACCGACCCCAAATAACTCCTCCCCCTTATACGGCAAAACTTCCATATGCCGTTTTGAATCCGCATCGCCTGTCCACTGTCGTGTCCACAAAGCTCTTCTGGCCGAAATGGACATAGCACTTACCCGTGATGCCAGTGTGCAGATATCTCTCTGTGCATCACGCATATAAAGAAAAGCATCCTTTATTTGTTCTAACGACAGTAAAATATTGTCCCTGTCCAGGGTATCAATATTTTCGATCAGGGACTCTGACCAAACTACCCCAGCACTGCACATCCAGGCAGTCGCAATAGCTGGTCGTAGTATAACACCTGCATGTGTGTATATACTTTTTTGGATATTTTCCATCCTCCTATCTGATGGATCTTTAAGTGCGGCCGTCTCAGGAGAGGGTAACGCCACTTGTTTTGATAAGCGTGTTAGCGCTTTGTCCACCCTAGGAGGTGTTTCCCAGCGCTCCCTAACCTCTGGTGGGAAAGGGTATAAAGCCAATAACTTCTTTGAAATTAGCAGTTTTTTATCGGGGGCAACCCACGCTTCCTCACACACGTCATTTAATTCTTCTGATTCGGGAAAAACTACTGGTAGTTTTTTCACACCCCACATAATACCCTGTTTAGTGGTACCTGTAGTATCAGCTAACTGTAACGCCTCCTTCATTGCCAAAATCATATAACGTGTGGCCCTACTGGAAAATACGGTTGATTCGTCGCCCTCACCACTGGAATCAGTGCCTGTGTCTGGGTCTGTGTCGACCGACTGAGGCAAAGGGCGTTTTACAGCCCCTGACGGTGCTTGAGGCGCCTGGACAGGCACTAATTGATTGTCCGGCCGCCTCATGTCGGCAAACGACTGCTTAAGCGAGTTGACGCTATCCCGTAATTCCACAAATAAAGGCATCCATTCCGGTGTCGACTCCCTAGGGGGTGACATCCTCATATTTGGCAATTGCTCCGCCTCCACACCAATATCGTCCTCATACATGTCGACACACACGTACCGACACACAGCAGACACACAGGGAATGCTCTATACGAAGACAGGACCCACTAGCCCTTTGGGGAGACAGAGGGAGAGTCTGCCAGCACACACCAAAAAGCGCTATATATGACAGGGATAGCCTTATGATTAAGTGCTCCCTTATAGCTGCTTTTTATATAAATATATAGCCATTAATATGCCCCCCCTCTCTGTTTTACCCTGTTTCTGTAGTGCAGTGCAGGGGAGAGACCTGGGAGCCGTCCTGACCAGCGGAGCTGTGACAGAAAATGGCGCCGTGTGCTGAGGAGATAGGCCCCGCCCCTTTTTCGGCGGGCTCGTCTCCCGCTATTTAGTACATTTAGGCAGGGGTAAATATCTCCATATAGCCTCTGGGGGCTATATGTGAGGTATTTTTTGCCTTTTAAAAGGTTTTCATTTGCCTCCCAGGGCGCCCCCCCCCAGCGCCCTGCACCCTCAGTGACTGCCGTGTGAAGTGTGCTGAGAGGAAAATGGCGCACAGCTGCAGTGCTGTGCGCTACCTTAGAAGACTGCTGGAGTCTTCAGCCGCCGATTCTGGACCTCTTCTTGCTTCAGCATCTGCGAGGGGGCCGGCGGCGCGGCTCCGGTGACCATCCAGGCTGTACCTGTGATCGTCCCTCTGGAGCTTCATGTCCAGTAGCCAAGAAGCCAATCCATCCTGCACGCAGGTGAGTTCACTTCTTCTCCCCTCTGTCCCTCGTTGCAGTGATCCTGTTGCCAGCAGGAATCACAGTAAAATAAAA
Organism: Pseudophryne corroboree; assembly: GCF_028390025.1. Taxonomy (NCBI): domain Eukaryota; kingdom Metazoa; phylum Chordata; class Amphibia; order Anura; family Myobatrachidae; genus Pseudophryne; species Pseudophryne corroboree. Next base: position 159,270,266 of record NC_086444.1, on the reverse strand, counting down.
AACCTAAGCTAAACTGTCTAAGCAGCTCTTTATGAGAGCCACCTAGAATTGCACCCTTCTCGGCCGGGCACAAAAATCTAACTGGAGTCTGGAGGAGGGTCATAGGGGGAGGAGCCAGTACACACCACCTGACCTGTAAAAGCTTTACTTTTGTGCCCTGTCTCCTGCGGAGCCGCTATTCCCCATGGTCCTTTCAGGAACCCCAGCATCCACTTAGGACGATAGAGAAAGATAGTCGAAGTATGGAAAAATTCTTATCCCCTGCTGGCGGAGATAAGCTGCCATTACCACCATAATCTTGGTAAATACTCTGGGGGCTGTGGTTAACCCAAAAGATAGGGCCTGGAACTGAAAATGCTGTTGGAGGATAGCGAACCTGAGATAGCACTGATGGGACAGTGCTATAGGAACATGTAGGTAAGCATCCTGTATAGCCAGGGGATTATATGGTATCCCTGGATATGTGGCCAAAATGATGGAACGTAACGTCTTTATGTGAAAACGAGGTACCCAAATGTATTTGTTAAGTACTTCGAGATTGAGAACGGGCCGATATAACCCATTTGGCTTCTGAACTAAAAACAGGTCGGAGTAAAGACCCTGTCCTCATTGTGCTGGCGGAATAGGAATGACTAGTCCTGACTGAAGCAATTTCTGGACTGCGTCTAACAAAGCCCTGTCCTTCGTCTCTACCAGAGATGGGCTGGTACAAAAAAAAAAAACACCTTTGAGGAGGGTGTTTCTTGAAGGCAAACGCATAACCTAGAGATACCGCTTCCTGCACCCAGGCATCTGTTGTAGACTGCTGCCATATCTGTGCAAACTGAAGAAGTCGGTCCCCCAGGTGGAGGCCCTCACCATCAGGCTGATGGCTTTATAACTATTTTCCCAACCGGTCCTCTGGTAGCCCAATGCTTTTTAGTCTTACCAGACTAGTAATTGGGGCTGCTTGCCATCACTTTTTCCTTTTTAGCTTTTCCTTGAGACCGAAAGTGCCGAAAAGCCGGAACTTTAGGTTTGAAATTGTATGTGGAAGGAAACTTGACTTTCTTGGAGTCTGCTTCTGACTCCAGAATATCTGTCCATTCTTTACCAAAAAGAATATCTCTAGAAAAGGGCAAAGATTCCAAAACCTTCTTAGATTCTGAATCAGCTTTTCACATACATAGCCAAACTGCTCTACGAGCAGCTATTGTTGAAGCTGATGCCCTGGAGGCAATAGTACCCATATCCAATGCTTCTTCCGAGACAAGAACACTGCAGCCTGTTTTATATGTGCTCTCTATAGGCTACTGAAAAATCCCCCTCCAATGCATCAGTCGAGGCAGCGACCGCCTTTGCCATCCAAGCTGAAGCCATGGCTGGCCTTATGACTGCCCCAGATAGGGAAAAAATGTTTTTTAGAAAACCATCCACTCTCCTATCTGTGACATCATTTAATGATGTTGAAGGCAAAGGTAATGTAGACATTTGCACTAATCGAATCACATGCGTATCTACTTTAGGAGCCACCTCCCTTTTTAAACAATCCCCAGCTGGAAGAGGATAATTGGAATTCCATTTCTTAGGAATTCTAAAACTTCTTATTGGGCGTAGCTCAAGCCTCTTCTATGATTTCCGTCAGCTGATCTGGCCCTTGAAACACAGTCTTAACTGTTTTGGGACGTTTAAACACAGGTGCCTTGGTTTTTAACACAGGCTCTGCTGAATCCGCCAAGGATAGAATGGCTTTCATTGCTTTAATTAACTCCGCTATATCCACTGAGCAGAGACCTTTCTCCTCCTCTTCATATGCCGAAGTAGAATTGAGCTTTCAACCTCCGATGAATCATCACCATCTGAACCATGTGTAGCCTGCGAGGATGAAGATTTACTTATCACCGGCTTACCAGCCTGTTTCTTTTGAGGGGCAACTGCAGGAAGGGATACACCACAGGTGGGAAGCTGCATGTAAGGGTTAATCGTGTAACCTATTCCCGGTACAGGAGTTGGAGAAATTAACCTTTCAGCTATACTGGATAAAGTCTGTGCAAACATAGCCCAAGGTGATCAACCTGCACCTGAAACTGCCTTGTATTTTTCAAGAACCCCTGGTGAAAGCTAAAACAATTTGCACACAAACCATCCTGAACCAGATCCTGAGACGATAACACTGCTTTACAAGACAAACATGATATGAGTGTTAGTGTTGCTGTGAGTGTATCTTCCTCACCTTTGCCGCTCTTAGACATGATAAAAACTTCCACAGGGTACTATACAATTTGTGACTGTAATCACTTGAAGCTTTTTAAAGTGACATACAATCCGACCCTACCTATGCACCAGCATTGAGGATCGGAATAGAACAAAACTGACAGACTATAGTAAAGTCAGCAATCACGCTAGCAGTCAGTCACAGGTTAAACATTAGTATAATGAGCAATATGAGCACATCATCAACTACATTTCAAGTATGTAGCAGAACATATTACTGAATCATGTTTAAACAGATCTACCATATTCAGACGCATTGCGAAAGAAACGTAAATGTATACAGAATCATATACAAAAAGGCACTTGCCTAACTATTCATACTCAAAAAGGTAGATAGAGACATAGTGCTGTATTACCCGTACTCAGAGTGGGATACAGGGAGACTCGCCTCGCATCCAGGACCAACCAATACGTTAGCGAACAACAAGTGGATTCAGGCGCTACTAGTGTACACTGCTGCTCCATGAACCTATAGTTAACCCAGAAGCTCAGTGAACACGGACGCGCCAGTCACACAGCTGCCTATGCTGCAACTGGGTTCCCTTCGTGTACAGCGTCTGAGACGGAAGCGGGAAACTGTTCATGGCGGGAGACTCGGAGGAAACTGGTCATGAACCGGGGGAAGGGGCGACCAGGAGAGTGTTCTGGCTCCCCACTGCTGACATCAACCCTAGGGATCGTGGCCTCATACTATTCCTGGAGCCTGTTATCCCTAAGGCCTATTGCTGGTGCACCCGGGGTGGCAGCCGCGTCAGCGACTGTTTGGTAGTCTCCTCCCAAAACAGTACGGCTGTGTCCTTATTCCCCTTCTAAGCGGAACATATGCCTTACCTTCTCCCCATGCTCCCCACAGCCTAGTAACGTCTGCTGGACCTGCTAGTATATAAGACACAGACGACCATCGAAACAGCACTGTACTCGTGGGTAAGCGTTGTCGCAACCCGGCGGAGAGTTGTTGGAGAGACTCTTTCTAAAGTATATGTATAAGACGCGGTTTAGAAAGATTGCTCAGAAGAATAGTAAGCCTATAAAAATAAAATGAGAAAGCTTAGGGCTGCTAAAAGCCAGCAGCCCTCTGACCATGGTCTGGCTCCTGCCGCACCAAACAAAAAACGGATTTGCCTGAGCCAGGAGGCCACAAAGCTTTGACCGACTGGTGCAAACCCGCTGTCGCTTCATCATATCCCATTGTTATCTTGTGGATAACCTGTGGACCCTGCCGGAGAAAAAAAACATATGTGCCTTTATTTATTTTTTAATTTCTCTAAAATCACATGCTTTGTTTTTGTATCTCCATCTGAACGTTGGGCGACCCACCTAATCAATGCTCGCTTGGGTGACTTGGCTGTCTGGGAAGTGGCTACAAGAAGAATGTCTGAACAAGAACAAAAACAGAATACAAAAATAAAAAATTAAAAACAAAAAAAAAAAAACGTTCCAACACTAGTATTTTATAATCTACAACACTATATTAACCCTTAATACATAAACTGTATGGAGACATAGGTTTGGAATCTCAGCAGTAATTTAAATAAGGATTGGATTGTAATCTCTCATGACCAGGGCCCTCTTCCCTCACATATAATCAGCACCTTCGCTCTGCGAACAACAGCACCAAACCTGTGGGTCTGGCTGCACTGCTGCTTGGATTTAATGAGCGCTGTTCAATTGTTATATCGCGCCTTATCTCTAAAAGTGACGGGAGATCACAGGACAATATTCAATTGATCTTTTATATTGCCCCCATAGAGGTCGGATTTAGCCGTGTAAAGCGGTCACTTTGCTCAGTTCAGCTCGCCACCCCTGGGGGGGTGGGGGGATGTGAGAGGTGAAATAGAAACAGGCAGCTCCATTGGGAGCCATCTAGTGGCTGCCAGCGAAGAATTGCTGCTGCAGAAAGGTCTATAAACCTTGTCCATGCTCCGCAATGTTTTGTACTGCAAGTCACTTTTTAATTGTTCTGTTCATGCTATCTATTTACATACTTTGTTAGGCACTGCGGACTCCTTGGAGCGTCATATAAAGTACAATAATGTTATATTTAAGGTTGGCAATACATTAGGAGGAGTTACTGCTGTTAAATGCTACAGGATAACCTTTGCTCGCACCAGCCTGAACCGCTTTGGAGGGAATTCAATTGTTTTCTCCCACAATTGCACCAGACAGAGCAATTCAATTGTTGCTCCGTTGGGGCATGAATATCTGCGAGGGGAAACCTTTCAGCTCGCCGCCTCCTGAGGGGTGAGGTGAAATGTGGGATAAATCGGCACTTCTGGGCGCCCAGACCATACTTTAGAGACAATTTGCATGGCTAAACACAATACCTCTGGGTACGCATAAACTGTGTGCGCACGTGGAGGGTGGGCATCAATATTTGATTCGTCTTTAAAGGTGCAATACAATTAAATGCAATGTGCCACCTGAATGCATGTAAAAACGAACCACTACCGCAACATTGCTCGTTTTACATTGCACCCCTGTAGCTATGTGTACTAAAAGAGCAATGATGGGCTACCAGAAGTATCTGCAATATGAGAATCTGCAAACATTGTCTTAACATCGCATTTAATGAATCTCCCCCTCACACAAACCGGATTGAAGAATAAAAAGCTCCAATTATATACAGAAAGGGAAGTAGCCGGGAAATAAACAAGCGCTTGTTGACAAATGAAGGCGAATTCACAATGAATCTCTAGAAGGCACAACAGGATTACGAAAATAAGCTTAATCATTCGTTTCTTAATAACACCAGTTTATTCACGTCGATTTAATGCCCACCAGACTGTCCTGCTCATCCAGTTTGCAGAGACCTGGGAAAGGTGCCAAAAGATTGCGCTTTTTAGACCCAAGTTTACACCATGCTCATGCAGCGAAATCCACTTGAAAGTCCACAATGAACTTATGTTGTTTCCAGGAGGAAAGTCAGGGATTGTTCTGTCAAACATATTGTATTCAATACGTGACCATTTGTTAGCAATAAGGAACCCGTGGCCTCCTCCATTTATGCCTAGCAATAGTTATCAATAATAAACTGAAAATACAATTTGAATCCCAAGAAGAACATGTCAAATTCTCCATCTTTGACAGAAGGCCAAATTTTTAACACAGCTTCTATGTGACCAAGTGCAGATCAACAATAATCGCAAAGTGTAGAAATGAAAAATGCACAAAGAAAACATAATAGTTTCAGATGTGCAGAGTCTTGTATTTCCATTTGTAGCTGACTGAACCCTGTGTGACCTGCTGCTGCTGCTCAATTCTCTGGCCAAGACAATATGGAAACGGAGCGTTGACTGCCCCTGCCTGATTGACAGGCAGAGGCGATCGCATTTTCTGCGCCCCCCCCGGCAGAAAGTGCAGCCGCATGCGCAGCGCGGGGCAATCATAAAATTTCCGGTTGGATCGAGATTTGCGATCCAACCTGAATTAGCCCCATAGGGCAGCGCTCGGCAGCCTGGGCTCACCCACTGGACAGTCGGGGAACGGAATAGCATTTCGCACTAATCTGTGGTCACAGGATAAAGCATACAGGCATTTCCTGAAACAAGTAGATGTTTATTAGCACCAAATAAATGTGCTGAAAAAGGACAGAAATCTAATTTGAAGAAAATGGTAAGCACACAGCAAAATGGTATAGAGGTAGGTTAGACAAACACGCATAGCACCCATTTATACAATTCTGGCACGTTAGCAAAGAGTTAATACAAGTACACAAATCTTGCATTTATAATTAGAATCAGAATCAGTGACTATGGCATTCAAAACATATACCACTTTCAGACAAACTGAAATTACCGGGTGAAGCAGTTCTACTCAGTAATTTCATGAAAAACACGGGTTCTTTTTTTGTGTGAAAAGGTTAACCCAGGTTGAAAATCCCGGTACTTCGACCCAGGAATTTACCAGGGTTGGAGACCCGAGAATATCGACCTGGGTTGACCCTTTCACACAGACAAAATTCCCGTGTTGATCTGCAAATTACCGGTACGAAATTCTCAACCCAGTAATTTGCTTGTCTGTGTGAAAGGGGGGTCAGGCAGGTCCCGGCAAAACACTGAAATGCCGGGCAATTGCCAGGACTTTCAGACTTTTCTGTCTGAAAGTGGTATCAAGTTCGTTTTTGAATATGAAAATAGGGACGATGGTACAAAACCAAATTATCCATTTGTAACAAACAGTAAATAAGAATTTACTTACCAATAATTCTATTTCTCGTAAGCTTTAGGACTACCTGGTGTGCACTGGCTCCTCCCTCTATGACCCTCCTCCAAGCCTCAGTTAGGATACTGTGCCCGGAAGAACGTACACAATAAGGAAGGATTTTGAATCCCGGGTAAGACTCATACCAGCCACACCAATCACACCGTATAACTTGTGATCTGAACCCAGTTAACAGTATGATAACAGAGGAGCCTCTAGAAAAGATGGCTCACTACAACAATAACCCGATTTAGTTAACAATAACTATGTACAAGTATTGCAGACAATCCGCACTTGGGATGGGCGCCCAGCATCCACTACGGACTACGAGAAATAGAATTATCGGTAAGTAAATTCTTATTTTCTCTAACGTCCTAGTGGATGCTGGGGACTCCGTAAGGACCATGGGGATTATACCAAAGCTCCCAAACGGGCGGGAGAGTGCGGATGACTCTGCAGCACCGAATGAGAAAACTCAAGGTCCTCCTCAGCCAGGGTATCAAATTTGTAGAATTTAGCAAACGTGTTTGCCCCTGACCAAGTAGCTGCTCGGCAAAGTTGTAAAGCCGAGACCCCTCGGGCAGCCGCCCAAGATGAGCCCACTTTCCGTGTGGAATGGGCTTTTACAGATTTTGGCTGTGGCAGGCCTGCCACAGAATGTGCAAGCTGAATTGTACTACAAATCCAACGAGCAATAGTCTGCTTAGAAGCAGGAGCACCCAGCTTGTTGGGTGCATACAGGATAAACAGCGAGTCAGATTTTCTGACTCCAGCCGTCCTGGAAACATATTTTCAGGGCCCTGACAACGTCTAGCAACTTGGAGTCCTCCAAGTCCCTAGTAGCCGCAGGCACCACAATAGGTTGACTCAGGTGAAACGCTGAAACCACCTTAGGGAGAAACCGAGGACGAGTCCTCAATTCCGCCCTGTCCGTATGGAAAATCAGATAAGGGCTTTTACAGAATAAAGCCGCCAATTCTGACACGCGCCTGGCCCAGGCCAGGGCCAACATCTTTAAGTGGTTCAAACTAGAGATGAGCGGGTTCGGTTCCTCTGAATCCGAACCCGCCCGAACTTCAGTTTTTTTTTTACACGGGGCCGAGCGACTCGGATCTTCCCGCCTTGCTCGGTTAACCCGAGCGCGCACGAACGTCATCATCACACTGTCGGATTCTCGCGAGGCTCGGATTCTATCGCGAGACTCGGATTCTATATAAGGAGCCGCGCGTCGCCGCCATTTTCACACGTGCATTGAGATTGATAGGGAGAGGACGTGGCTGGCGTCCTCTCCGTTTAGAAATTAAAATAGGAGAGTGAGAGTGAGACACGTTCATTACTATACTTACTGGAGCTTAGGAGGAGTTATTATATTATACTACTAGTGACTGATGACCAGTGACCTGACCACCAGTGCAGTTTTATAATTTATTAATATTTAAATAATAATCCGTTCTGTTCTTGTTCTCTGCCTGAAAAAAACGATACACAGCTTAATTGTGGGGGAGACTGGGGAGCAGTTATAGGTTATAGCAGGAGCCAGGAGTACATATTAAACAGTGCACACTTTTGCTGCCAGAGAGAGACTAGTGCCACTGCCAGTGTGACTGACCACTGTGACCAGTACTATATTTATTGATTGTCTGCCTGAAAAAGTACACTCGTCGTGGACTCGTGTGACTTGTGTGGTGTTTTTTTCTTCTTTAAAAAACTCATTCTGCTGACAGACAGTGTCCAGCAGGTCCGTCATTAATATCTGACTGTGCTCACACAGCTTAATTGTGGGGGAGACTGGGGAGCAGTTATAGGTTATAGCAGGAGCCAGGAGTACATATTAAACAGTGCACACTTTTGCTGCCAGAGTGCCACTGCCAGTGTGACTGACCACTGACCACTGTGACCAGTGACCTGACCACACTGACCACCAGTATAGTATATTGTGATTGAATGTCTGCCTGAAAAAGTACACTCGTCGTGTGACTTGTGTGGTGTTTTTTTATTCTATAAAAATTAAAAAAACTCATTCTGCTGACAGTGTCCAGCAGGTCCGTCATTATATAATATATACCTGTCCGGCTGCAGTAGTGATATATATATATTTTTTATATCATTATTTATCATCCAGTCTATACTAGCAGCAGACACAGTACGGTAGTTCACGGCTGTAGCTACCTCTGTGTCGGCACTCGGCAGTCCATCCATAATTGTATACCACCTACCCGTGGTTTTTTTTTCTTTCTTCTTTATACATACTACATCTCATTATCATCCAGTCTATATTAGCAGCAGACACAGTACAGTACGGTAGTCCACGGCTGTAGCTACCTCTGTGTCGGCACTCGGCAGTCCATCCATAATTGTATACTAGTATCCATCCATCTCCATTGTTTACCTGAGGTGCCTTTTAGTTGTGCCTATTAAAATATGGAGAACAAAAATGTTGAGGTTCCAAAATTAGGGAAAGATCAAGATCCACTTCCACCTCGTGCTGAAGCTGCTGCCACTAGTCATGGCCGAGACGATGAAATGCCAGCAACGTCGTCTGCCAAGGCCGATGCCCAATGTCATAGTACAGAGCATGTCAAATCCAAAACACCAAATATCAGTAAAAAAAAGGACTCCAAAACCTAAAATAAAATTGTCGGAGGAGAAGCGTAAACTTGCCAATATGCCATTTACCACACGGAGTGGCAAGGAACGGCTGAGGCCCTGGCCTATGTTCATGGCTAGTGGTTCAGCTTCACATGAGGATGGAAGCACTCAGCCTCTCGCTAGAAAACTGAAAAGACTCAAGCTGGCAAAAGCACCGCAAAGAACTGTGCGTTCTTCGAAATCCCAAATCCACAAGGAGAGTCCAATTGTGTCGGTTGCGATGCCTGACCTTCCCAACACTGGACGTGAAGAGCATGCGCCTTCCACCATTTGCACGCCCCCTGCAAGTGCTGGAAGGAGCACCCGCAGTCCAGTTCCTGATAGTCAGATTGAAGATGTCAGTGTTGAAGTACACCAGGATGAGGAGGATATGGGTGTTGCTGGCGCTGGGGAGGAAATTGACCAGGAGGATTCTGATGGTGAGGTGGTTTGTTTAAGTCAGGCACCCGGGGAGACACCTGTTGTCCGTGGGAGGAATATGGCCGTTGACATGCCTGGTGAAAATACCAAAAAAATCAGCTCTTCAGTGTGGAGGTATTTCAACAGAAAAACGGACAACAGGTGTCAAGCCGTGTGTTGCCTTTGTCAAGCTGTAATAAGTAGGGGTAAGGACGTTAACCACCTCGGAACATCCTCCCTTATACGTCACCTGCAGCGCATTCATAATAAGTCAGTGACAAGTTCAAAAACTTTGGGCGACAGCGGAAGCAGTCCACTGACCAGTAAATCCCTTCCTCTTGTAACCAAGCTCACGCAAACCACCCCACCAACTCCCTCAGTGTCAATTTCCTCCTTCCCCAGGAATGCCAATAGTCCTGCAGGCCATGTCACTGGCAATTCTGACGAGTCCTCTCCTGCCTGGGATTCCTCCGATGCATCCTTGCGTGTAACGCCTACTGCTGCTGGCGCTGCTGTTGTTGCTGCTGGGAGTCGATGGTCATCCCAGAGGGGAAGTCGTAAGCCCACTTGTACTACTTCCAGTAAGCAATTGACTGTCCAACAGTCCTTTGCGAGGAAGATGAAATATCACAGCAGTCATCCTGCTGCAAAGCGGATAACTGAGGCCTTGACAACTATGTTGGTGTTAGACGTGCGTCCGGTATCCGCCGTTAGTTCACAGGGAACTAGACAATTTATTGAGGCAGTGTGCCCCCGTTACCAAATACCATCTAGGTTCCACTTTTCTAGGCAGGCGATACCGAGAATGTACACGGACGTCAGAAAAAGACTCACCAGTGTCCTAAAAAATGCAGTTGTACCCAATGTCCACTTAACCACGGACATGTGGACAAGTGGAGCAGGGCAGGGTCAGGACTATATGACTGTGACAGCCCACTGGGTAGATGTATGGACTCCCGCCGCAAGAACAGCAGCGGCGGCACCAGTAGCAGGATCTCGCAAACGCCAACTCTTTCCTAGGCAGGCTACGCTTTGTATCACCGCTTTCCAGAATACGCACACAGCTGAAAACCTCTTACGGCAACTGAGGAAGATCATCGCGGAATGGCTTACCCCAATTGGACTCTCCTGTGGATTTGTGGCATCGAACAACGCCAGCAATATTGTGTGTGCATTAAATATGGGCAAATTCCAGCACGTCCCATGTTTTGCACATACCTTGAATTTGGTGGTGCAGAATTTTTTAAAAAACGACAGGGGCGTGCAAGAGATGCTGTCGGTGGCCAGAAGAATTGCGGGACACTTTCGGCGTACAGGCACCACGTACAGAAGACTGGAGCAACACCAAAAACGCCTGAACCTGCCCTGCCATCATCTGAAGCAAGAAGTGGTAACGAGGTGGAATTCAACCCTCTATATGCTTCAGAGGTTGGAGGAGCAGCAAAAGGCCATTCAAGCCTATACATCTGACCACGATATAGGAGGTGGAATGCACCTGTCTCAAGCGCAGTGGAGAATGATTTCAACGTTGTGCAAGGTTATGATGCCCTTTGAACTTGCCACACGTGAAGTCAGTTCAGACACTGCCAGCCTGAGTCAGGTCATTCCCCTCATCAGGCTTTTGCAGAAGAAGCTGGAGACATTGAAGGAGGAGCTAACACGGAGCGATTCCGCTAGGCATGTGGGACTTGTGGATGGAGCCCTTAATTCGCTTAACCAGGATTCACGGGTGGTCAATCTGTTGAAATCAGAGCACTACATTTTGGCCACCGTGCTCGATCCTAGATTTAAAACCTACCTTGGATCTCTCTTTCCGGCAGACACAAGTCTGCTGGGGTTGAAAGACCTGCTGGTGAGAAAATTGTCAAGTCAAGCGGAACGCGACCCGTCAACATCTCCTCCTTCACATTCTCCCGCAACTGGGGGTGCGAGGAAAAGGCTCAGAATTCCGAGCCCACCCGCTGGCGGTGATGCAGGGCAGTCTGGAGCGACTGCTGATGCTGACATCTGGTCCGGACTGAAGGACCTGACAACAATTACGGACATGTCGTCTACTGTCACTGCATATGATTCTCTCACCATTGAAAGAATGGTGGAGGATTATATGAGTGACCGCATCCAAGTAGGCACGTCACACAGTCCGTACTTATACTGGCAGGAAAAAGAGGCAATTTGGAGGCCCTTGCACAAACTGGCTTTATTCTACCTAAGTTGCCCTCCCACAAGTGTGTACTCCGAAAGAGTGTTTAGTGCCGCCGCTCACCTTGTCAGCAATCGGCGTACGAGGTTACATCCAGAAAATGTGGAGAAGATGATGTTCATTCAAATTAATTATAATCAATTCCTCCGCGGAGACATTGACCAGCAGCAATTGCCTCCACAAAGTACACAGGGAGCTGAGATGGTGGATTCCAGTGGGGACGAATTGATAATCTGTGAGGAGGGGGATGTACACGGTGATATATCGGAGGATGATGATGAGGTGGACATCTTGCCTCTGTAGAGCCAGTTTGTGCAAGGAGAGATTAATTGCTTCTTTTTTGGTGGGGGTCCAAACCAACCCGTCATTTCAGTCACAGTCGTGTGGCAGACCCTGTCACTGAAATGATGGGTTGGTTAAAGTGTGCATGTCCTGTTTATACAACATAAGGGTGGGTGGGAGGGCCCAAGGACAATTCCATCTTGCACCTCTTTTTTCTTTTCTTTTTCTTTGCGTCATGTGCTGTTTGGGGAGGGTTTTTTGGAAGGGACATCCTGCGTGACACTGCAGTGCCACTCCTAGATGGGCCCGGTGTTTGTGTCGGCCACTAGGGTCGCTTATCTTACTCACACAGTCAGCTACCTCATTGCGCCTCTTTTTTTCTTTGCGTCATGTGCTGTTTGGGGAGGGTTTTTTGGAAGGGACATCCTGCGTGACACTGCAGTGCCACTCCTAGATGGGCCCGGTGTTTGTGTCGGCCACTAGGGTCGCTTATCTTACTCACACAGTCAGCTACCTCATTGCGCCTCTTTTTTTCTTTGCGTCATGTGCTGTTTGGGGAGGGTTTTTTGGAAGGGACATCCTGCGTGACACTGCAGTGCCACTCCTAGATGGGCCCGGTGTTTGTGTCGGCCACTAGGGTCGCCCAGCTTAGTCATCCAGCGACCTAGGTGCAAATTTTAGGACTAAAAATAATATTGTGAGGTGTGAGGTATTCAGAATAGACTGAAAATGAGTGTAAATTATGGTTTTTGAGGTTAATAATACTTTGGGATCAAAATGACCCCCAAATTCTATGATTTAAGCTGTTTTTTAGTGTTTTTTATAAAAAAACACCCGAATCCAAAACACACCCGAATCCGACAAAAAAAATTCGGTGAGGTTTTGCCAAAACGCGATCGAACCCAAAACACGGCCGCGGAACCGAACCCAAAACCAAAACACAAAACTCGAAAAATTTCCGGCGCTCATCTCTAGTTCAAACCAATGTGACTTTTGGAACCCAAAAACTACATTGAGATCCCAAGGTGCCACTGGAGGCACAAAAGGAGGCTGTATATGCAGTACCCCTTTTACAAACGTCTGCACTTCAGGGACTGAAGCTAGTTCTTTCTGGAAGAAAATTGACAGGGCCGAAATTTTAACCTTAATGGACCCCAATTTCAGGCCCATAGACACTCCTGTTTGCAGGAAATGTAGGAATCGACCCAGTTGAAATTCCTCAGTCGGGCCTTACTGGCCTCGCACCACGCAACATATTTTCGCCAAATGCGGTGATAATGTTTTGCGGTTACATCCTTCCTGGCTTTGATCAGGATAGGGATGACTTCATCCGGAATGCCTTTTTCCTTCAGGATCCGGCGTTCAACCGCCATGCCGTCAAACGCAGCCGCGGTAAGTCTTGGAACAGACAGGGTCCCTGCTGGAGCAGGTCTCTTCTTAGAGGTAGAGGCCACGGATCCTCCGTGAGCCTCTCCTGAAGTTCCGGGTACCAAGTCCTTCTTGGCCAATCCGGAGCCACGAATATAGTGCTTACTCCTCTCCATCTTATAATTCTCAGTACCTTGGGTATGAGAGGCAGAGGAAAGAACACATACACTGACTGGTACACCCACGGTGTTACCAGAGCGTCTACAGCTATTGCCTGAGGGTCCCTTGACCTGGCGCAATACCTGTCGAGTTTTTTGTTGAGGCGGGACGCCATCATGTCCACCTTTGGTTTTTCCAACGGTTTATAATCATGTGGAAGACTTCTGGGTGAAGTCCCCATTCTCCCGGGTGGAGGTCGTGTCTGCTGAGGAAGTCAGCTTCCCAGTTGTCCACTCCCGGAATGAATACTGCTGACAGTGCCATCACATGATTTTCCGCCCAGCGAAGAATCCTTGCAGCTTCTGCCATTGACTGCTTCTTGTGCCACCCTGTCTGTTTACGTGGGTGACTGCCGTGATGTTGTCCGACTGGATCAACCCGGCTGACCTTGAAGCAGAGGTCTTGCTAAGCTTAGAGCATTGTAAATGGCTCTTAGCACCAGGATATTTATGTGAAGTGATGTCTCCAGGCTTGACCATAAGCCCTGGAAAATTCTTCCCTGTGTGACTGCTCCCCAGCCTCGCAGGCTGGCATCCGTGGTCACCAGGACCCAGTCCTGAATGCCGAATCTGCGGCCCTCTAGAAGATGAGCACTCTGCAACCACCACAGGAGGGACACCCTTGTCCTTGGTGACCGGGTTATCCGCTGATGCATCTGAAGATGCAACCCCGACCATTTGTCCAGCAGGTCCCACTGGAAAGTTCTTGCGTGGAATCTGCCGAATGGGCTTGCTTCGTAGGAAGCCACCATTTTTCCCAGAACCCTTGTGCATTGATGCACTGAGACTTGGCTCGGTTTTAGGAGGTTCCTGACTAACTCGGATAACTCCCTGGCTTTCTCCTCCGGGAGAAACACCTTTTTCTGGACTGTGTCCAGAATCATCCCTAGGAACAGAAGACGAGTCGTCGGAACCAGCTGCGATTTTGGAATATTGAGAATCCAACCGTGCTGTCGCAACACTACCTGAGATAGTGCTACACCGACCTCCAACTGTTCCCTGGATCTTACCCTTATCAGGAGATCGTCCAAGTAAGGGATAACTAAAACTCCCTTCCTTCGAAGGAGTATCATTTCGGCCATTACCTTGGTAAAGACCCGGGGTGCCGTGGACCATCCAACGGCAGCGTCTGAAACGGATAGTGACAGTTCTGTACCACAAACCTGAGGTACCCTTGGTGAGAAGGGTAAATTGGGACATGAAGGTAAGCATCCTTGATGTCCAGAGACACCATGTAGTCCCCTTCTATTGAATTTGAACCTCTGTATGTAAGTGTTCAAAGATTTTAGATTTAAAATCGGTCTCACCGAGCCGTCCGGCTTCGGTACCACAACAGTGTGGAATAATACCCCTTTCCCTGTTGCAGGAGGGGTACCTTGATTATTACCTGCTGGGAATACAGCTTGTGAATGGCTTCCAAAACTGCCTCCCTGTCTGCTTGTAAAGCCCCAGCGTCATGCTGAGGGCTTGGCAGAGGCGGGAGAGGGCTTCTGTTCCTGGGAACTGGCTGATTTCTGCAGCCTTTTTCCTCTCCCTCTGTCACGGGGCAGAAATGAGGAACCTTTTGCCCACTTGCCCTTATGGGAACGAAAGGACTGCGCCTGATAATACGGCGTCTTCTTATGTTGAGAGGCGACCTGGGGTAAAAACGTGGATTTCCCAGCTGTTGCCGTGGCCACCAGGTCTGAAAGACCGACCCCAAATAACTCCTCCCCTTTATAAGGCAATACTTCCATATGCCATTTGGAATCCGCATCACCTGACCACTGTCGTGTCCATAACCCTCTTCCGGCAGAAATGGACAGCGCACTTACTCTTGATGCCAGTCGGCAAATATCCCGCTGTGCATCACACATATATAGAAATGCATCTTTTAAATGCTCTATAGGCAATAATATACTGTCCCTATCTAGGGTATCAATATTTTCAGTCAGGGAATCCGACCACGCCAACCCAGCACTGCACATCCAGGCTGAGGCGATTGCTGGTCGCAGTATAACACCAGTATGTTGTGTAAATACATTTTAGGATACCCTCCTGCTTTCTATCAGCAGGATCCTTAGGGGCGGCCATCTCAGGAGAGGGTAGAGCCCCTGTTTTGACAAGCGTGTGAGCGCTTTATCCACCCTAGGGGGTGTTTCCCAACGCACCCTAACCTCTGGCGGGAAAGGATATAATGCCAATAACTGTTTAGAAATTATCAGTTTTTTTTTATCGGGGGAAACCCACGCTTCATCACACACCTCATTTAATTTCTCAGATTCAGGAAAACTACAGGTAGTTTTTCCTCACCGAACATAATACCCCTATTGGTGGTACTCGTATTATCAGAAATGTGTAAAACATTTTTCATTGCCTCAATCATGTAACGTGTGGCCCTACTGGAAGTCATATTTGTCTCTTCACCGTCGACACTGGAGTCAGTATCCGTGTCGGCGTCTGTATCTGCCATCTGAGGTAACGGGCGCTTTAGAGCCCCTGACGGCCTATGAGACGTCTGGACAGGCACAAGCTGAGTAGCCGGCTGTCTCATGTCAATCACTGTCTTTTGTAAAGAGCTGACACTGTCATGTAATTCCTTCCAACAGTTCATCCACTCAGGTGTCGACCCCCTAGGGGGTGACATCCCTATTACAGGCAATTTGCTCCGCCTCCACATCATTTTCCTCCTCATACATGTCGACACAAACGTACCGACACACAGCACACACACAGGGAATGCTCTGATAGAGGACAGGACCCCACTAGCCCTTTGGGGAGACAGAGGGAGAGTTTGCCAGCACACACCAGAGCGCGATATAGATATATATATATATACAGGAATAACCTTATATAAGTGTTTTTCCCCTTATAGCTGCTGTATTGTTTATACTGCGCCTAATTAGTGCCCCCCTCTCTTTTTTAACCCTTTCTGTAGTGTAGTGACTGCAGGGGAGAGCCAGGGAGCTTCCCTCCAACGGAGCTGTGAGGGAAAATGGCGCCAGTGTGCTGAGGAGATAAGGCCGCCGATAAGGGGGCGGAGCCTATCTCCCGTTTTTCAGTGTAATCTGGCAGGGGTTAAAATTCATCCATATAGCCCTGGGGGCTATATGTGATGTATTTTCGCCAGCCAAGGTGTTTTTATTGCTGCTCAGGGCGCCCCCCCCTAGCGCCCTGCACCCTCAGTGACCGAAGTGTGAAGTGTGCTGAGGAGCAATGGCGCACAGCTGCAGAAGCTGTGCGCTACCTTGGTGAAGACAGGATGTCTTCTGCCGCCGATTTTCCGGACCTCTTCTTGCTTCTGGCTCTGTAAGGGGGCCGGCGGCGCGGCTCTGGGACCGGACTCCATGGCTGGGCCTGTGTTCGATCCCTCTGGAGCTAATGGTGTCCAGTAGCCTAAGAAGCCCAATCCACTCTGCACGCAGGTGAGTTCGCTTCTTCTCCCCTTAGTCCCTCGATGCAGTGAGCCTGTTGCCAGCAGGTCTTACTGAAAATAAAAAACCTAAAACTAAACTTTTCACTAAGCAGCTCAGGAGAGCCCCTAGTGTGCACCCTTCTCGTTCGGGCACAAAAATCTAACTAACTGAGGCTTGGAGGAGGGTCATAGGGGGAGGAGCCAGTGCACACCAGGTAGTCCTAAAGCTTTACTTTTGTGCCCAGTCTCCTGCGGAGCCGCTATTCCCCATGGTCCTTACGGAGTTCCCAGCATCCACTAGGACGTCAGAGAAATATAATCACTAAACTAGACTGCATCTACTCCACAGGAGTTCCACATATACAGCGAAGTGTTTCTCACCGTACGCTATTAGGTCTATCGCTCAGTACATTACACACAGGTGTCCCCGTTGTGTGCATTTCAAAGATAAGTGCTTTGTAATCAACATTAAGCCTTTGCCGATTCGAGGATACAGTCATTAACTTCCTATGTCAGAGTGTCCCAAAGACCAATCTGTCCCAAACGGCAGAGCCTTATAAATCAAATAAATTTCTAACAGTGTATACAGCACCGACCGACCCCCACAAAATAAGAATTTACTTACCGATAATTCTATTTCTCGGAGTCCGGAGTGGATGCTGGGGTTCCTGAAAGGACCATGGGGAATAGCGGCTCCGCAGGAGACAGGGCACAAAAAGTAAAGCTTTAGGATCCAGGTGGTGTGCACTGGCTCCTCCCCCTATGACCCTCCTCCAAGCCTCAGTTAGGATACTGTGCCCGGACGAGCGTACACAATAAGGAAGGATTTTGAATCCCGGGTAAGACTCATACCAGCCACACCAATCACACTGTACAACCTGTGATCTGAACCCAGTTAACAGTATGATAACAGCGGAGCCTCTGAAAAGATGGCTCACAACAATAATAACCCGATTTTTGTAACTATGTACAAGTATTGCAGATAATCCGCACTTGGGATGGGCGCCCAGCATCCACTACGGACTCCGAGAAATAGAATTATCGGTAAGTAAATTCTTATTTTCTCTATCGTCCTAGTGGATGCTGGGGTTCCTGAAAGGACCATGGGGATTATACCAAAGCTCCCAAACGGGCGGGAGAGTGCGGATGACTCTGCAGCACCGAATGAGAGAACTCCAGGTCCTCCTTAGCCAGGGTATCAAATTTGTAGGATTTTACAAACGTGTTTGCCCCTGACTAAGTAGCCGCTCGGCAAAGTTGTAAAGCCGAGACCCCTCGGGCAGCCGCCCAAGATGAGCCCACCTTCCTTGTGGAATGGGCATTTACATATTTTGGCTGTGGCAGGCCTGCCACAGAATGTGCAAGCTGAATTGTATTACACATCCAACTAGCAATAGTCTGCTTAGAAGCAAGAGCACCCAGTTTGTTGGGTGCATACAGGATAACAGCAAGTCAGTTTTCCTGACTCCAGCCGTTCTGGAACCTATATTTTCAGGGCCCTGACAACATCTAGCAACTTGGAGTCCTCCAAGTCCCTAGTAGGCGCAAGGCACCACAATAAGCTGG
Organism: Pseudophryne corroboree; assembly: GCF_028390025.1. NCBI lineage: Eukaryota > Metazoa > Chordata > Amphibia > Anura > Myobatrachidae > Pseudophryne > Pseudophryne corroboree. Next base: position 159,251,737 of record NC_086444.1, on the reverse strand, counting down.
TTCAGGTGAAACACTGACACCACCTTAGGGAGAGATCTGGGGACGAGTCCGCAGCTCTGCCCTGTCCGAATGGACAAACAGATATGGGCTTTTTTGAGAAAAAAACCACCAATTTGACACTCGCCTGGCCCAGGCCAGGGCCAAGAGCATGGTCACTTTTCATGCGAGATGCTTCAAATCCACAGATTTGACTGGTTTTAAACCAATGTGATTTGAGGAATCCCAGAACTACGTTGAGATCCCACAGTGCCACGGGAGGCACAAAAGGGGGTTGTATATGCAATACTCCCTTGACAAACTTCTGGACTTCAGGAACTGAAGGCAATTCTTTCTGGAAGAAAATCGACAGGGCCGAAATTTGAACCTTAATGGACCCCAATTTGAGGCCCATAGACACTCCTGTTTGCAGGAAATGCAGGAATCGACAGAGTTGAAATTTCTTCGTGGGGCCTTCCTGGCCTCACACCACGCAACATATTTTCGCCACATGTGGTGATAATGTTGTGCGGTCACCTCCTTCCTGGCTTTGACCAGGGTAGGAATGACCTCTTCCGGAATGCCTTTTTCCCTTAGGATCCGGCGTTCCACCGCCATGCCGTCAAACGCAGCTGCGGTAAGTCTTGGAACAGACATGGTACTTGCTGAAGCAAGTCCCTTCTTAGCGGCAGAGGCCATAAGTCCTCTGTGAGCATCTCTTGAAGTTCCGGGTAGCAAGTCCTTCTTGGCCAATCCGGAGCCATGAGTATAGTTCTTACTCCTCTACGTCTTATAATTCTCAGTACCTTAGGTATGAGAAACAGAGGAGGGAACACATACACCGACTGGTACACCCACGGTGTTACCAGAACGTCCACAGCTATTGCCTGAGGGTCTCTTGACCTGGCGCAATACCTGTCCCGTTTTTTGTTCAGACGGGACGCCATCATGTCCACCTTTGGTATTTCCCAACGGTTCACAATCATGTGGAAAAACTTCCCGATGAAGTTTCCACTCTCCCGGGTGGAGGTCGTGCCTGCCGAGGAAGTCTGCTTCCCAGTTTCCATTCCCGGAATGAAACACTGCTGACAGTGCTATCACATGATTTTCCGCCCAGCGAAAAGTCCTTGCAGTTTTTGCCATTGCCCTCCTGCTTCTTGTGCCGCCCTGTCTGTTTACGTGGGCGACTGCCGTGATGTTTTTCCCACTGGATCAATACCGGCTGACCTTGAAGCAGAGGTCTTGCTAAGCTTAGAGCATTATAAAATTACCCTTAGCTCCAGTATATTTATGTGGAGAAAAGTCTCCAGACTTGATCACACTCCCTGGAAATTTTTTCCCTGTGTGACTGCTCCCCAGCCTCTCGGGCTGGCCTCCGTGGTCACCAGCATCCAATCCTGAATGCCGAATCTGCGGCCCTCTAGAAGATGAGCACTCTGTAACCACCACAGGAGAGACACCCTTGTCCTTGGATATAGGGTTATCCGCTGATGCATCTGAAGATGCGATCCGGACCATTTGTCCAGCAGATCCCACTGAAAAGTTCTTGCGTGAAATCTGCCGAATGGAATTGCTTCGTAGGAAGCCACCATTTTTACCAGGACCCTTGTGCAATGATGCACTGACACTTTTCCTGGTTTTAGGAGGTTCCTGACTAGCTCGGATAACTCCCTGGCTTTCTCTTCCGGGAGAAACACCTTTTTCTGGACTGTGTCCAGAATCATCCCTAGGCACAGCAGACGTGTCGTCGGGATCAGCTGCGATTTTGGAATATTTAGAATCCACCCGTGCTGTTGTAACAGTATCCGAGATAGTGCTACTCCGACCTCCAACTGTTCCCTGGACTTTGCCCTTATCAGGAGATCGTCCAAGTAAGGGATAATTAAGACGCCTTTTCTTCGAAGAAGAATCATCATTTCGGCCATTACCTTGGTAAAGACCCGGGGTGCCGTGGACAATCCAAACGGCAGCGTCTGAAACTGATAGTGACAGTTCTATACCACGAACCTGAGGTACCCTTAGTGAGAAGGGCAAATTTGGGACATGGAGGTAAGCATCCCTGATGTCCCGGGACACTATATAGTCCCCTTCTTCCTGGTTCGTTATCACTGCTCTGAGTGACTCCCTCTTGCTTTGAACCTTTGTAAGTGTTCAAATTTTTTAGATTTAGAATAGGTCTCACCTAGCCTTCTGGCTTCAGTACCACAATATAGTGTGGAATAATACCCCTTTCCTTGTTGTAGGAGGGGTAATTTGATTATCACCTGCTGGGAATACAGCTTGTGAATTTTTTTCCATACTGCCTCCTTGTCGGAGGGAGACCTTGGTAAAGCAGACTTCAGGAGCCTGCGAGGGGGAAACGTTTCGACATTCCAATCTGTACCCCTGGGATACTACTTGTAGGATCCAAGGGTCCTGTACGGTCCCAGCGTCATGCTGAGAGCTTGGCAGAAGCGGTGGAAGGCTTCTGTTCCTGGGAATGGGCTGCCTGCTGCAGTCTTCTTCCCTTTCCTCTATCCCTGGGCAAATATGACTCTTATAGGGACGAAAGGACTGAGGCTGAAAAGACGGTGTCTTTTTCTGCAGAGATGTGACTTAGGGTAAAAACGGTGGATTTTCCAGCAGTTGCCGTGGCCACCAGGTCCGATGGACCGACCCCAAATAACTCCTCTTCCTTTATACGGCAATACACCTTTGTGCCGTTTGGAATCTGCATCACCTGACCACTGTCGTGTCCATAAACATCTTCTGGCAGATATGGACATCGCACTTACTCTTGATGCCAGAGTGCAAATATCCCTCTGTGCATCTCGCATATATAGAAATGCATCCTTTAAATGCTCTATAGTCAATAAAATACTGTCCCTGTCAAGGGTATCAATATTTTTAGTCAGGGAATCCGACCAAGCCACCCCAGCTCTGCACATCCAGGCTGAGGCGATCGCTGGTCGCAGTATAACACCAGTATGTGTGTATATACTTTTATATGATATTTTCCAGCCTCCTGTCAGCTGGTTCCTTGAGGACGGCCCTATCTATAGACGGTACCGCCACTTGTTTTGATAAGCGTGTGAGCGCCTTATCCACCCTAAGGGGTGTTTCCCAACGCGCCCTAACTTCTGGCGGGGAAGGGTATACCGCCAATAATTTTCTATCGGGGGGAACCCACGCATCATCACACACTTCATTTAATTTATCTGATTCAGGAAAAACTACAGGTAGTTTTTTCACATCCCACATAATACCCTCTTTTGTGGTACTTGTAGTATCAGAAATATGTAACACCTCCTTCATTGCCCTTAACAAGTAACGTGTGGCCCTAAAGGGAAATACGTTTGTTTCTTCACCGTCGACACTGAAATCAGTGTCCGTGTCTGTGTCTGTCGACCGACTGAGGTAAAAGGACGTTTTAACGCCCCTGACGGTGTTTGAGACGCCTGGATAGGTACTAATTTGTTTGCCAGCCGTCTCATGTCGCCAACCGACCTTGCAGCGTGTTGACATTATCACGTAATTCCATCAATAAGCCATCCATTCCGGTGTCGACTCCCTAGAGAGTGACATCACCATTACAGGCAATTTGCTCCGCCTCCTCACCATCATCGTCCTCATACATGTCGACACACACACACAGGGAATGCTCTGATAGAGGACAGGACCCCACTAGCCCCTTGGGGAGACAGAGGGAGAGTTTGCCAGCACACACCAAAGCGCTATATTTTACAGGGATAGCCTTATAATAAGTGCTCCCTTATAGCTGCTTTTATAAAATCACAATTTCGCCAAATTTTGCCCCCCCTCTCTTGATTTAACCCTGTTTCTGTAGTGCAGTGCAGGGGAGAGCCTGGGAGCCTTCCTGACCAGCGGAACTGTGTGAGGAAATGGCGCTGTGTGCTGAGGAGATAGGCTCCGCCCCCTTTTCGGCGGGCTCGTCTCCCGCTTAAAAATGGATTCTGGCAGGGGTTAAATATCTCCATATAGCCCCGGAGGCTATATGTGAGGTAATTTTTGCCAAAAAAAGGATTTTCATTGCTGCCCAGGGCGCCCCCCCCCCCAGCGCCCTGCACCCTCAGTGACTGCCGTGTGAAGTGTGCTGAGAGCAATGGCGCACAGCTGCAGTGCTGTGCGCTACCTTAAGAAGACTGAGGAGTCTTCTGCCGCCGATTCTGGACCTTCTTCTCTTTTCAGCATCTGCAAGGGGGCCGGCGGCGAGGCTCCGGTGACCATCCAGGCTGTACCTGTGATCGTCCCTCTGGAGCTAATGTCCAGTAGCCAAAGAAGCCAATCCATCCTGCACGCAGGTGAGTTCACTTCTTCTCCCCTAAGTCCCTCGATGCAGTGATCCTGTTGCCAGCAGGACTCACTGTAAAATAAAAAACCTAAGCTAAACTTTTCTAAGCAGCTCTTTAGGAGAGCCACCTAGATTGCACCCTTCTCGGCCGGGCACAAAAACCTAACTGAGGCTTGGAGGAGGGTCATAGGGGGAGGAGCCAGTGCACACCACCTGATCCTAAAGCTTTACTTTTTGTGCCCTGTCTCCTGCGGAGCCGCTATTCCCCATGGTCCTTTCAGGAACCCCAGCATCCACTAGGACGATAGAGAAATCATGTTACCCATCGCCTGTTCTAAATAAACGAGAGATAGAGAGATAGATATCTATCTCTAGTGTTCGTGGTCCTTTAATAGAGAGTCTGTAAAAGTCAGTTTTGAATTAGCTTGTATCACTATTCTTGCGCCAGGGACAGCTTAATGCTGATTACTGGAATACATGCTTTGTATGCACATGTGCTGCAAAGCACCCATGTGCCAAAGTCTTTATGGTGGGAGTAAGTGACGATGACAAACCAAGATTTAGGGGAGTCCTTTGTACTGCGAGACAGCTACATGAAATATGTCACTGTTCTCACTGGGTGACCAGAGGGTGCAGAATTGAGGGGTGTAGGGAGTAAAGGCAAGCAATTTCAATACACAAATCTGAGGGGGGAAGGAGGGGAGGTCACACACACACACACACACTTGTTTTTCAAAGAGGTGTACCAGCGTCCAATGTAGGACTGTTACATGTCATCTTATTGCTTGGCAGTAAGGGTAACAGATTGCTTGGAAGTTAGTTCCAGCGTAGGTCAAAATGACATCGCTGGGTATTCAAAGTGTAAACCGTAATGCTCGGAACGTTGGATATTAATTTTTTTTTGTGACTTGTAAAGTATAGTTTATAAAAATAAAAAAAATATATTAAAAAAAAAAAAAAAAAAGCGCATACCCCACCAATGTACGAATTACTCATCCCTGTAAAAAAAGAATTGCTTCCTAAAGGTACTGAGAAACTAGATATGTGATCTAATCTGAGATTTCATACTCTGCATGGTTAAGTTTCAACTTAGACTTTCCCACGTATATGTAAATTTCTCTAATGTCCTAGAGGATGCTGGGACTCCGTAAGGACCATGGGGAATAGACGGGCTCCGCAGGAGACAAGGGGCACTTTAAGAAAGAACTGAACTCTGGGTGTGCACTGGCTCCTCCCCCTATGCCCCTCCTCCAGACCTCAGTTTTAGACTGTGCCCAGAGGAAGATGGGTGCACTGCAGGGAGCTCTCCTGAGTTTCCTGCTAAGAAAGCATTTTGTTAGGTTTTTTTTCTTATTTTCAGGGAGCTCTGCTGGCAACAGGCTCCCTGCATCGAGGGACTAAGGAGAGAGGAGCAGACCTACTTAAATGATAGGCTCTGCTTCTCGGCTAAGGGACACCATTAGCTCCAGAGGGAGTGGAACACAGGTTCGTCCTGGGAGTTCATCCCAGAGCCACGCCGCCGTTCTCCTCACAGAGCCAGAAGAAACGAAGAAAGAAGACTACTGAGGCGGCAGAAGCCTTTGGGTGCTTCACTGAGGTAACGCACAGCACTGTAGCTCCCATACACCATTGCTCCCATACACCTCACATTGCTTCTCCCTCACCACTCCCCAGCGCCATTTTCTCTCTACAGCACCGCTGAGAGGAAGCTCCCCGGACTCTCCCCTGCTTGACACACGGTGAAAGAGGGTTATAAAGAGAGGGGGGGCACATATTTGGCGATTATACATTATAGCAGCGCTACTGGGTAAACATACTGTGTTTTTTCCTGGGTCATATAGCGCTGGCGTGTGTGCTGGCATACTCTCTCTCTGTCTCTCCAAAGGGCCTAGGGGGGAACCTGTCTTCAGATAAGAGATTCCCTGTGTGTGTGGAGTGTGTCGGTACGCGTATGTCGACATGTTTGACGATGAAGGCTCACCTAAGGAGGAGGGGGAGTGCATGAGTCAGGTCGCCGTCAGCAACGCCGACACCGGACTGGGTGGATATTTGGAATGTCTTGAATGCAAATGTAAATTTATTGCATAAGAGGTTAGACAAGGCTGAGGCTAGGGAGCAGTCAGGTAGTCAGACCATGCCTGCCCCAGTGGCACCGGGACCTTCTGTGTCTCAAAAACGCACTCTCCCAGATTACTGACACAGATACCGACACTGATTCAGATTCTAGTGTCGACTATGAGGATGCAAAATTACAGCCCAAGGTGGCAAAAGGTATTCGTTATACGATTATTGCCATTAAAGAGGTTTTGCATATCACTGAAGAACCCCCTGTCCCTGACACGAGGGTACACATGTATAAAGGGAAAAAGCCTGAGGTCGCTTTTCCGTCCTCATTTGAGCTAAGCGAATTGTGCTAAAAGGCTTGGGAATCTCCAAATAGGAGACTACAAGTTCCCAAAAGGATTCTTATGGCGTATCCCTTTCCACAAAAGGACAGGATACGATGGGAATCTTCGCCTAAAGTAGACAAGGCGCTGACACGCTTATCCAAGAAGGTGGCACTGCCTTCCCAGGATACAGCTACCCTCAAGGATCCTGCTGATCGTAAGCAGGAGGTTACCATGAAGTACATTTACACACATTCCGGTACTATTGTTAGACCGGCTATGGCATCGGCCTGGGTTTGTAGTGCTGTCGCAGCATGGACAGATTCCTTATCTACGGAGATGGACACCCTAGATAAGGATACCATTCTAATGACCCTAGAGCATATCAAAGATGCTGCTTTATACATGCGGGATGCTCAAAGAGACATTTGTTTACTAAGCTCCAGAATAAATGCTATGTCTATTTCTGCTAGGCGACTCTTGTGGACCCGACAGTGGACGGGAGATGCAGACTCATAAGCGGCATATGGAGTCGTTGCCTTACAAGGGGGAGGAGTTGTTTGGAGAACGCCTCTCGATACCTTGTGTCTACTGCTACGGCCGGTAAATCGAATTTCTTACCTTATGTTCCCCCGCAACATACTAAGAAGGCACCTCATTATCAAATGCAGTCCTTTCGTTCAAATAAAAGCAAGTAGGTACGGGGATCGTCCTTTCTTGCCAGAGGTAGAGGCAAGGGAAAAAAGCTACACACAGCTAGTTCCCAGGAGCAGAAGTCATCCCCTACGCCTGCAAAATCCACCGCATGACGCTGGGGCTTCCCTGGGGGAGTCAGCTCAAGTGGGGGCACGTCTTCGACTTTTCAGCCAAGTCTGGGTTCACTCACAGGTGGATCCCTGGGCAATAGAGATTGTTTCTCAGGGATACAGGCTGGAATTCGAAGAGGTGCCTCCTCGCCGGTTTTTCAAATCGGCTCTGCCTGCTTCTCCGTCAGAGAGGGAGTTAGTGTTAACTGCAATTCAAAAATTGTATCTTCAACAGGTGATAGTCAAAGTTCCTTTACTCCAGCAAGGGAAGGGGTATTACTCAACCCTGTTTGTGGTCCCGAAACCGGACGGTTCGGTCAGACCCATTTTGAATCTAAAATCCCTAAACCTGTACTTGAAGAAGTTCAAGTTCAAAATGGAATCGCTCAGAGCGGTCATCGACAGCCTGGAGGGGGGGGGGGGGGGGGGGGGGGGAGAGATTGGATGGTGTCCCTGGACATAAAAGGATGCATACCTTAATGTTCCGATTTTCCATCCTCACCAGGCGTTCCTGAGATTTGCAGTACAGGATTGTCATTACCAATATCAGACGTTGCCGTTTGGGCTTTCCACGGCCCCGAGAATTTTCACCAAGGTAATGACGGAAATGATGGTGCTCCTGCGCAAGCAGGGTGTCACAATTATCCCATACGTGGACGATCTCCTCATAAAGGCGAGATCTCAGGAGAAGTTACTGGACAGCGTGTCACTGTCTGAAGGCGTTACAGCAGCACGGTTGGATTCTCAATCTTCCAAAGTCCCAACTGGTTCCTACAACGCGTCTGACCTTTTTGGGCCTGGTCTGGACACAGACCAGAAAAAGGTTTTTCTTCCGATGGAAAAGGCTCAGGAGCTCATGGCTCTGGTCAGGAACCTATTAAAGCCAAAAAAGGTTTCGGTGTTTCACTGCACACGTGTCCTGGGGAAGATGGTGGCATCTTACGAGGCCATCCCCTTCGGCAGGTTCCATGCGAGGACTTTTGAATGGGACCTACTGGACAAATGATCCGGGTCTCATCTACACATGCATCAAAGGATCACCCTGTCTCCCAGAGCCAGGGTATCTCCCCGTTGGTGGCTGCACAGTGCTCACCTCCTAGAGGGCCGCAGGTTCGGCATTTAGGACTGGATCCTGGTAACCACGGACGCGAGCCTCCGAGGTTGGGGAGCAGTCACACGGGGAAGAAGTTTCAAGCTCTCTGGTCAAGTCTAGAGACTTGTCTCCACATCAACGTCCTGGAGTTGAGGGCCATATACAACGCCCTGCGTCAAGCGGAAGAATTGCTTCGCAACAGGCCGGTTCTGATTCAGTCGGGCAATGTCACAGCAGTGGCTCATGTAAACCGCCAAGGCGGCACAAGGAGCAGAATGATTCTTCGCTGGGCGGAAGGTCATGTAAGCGCACTGTCAGCAGTGTTCATTTCGGGAGTGGACAACTGGGAAGCGAACTTCCTCAGCAGACATGACCTGCATCCAGGAGAGTGGGGACTTCATCAGGAAGTCTTCGCACAGATCGTGAGTCAGTGGGGACTGCCCCAAATAGACATGATAGCGTCCCGTCTCAACAAAAAGTTAAAGCAGTATTGCGCCAGATCAAGAGACCCTCAGGCGGTAGCGGTGGACGCCCTGGTGACACCTTGGGTGTTCAGGTCGGTCTATGCGTTTCCTCCTCTTCCTCTCATACCCAAGGTGTTGAGAATAATAAGACAAAGAGAAGTGAAAGCAATCCTCGTGGCTCCGGATTGGCCACGAAGGACTTGGTATCCAGATCTGCAGGAGTTGCTCACAGAAGATCCGTGGCCTCATCCTCTACGGCAGGACCTGCTGCAACAGGGGCCCTGCCTGTTCCAAGACTTACCGCGGCTGCGTTTGATGGCATGGCGGTTGAACGCCGGATCCTAGCGGAAAAAGGTATTCCGGATGAGGTCATTCCTACCCTGATCAAGGCTAGGAAGGACGTGAGATCGAAACATTATCACCGCATATGGAGAAAATATGTTTCTTGGTGTGAGGTAAGGTATTCTCCTACGGAGGAGTTCCATTTGGGCTGTCTCCTTCACTTCCTTCAGACTGGAGTGGATTTGGGCCTAAAATTGGGGTACATAAGGGTTCAAATTTCGGCCTTAACCATTTTCTTTCAAAAAGAATTGGCTTCTCTTCCTGAAGTACAGACGTTTGTGAAGGGAGTACTGCATATTCAGCCTCCTTTTGTACCTCCGGTGGCGCCTTGGGATCTTAACGTGGTGTTACGGTTCCTTAAGTAACCTTAGTTTGAACCACTGAAAACGGTGGAATTTTAGTACCTCACTTGGAAAGTGGTCATGTTGTTAGCCTTAGCTTCTGCAAGGCGAGTTTCGGAATTAGCGGCTGTCACATAAAAGCCCCTATCTGGTTTCTCATGTGGATAGGGCGGAGTTGAGAACTCGTCCTCAATTCCTTCCTAAGGTAGTTTCATCTTTTCATTTGAACCAACCTATTGTCGTGCCTGTGGCTACGCGTGACTTGGAGGATTCCGAGTCCCTTGATGTGGTCAGGGCTTTGAAGATTTGTGTGGCCAGAACAGAAAGGGTCAGGAAGAAAGAAGCATGGTTTGTTCTATATGCTGCCAACAAGGTTGTCGCTCCTGCTTCAAAGCAGACTATTGCTCGCTGGATCTGTAACACGATTCAGCAGGCGCATTCTTCGGCAGGATTGCAGTTGCCAAAATCGGTTAGGGCCCATTCCACTAGGAAAGTGGGCTCTTCCTGGGCGGCTACCCGAGGGGTCTCGGCATTACAGTTGTGCCGAGCAGCTACTTGGTCGGGATCAAACACCTCTGCAAAGTTCTATAAGTTTGATACCATGGCTGAGGAGGACCTCCTGTTTGCTCAATCGGTGCTGCAGAATCATCCGCACTCTCCCGCCCGTTTGGGAGCTTTGGTATAATCCCCATGGTCCTTACGGAGTCCCAGCATCCTCTAGGACGTTAGAGAAAATAAGATTTTACTCACCGGTAAATCTATTTCTCGTAGTCCGTAGTGGATGCTGGGAACTCCGTAAGGACCATGGGGAATAGACGGGCTCCGCAGGACACTGGGCACTCTATAAGAAAGATTTGGTACTATCTGGTGTGCACTGGCTCCTCCCTCTATGCCCCTCCTCCAGACCTCAGTTAGGATACTGTGCCCGGAAGAGCTGACACAATAAGGAAGGATTTTGAATCCCGGGTAAGACTCATACCAGCCACACCAATCACACCGTATAACTCGTGATACTATACCCAGTTAACAGTATGAAATATAACAGAGCCTCTCAACAGATGGCTCAACAATAACCCTTTAGTTAGGCAATAACTATATACAAGTATTGCAGACAATCCGCACTTGGGATGGGCGCCCAGCATCCACTACGGACTACGAGAAATAGATTTACCGGTGAGTAAAATCTTATTTTCTCTGACGTCCTAGTGGATGCTGGGAACTCCGTAAGGACCATGGGGATTATACCAAAGCTCCCAAACGGGCAGGAGAGTGCGGATGACTCTGCAGCACCGAATGAGAGAACTCAAGGTCCTCCTCAGCCAGGGTATCAAATTTGTAGAATTTAGCAAACGTGTTTGCCCCTGACCAAGTTGCAGCTCGGCAAAGTTGTAAAGCCGAGACCCCTCGGGCAGCTGCCCAAGATGAGCCCACCTTCCTCGTGGAATGGGCTTTCACTGATTTAGGATGCGGCAATCCAGCCGCAGAATGCTCCAGCTGAATTGTGCTACAAATTCAGCGAGCAATAGTCTGCTTAGAAGCAGGAGCACCTATATTGTTGGGTGCCTACAGGATAAAAAGCGAGTCAGTTTTCCTGACTCCAGACGTCCTGGAAACATACATTTTCAAGGCCCTGACTACGTCCAGTAACTTGGAATCTTCCAAGTCCCTAGTAGCCGCAGGCACTACAATAGGTTGGTTCAAGTGAAAAGCTGATACCACCTTAGGGAGAAACTGGGGACGAGTCCTCAATTCTGCCCTATCCATATGGAAAATCAGATAAGGGCTTTTACATGACAAAGCCGCCCATTCTGACACACGCCTGACCGAAGCCAAGGCCAATAACATGACCACTTTCCACGTGAGATATTTCAGATCCACAGTTTTAAGTGGCTCAAACCAATGTGATTTCAGGAAACTCAACACCACGTTGAGATCCCAAGGTGCCACAGGAGGCACAAAAGGGGGCTGAATATGTAGCACTCCCTTTATAAAAGTCTGAACTTCAGGCAGTGAAGTCAGTTCTTTCTGGAAGAAAATCGACAGAGCCGAAAACTGGACCTTAATGGAACCCAATTTTAGGCCCATAGTCACTCCCGACTGTAGGAAGTGCAGAAAACGACCCAGCTGAAATTCCTCTGTTGGGGCCTTCCTGGCGTCACACCACGCAACATATTTTCGCCAAATACGGTGATAATGGTTTGCGGTTACTTCTTTCCTGGCTTTTATCAGCGTAGGAATGACTTCCTCCGGAATGCCCTTTTGCTTTAGGATCCGGAATTCAACCGCCATGCCGTCCAACGCAGCCGCGGTAAGTCATGGAACAGACAGGGCCCCTGCTGTAGCAGATCCTGTCTGAGCGGTAGAGGCCATGGGTCCTCTGATATTATTTATGTAAGTTCTGGGTACCAAGCTCTTCTTGGCCCATCCGGAACCACGAGTATCGTTCTTACTCCTCGTTTTCTTATTATTCTCAGTACCTTTGGTATGAGAGGCAGAGGAGGGAATACATAAACCGACTGGTACACCCACGGTGTCACTAGAGCGTCCACCGCTATTGCCCGAGGGTCCCTTGACCTGGCGCAATATCTAGTTTTTTGTTTAGGCGGGACGCCATCATATCCACCTGTGGCCTTTCCCACGGTTTACCAACAGTTGGAAGACTTCTGGATGAAGTCCCCACTCTCCCGGGTGTCGGTCGTGTCTGCTGAGGAAGTCTGCTTCCCAGTTGTCCACTCCCGGAATGAACACTGCTGACAGTGCTAAGACGTGATTTTCCGCCCATCGGAGAATCCTTGTGGCTTCTGCCATCGCCATCCTGCTTCTTGTGCCGCCCTGTCGGTTTACATGGGCGACTGCCGTGATGTTGTCTGATTGGATCAGTACCGGCTGGTTTTGAAGCAGAGGCCTTGCCAGACTTAGGGCATTGTAAATGGCCCTCAGTTCCAGAATATTTATGTGTAGGGACGACTCCTGACTTGACCAAAATCCTTAGAAAATTCTTCCCTGTGTGACTGCCCCCCAGCCTCGAAGGCTGGCATCCGTGGTTACCAGGACCCAGTCCTGTATGCCGAATCTGCGGCCCTCTTGAAGATGAGCACTCTGCAGCCACCACAGTGGAGATAACCCTATCTCCAAGGACCAGGGTATCAGCCGATGCATCTGAAGATGCGATCCCGACCACTTGTCCAAGAGGTCCCACTAAAAGGTTCTTGTATGGAACCTGCCGAATGGAATTTTGCTTCGTAAGAAGCTACCATTTTTCCCAGGACTCGTGTGCAGTGATGCACCGATACCTGTTTTGGTTTCAGGAGGTCTCTGACTAGAGATGACAGCTCCTTGGCTTTCTCCTGCAGGAGAAACACTTTTTTCTGTTCTGTGTCCAGAATCATACCCAGGAACAGTAGGCGTGTGGTAGGAACCAGCTGTGACTTTGGAATGTATAGAATCCATCCGTGCTGTTGTAGCACTTCCCGAGATAGTGCTACTCCGACCAACAACTGCTCCTTGGACCTCGCCTTTATAAAGGAGATCGTCCAAGTACGGGATAATTAAAACTCCCTTTTTTCGAAGGAGTATCATAATTTCTGCCATTACCTTGGTAAAGACCCTCGGTGCCGTGGACAGTCCAAACGGCAGTGTTCGGAATTGGTAATGGCAATCCTGTAACACAAATCTGAGGTACTCCTGGTGAGGATGGTAAATGGGGACATGTAGGTAAGCATCCTTGATGTCCAGGGATACCATGTAATCCCCCTCCTCCAGGCTTGCAATAGCCGCCCTGAGCGATTCCATCTTGAACTTGAATTTTTTTATGTATGTGTTCAAGGATTTCAAATTTAAAATGGGTCTCACCGAACCGTCCGGTTTCGGTACCACAACCAGTGTGGAATAGTAACCCCGTCCTTGTTGAAGTAGGGGCACCTTGACTATCACCTGCTGGGAATACAGCTTGTGACTTGCCTCTAGCACAGCCTCCCTGCCTGAGGGAGTTGTCGGCAAGGCAGATTTGAGGAAACGGCGGGGGGGAGACGCCTCGAATTCCAGCTTGTACCCCTGAGATACTACTTGAAGGATACAGGGATCCACCTGTGAGCGAGCCCACTGATCGCTGAAATTTTTGAGGCGGCCCCCCACCGTACCTGGCTACGCCTGTGGAGCCCCCGCGTCATGCGGTGGACTCAGAGGAAGCGGGGGAAGAATTTTGATTCTGGGAACTGGCTGACTGGTGAAGCTTTTTCCCTCTTCCCTCGTCTCTGTGCCAAAAGGAAGCGCCTTTGACCCGCTTGCTTTTCTGAAGCCGAAAGGACTGTACCTGATAATACAGTGCTTTCTTAGGCTGTGAGGAAACCTCAGCTGTTGCTGTAGATACGAGGTCCCAGAGACCATCCCCAAACAATTCCTCACCCTTATAAGGCTCTATGTGCCTTTTAAAGTCAGCATCACCTGTCCAGTGTCGGGTTTCTAATACCCTCCTGACAGAATGGACATTGCATTAATGTTGGATGCCAGCCGGCAAAATATCCCTCTGTGCATCCCTCATATATAAGACGACGTCTTATGTTCGCAAAATAGTATCCCTGTTTGACAGGGTTACAGACCACGCTGCAGCAGCACTATCTGCAGGTCTCAGTCTAGTACCTGAGTGTGTAAATACAGACTTCAGGATAGCCTCCTGCTATTTATCAGCAGGTACCTTCAAAGTGGCCGTATCCTAAGACGGCAGTGCCACCTTTTTTGACAAACGTGTGAGCGCCTTATCCACCCTAGGGGATATCTCCCAGCGTAACTTATCCTCTGGCGGGAAAGGTACGCCATCAGTAACTTTTTAGAAATTACCAGTTTCTTATCGGGGGAACCCACGCTTTTTCACACATCATTCACTCATTTGATGGGGGAACAAAACACTGCCTGCTTTTTCTCCAAACACATAAAACCCTTTTTTAGTGGTACTTGGGTTAATGTCAGAAATGTGTAACACATTTTTTATTGCCGGGATCATGTAACGGATGTTCCTAGTGGATTGTGTATATGTCTCAACCTCGTCGACACTGGAGTCAGACTCTGTGTCGACATCTGTGTCTGCCATCTGAGGGAGCGGGCGTTTTTAAGCCCCCGATGGCCTTTGAGACGCCTGGGCAGGCGCGGGCCGAGAAGCCGGCTGTCCCATAGCTGTTACGTCATCCAGCCTTTTATGTAAGGAGTTGACACTGTCGGTTAATACCTTCCACCTATCCATCCACTCTGGTGTCGGCCCACAGGGGGCGACATCCCATTTATCGGCATCTGCTCCGCCTCCACATAAGCCTCCTCATCAAACATGTCGACACAGCCGTACCGACACCGCACACACACAGGGAATGCTCTGACTGAGGACAGGACCCCACACAGCCCTTTGGGGAGACAGAGAGAGAGTATGCCAGCACACACCAGAGCGCTATATAATGTAGGGATAAACACTATCACTGAGTGAATTTTCCCCAATAGCTGCTGTATAAACAATATTGCGCCTAAATTTAGTGCCCCCCCTCTCTTTTTAACCCTATGAGCCTGAAAACTACAGGGGAGAGCCTGGGGAGCTGTCTTCCAGCTACACTGTGAAGAGAAAATGGCGCCTGTGTGCTGAGGGAGATGGCTCCGCCCCTTTTTCGGCGGACTTTTCTCCCGCTTTTTTCTGTATTCTGGCAGGGGTAATTACCACATATATAGCCTCTGGGGCTATATATTGTGGTTATTTTGCCAGCCAAGGTGTTTTTATTGCTGCTCAGGGCGCCCCCCCCCCCAGCGCCCTGCACCCTCAGTGACCGGAGTGTGAAGTGTGTATGAGGAGCAATGGCGTACAGCTGCAATGCTGTGCGCTACCTTGGTGAAGACTGAAGTCGTCTGCCGCCGATTTTCCGGACCATCTTCATGCTTCTGGCTCTGTAAGGGGGACGGCGGAGCGGCTCCGGGAACGAACACCAAGGACGGGTCCTGCGGTCGATCCCTCTGGAGCTAATGGTGTCCAGTAGCCTAAGAAGCCCAAGCTAGCTGCAAGCAGGTAGGTTCGCTTCTTCTCCCCTTAGTCCCTCGATGCAGTGAGCCTGTTGCCAGCAGGTCTCACTGTAAAATAAAAAACCTAATTTAAACTTTCTTTCTAGAAGCTCAGGAGAGCCCCTAGTGTGCAACCAGCCCGGGCCAGGCACAGAAATCTAACTGAGGTCTGGAGGAGGGGCATAGAGGGAGGAGCCAGTGCACACCAGATAGTACCAAATCTTTCTTATAGAGTGCCCAGTCTCCTGCGGAGCCCGTCTATTCCCCATGGTCCTTACGGAGTTCCCAGCATCCACTAGGACGTCAGAGAAAATAAGATTTTACACCTACCGGTAAATCTATTTCTCGTAGTCCGTAGAGGATGCTGGGCACCCGTCCCAAGTGCGGACTTCTTCTGCAAGACTTGTATATAGTTATTGCTTACATAAGGGTTATGTTGTAGTTTCATCGGTTTGGACCGAGACTATATTGTTTGTTCATACTGTTAACTGGGTATTTTCTCACAAGTTATACAGTGTGATTGGTGTGGCTGGTATGAATCTTGCCCTTGGATTATCAAAATCCTTTCCTCGTGGTGTCCATCTCCTCTGGGCACAGTTTCTCTAACTGAGGTATGGAGGAGGGGCATAGGGGGAGGAGCCAGTGCACACCCAGAGTTCAGTTCTTTCTTAAAGTGCCCATGTCTCCTGCAGAGCCAGTCTATTCCCCATGGTCCTTACGGAGTCCCAGCATCATCTACGGACTACGAGAAATAGATTTACCGGTAGGTGTAAAATCTTATTTCCTATTTTTACACAGTAACATGTTCTAAATACGAATAGTGTAACACTGAAAGAGGGATAGTTTGGCAAGCTGTAATATGAATAATCATCTCAATGGTTTCCAGTTGTGTAACTAATTTCCTAAAACCAATGAAACTTAGTTCCTTCCATAATAACTAACCCTACACGTTCTATTCTTACGCTGAGAACCAGCACACACATGGAGCAGTGTTGTATTGTTCAGAGCTCTGTGAGCCATTTCATTAGTCCAGTAACGGCACAAATGAGTAAAAATGAGTTTTATGGTAAGAACTTGCCTTTGTTAGAACTCTTTCTGCGAGGTACACTGGGCTCCACAAGGAAAGACATAGGGGTGTAGAGTAGGATCTTGATCCAAGGCACCAACAGGCTCAAAAGCTTTGACTGTTCCCAGAATGCACAGCGCCGCCTCCTCTATAACCCCGCCTCCCTGCACAGGAGCTCAGTTTTTAGTTAATCAGCCCAATGTAGTAGCAGGAAAAGAGACAACGGTTAGTAGCCACATACACCACACACTCACGACAGGACAAGCGTCAGCGGCTAATGCCATACCAACCCAAAGAAGCTAAGTGCGTCAGGGTGGGCGCCTTGTGGAGCCCAGTGTACCTCGCAGAAAGAGTTAACAAAAAGTTCTTACCATAAAACTCTTTTTCTGCAGCGGGGTACACTGGGCTCCACAAGGAATAGACATAGGGGATGTCCTAAAGCAGTTCCTTATGGGAGGGGACACACTGTAGCGGGCACAAGAACCCGGCATCCAAAGAAAGCATCCTGGGAAGCGGCAGTATCGAAGGCATAGAACCTTATGAACGTGTTCACTGAGGACCACGTAGCCGCCTTGCACAATTGTTCAAGGGTCGCACCACGGCGGGCCGCCCAAGAAGGTCCAACAGATCGAGTAGAATGGGCCGTAATGTGAGCAGGAGCTGACAGACCAGCCCTCACATAAGCATGTGCAATCACCATTCTAATCCATCTGGCCAAAGTTTGCTTGTGAGCAGGCCAGCCCCGTTTGTGAAATCCGAACAACACAAAGAGAGAATCAGATTTCCTAATAAAAGCAGTTCTCTTCACATAGATACAGATAGCCCGTACCACATCCAAAGACCGCTCTTTGAGAGACAGATCAGGAGAAACAAGGGCTGGAACCACAATCTCCTGATTAAGGTGGAACAAAGAAACCACCTTAGGCAAAAAACTGGGACGAGTCCTAAGAACCGCCCAGTCACGGTGAAATATCAGATATGGTGAACTACAAGACAAGGCACCCAAATCCGACACTCTTCTAGCTGAAGCAATAGCCAGCAGAAACACCACCTTAAGGGAAAGCCACTTAAGATCAGCTGAACCCAGAGGTTCAAACGGAGACTCTTGTAACGCCTCCAAAACCACCGACAAGTCCCAAGGAGCCACAGGCGGGACATATGGAGGTTGGATACGCAACACACCCCGAGTGAAGGTATGCACATCAGGCAATGTCGCAATCTTTCTCTGAAACCACACCGACAAGGCAGATATTTGAACCTTGAGGGAGGCCAGACGCAGGCCTAAGTCCAGTCCCTGCTGAAGAAAGGCCAACAACTTGGCTATACTAAACTTGAAGTGTCATAATCGTTAGATGCGCACCAAACAAAGTAAGAATGCCAGACCCTATAGTAAGTCCGAGCAGAAGCCGGTTTCTGGGCCCGCAACATAGTTTGAATGACCGACTCAGAAAACCCTTTAGCCCTCAAGACGGAAGCTTCAAGAGCTACGCCATCAAAAACAGGTCCTGGTAGACACAGGGGCCCTGAACGAGGAGGTCTGGGCGTTGTGGAAGCAGAATTGGACGCTCTGACGATAGGCCTTGCAGGTCTGAGAACCAGTGCCGTCTGGGCCACGCTGGAGCTATGAGAAGCAGAATTCCTCTCTTTCTTGCTTGAACTTCCGAATTACCCAGTGCAGGAGTGACACCGGAGGGTACACGTACGGCAGCCGAAACCTCCACGGCACCGCCAGCGCATCCACAAATGCTGCTTGAGGATCCCTTGTCTGCTCCGAAGACCGGAACCTTGTGATTGTGATTGTGTCGAGACACCATCAGATCTAAGTCTGGAAGGCCCCACTTTTCCACTAGGAGGTGAAACACTTCTGGATGGAGGCCCCACTCACCGGCATGTTCGTCGTGACGACTAAGAAAGTCCGCTTCCCAATTCAGGACTCCCGAAATGAATATTGCCGATATGGCCGGTAGATGGCGTTCCGCCCAATGTAGAATCCGTGAGACTTCCTTCATTGCCAAACGGCTTCGAGTGCCGCCTTGATGATTTATGTAAGCCACTGTAGTGGCGTTGTCCGACTGTACTTGAACAGGACAGTTCTGAATTAAATGCTGGGCCAGGTTCAACGCATTGAAGGCCGTCTGCAATTCCAGAATGTTGATCGAGAGGAGAGAGATTCCTCCTTGGTCCACCGACCCTGAAGGAAGTGTTGCTCCAGCACCGCTCCCCAACCTCGGAGACTGGCATCTGTCGTCAACAGGACCCAGTCGGCTATCCAGTAGGTATGGCCCCTGCACAATCGTTGGTCCTGGAGCCACCAGTGCAGCAACAGACGGACCTCCGGAGTCAATGAGATCATGTGAGACCTGATCCGGTGAGGCAGGCCGTCCCACTTGGCTAGAATCAGCCTCTGGAGGGGGCGAGAATGAAATTGAGCATACTCCACCATGTCGAATGCCGATACCATGAGGCCCAGCACCTGCATTGCCGAATGTATCGACACTTGCGGACGAGAAAGGAAGCAACGAATCCGGTCCTGAAGCTTCAGGACTTTCTCCTGAGACTGCTGGTTGTGAGTATCCAATAGCGCTCCCAGGTGCACCATGCTCTGAGCAAAGACCAGGGAGGATTTCTTCCAGTTGATGAGCCACCCGTGGGCTTGTACAAACCAGACAGTCATATCCAGATGACGCAGGAGAATTTCTGGGGAATTTGCCAGGATTAACAAGTCGTCCAGATACGGCAGTATCCTGACCCCTTGACGGCGGAGTACCACCGTCATCACCGCCATGACTTTGGTGAAGACTCGCGGAGCTGTAGTTAAACCAAAAGGTAACGCCCGAAACTGGTAATGGAGGTTGCCAATCGCAAACCTCAGGTATTGCTGATGTGGCACTGCTATAGGAATATGCAGGTAAGCATCCTGTATGTCCAGGGAGACCATGTAGTCCCCAGGTTCCAAGGCCAGAACTAGAGCGAAGGGTTTCCATACGGAACTTGGAAACTTTCACAAACCTGTTCAATGACTTGAGGTTGAGAATGGGCTGGGATGACCCATTCGGTTTCAGGACTAGAAACAGCGGAGAATAGTACCCCTGGCCCCTCTGAGCAAGAGGCACCTGTACTACGACTCCTGTATCCAGGAGGGTCTGTACCACCGAACGTAGAGTGTTTGACTTTGCCTGGTCCAACGGGACGTCTGTCCGGCAAAAGCGATGAGGGGGTCGGTTTTTGAAGGCTATGGCATAACCTCAAGTGACGACTTCCCGCACCCAGGCATCTGAAGTGGTCTTCAACCATTCCTGGGTATACCCTAGAAGCCAGCCCCCCACCCTGGGATCCCCCAGGGGGAGGCCCGCCCAATCATGCAGCAGGCTTATCGATCTTGGAAGCTGGCTGACGGACCGCCCAGGCTCTTTTGGGCTTCGGCTTACCAGGTTTAGAAGTGCGAGCCTGCTTGTTGTACGCCTGACCTTATGCTTTACCTGAAGGACGAAAGGGGCGAAAGGAAGTACCTTTAGCCTTCGACACAGAAGGAGCGGTACTTGGCAGACAGGCAGTTTTGGCAGTAGCCAAGTCAGCAACTATCTTAATTAAATCCTCCCCAAACAGAATATCTCCCTTGAAAAGGAATACCTCCAGGGTTTTTCTAGAGTCCAGATCCACAGACCGGGATCTCAGCCACAATATCCGGCGAGCCAGGACTGATGTAGTAGAGGCCTTGGCTGCCAGGATACCGGCATCAGAAGCCGCCTCTTTAATATAGTGAGAAGCTGTGACAATATAGGACAAGCATTGTCTAGCATGGTCAGAAGAGATTTCAGCTTCTAATTCTAGGGCCCATGCGTCAATAGCCTCTGCAGCCCATGTCACTGCAATAGTGGGCCTATGTGCAGCACCCGTAAGGGTGTAAATCGTTTTCAGACAACCACGTTTACCCATAGGCTCTTTCAGAGACGTGACGGTAGTGACAGGTAGAGCTGAGGAAACCACCATCCTAGCCACATGCGAGTCCACTAGAGGAGGCATTTCCCAATTTTTAGACAGCTCTGGCGCGAGGGGATAGCGAGCCAGCATCTTTTTTTGAGGCACAAACTTCTTACATGGGTTTCCCCAGGGTACCCGACGTATATCCACTAGGTGGTCAGAGTGAGGTAACATGTTTAACCACCTTCTGACGCTTGAACCTATCTGGTTTCTTAGGAGGGTCGGATGGCTCGGGATCATCCGTAATCTGTCAAATTAATCTAATAGCCTCCAAAAGAACTACCCTCCCCATCAGCAGTATCTGTGTCAGAATCTGTGGGGTCAGTGTAAGCGCCATCTTCATCAGACGAGATGTCAGTGACAGCAGTGGATTGTGATGAGATAAGAGCTCGCTTAGAGGACCCCTTGGTCTTAGGCGAGCGAGAGGCAGACTTTTTATTAGTTAAGGACTGGTTCAACTTCTTCAATTGAACAGATAAAGTATCCACCAACGGCGGGTTAGCTGCGGGGACCACATACGGCTGCACCGGCATAGGAGGTCCATGGGGGTGTTAGTTTAGTAACTAGCGTATGTAGAAGCGTGGAGAAAGTAGCCCATGGTGGGTCATTATGTACCCCCATTGCCACAGTCCCACTGGGGGACAAGGAGCCCCAGGAACCAGAGCCCACAGCTGCTGTAGTCTCCTCATAGTGATCTATGGCGTCGGCAACACCGGCAGTGTGTTCAGCCCCAGAACCGTTACCGTCAGAAACAGACATGATATAACTTGCAGTATCAGGTAACAGTACAATTGGCAGCAGCACAATACCTCTAGCCCAAACCCCTGCGCAGTGTAGTCAGCACAAGCAGAGATACAGGAGAGATATGGTGACTAAAATCACAGAGAAAAATACGTATTAGAGCATATCTTGTGAAAATCCTATATAATTATAAAACCTGACGCACCAAGCCCCCTCATGTTATAGAATATAGGGATAGCAAGTTGAGTGAGTGACACGAAATGGAAACCACTCAGCAAGCTAATGCACACACATATAGTCACAGTTAAACAAAGTAGAGGTTATTACGAACAATACTGCTGCACTGGACCAGCTTATATAGCTATGTAGTCAATCGATATACATCCAGTTCTAACTGTGCAGTGTTATATCACAGGGTAATTGTACTAGAAAACTCTGACTAAATGCACTCTCTTAACTAACACTGTCTAATTGACATGTAGAATACTTAAGTGTCATGTAAAGTCACAGCGCCGACAACCAGGCAGGTTTACACAGGAGGATTTGCCCAGGCAGTCCCAGGAACAGTGTAGCTGAGAGAAATGGCGCCCAAACACTGACTGGGAGTGAGGGAGAGACAGATATGCAGCTCCAGGGCGGGAACATTTGCTGGAAATGGCGCCCTGGGGCTGGGGGAGGGACTCCAGGTCTAAGCCTTATCCCCCTGCTGGCAAAATCACCGGGTACTGTGGGCTACTAGTAAAATGTTTTTCAGGGAAAACATGACCTGCACCCATGCCCTGGTGATCTAGTGGGATCGCCTATACTGCCACAGTGTCCACCGCCAGTACGCGCGGCCCACCTCCCACTGACCGCGCCGGATCGCGATAACGTACGGGTCCCGCGAGAGGGACCCACTCACCACCTCCCGAAGCGCAGCCACGCGATCCCGGAGAGCCCCCGTCGTGTGTGCTTGACTTTAGAAGAAAACCGGAGCCTTCTGCTGTAGTTACCCGGCAACCAGGGCTCCGGAGTGTACAGCGCCACTGGGGAGAGATGGAGCTGCAGCAGTGAATGTCTCCCGACATCTACACGCTGCTGCAGCCCTTGAAGTCTTCACTTTTCTTCTCAAAAAGCTCTTCTTAGGGCTGCCCAGAGCAGCCCCTGTTATGTGCCTGCTATCTGCAGCACCAACTACAAAACTGAGCTCCTGTGCAGGGAGGCGGGGTTATAGAGAAGGCGGTGCTGTGCATTCTGGGAACAGTCAAAGCTTTAGAGCCTGTTGGTGCCTCGGATCAAGATCCTACTCTACACCCCTATGTCTTTCCTTGTGGAGCCCTGTGTACCCCGCAGCAGAAATAGATATCAGTCAGGCGGTATTCAATTGTTTTGCGCGTCTGATCACCTGTCTTAAGTGAAGGGAGATTGTGGGCACAATTAAAAGTTAGGGTTTAGCCACTCAAAGCAGCTGAACTAGGCCAAAGTGCTGGGCAGGATCGTGAAAAGTGCCATTTGGCCACCCAAATAGGTCACATTTTGCACATTTCAGCACACCACCCCCAGGGGTAGCGAGCAGAAATGCAGACGCCGGCAGCCATCGCACCCAAATGGAGCTACAATTGAACAGTGGCTGCTGGCGGAAAAAAAACACTTGCATTCCACCCAGAGACTGCTTTGTGATACATTGAAAGGGGTTGGCAGGGAAAGGGGTGATTGGTGGACCACAACAGCATGTAACAACTATTACTTTAATGTACAGCTGAAACTTAAGCTCCCGCTTCTAATGGGATTGTAATTAGCAAGTGAAGTGAAATGTCCATCACCCTCTTTTTACCAAAGAGGAGAGTGATCCTGTTTCTGAAGCAGAGCAGCAGCTAAGCAGCTTAAAATATAGCCTTTCCTATAAACAGCCATTCCTTGGTCAAAGCAATTCGACATCATATTTGTAACTGTAAAGGCTTGATTCAATGAAATGAGGTGCTGTACAGTGCATCCGGAAAGTAATCACAGCGCTTCACTTTTTCCACATCATTTTGTTATGTTACAGCCTTATTCCAAAACGGAATAAATTCATTTTTGTCCTCAAAATTCTACACACAATACCCCATAATGACATGAAAAAAGTTTTTTTTTTTGCAAATTTATAAAAAAAAAAAAAAAAAAAACAGCCTTTGCCATAAAGCTCAAAATTGAGCTCAGGTGCATCCTGTTTCCACTAATCATGCTTGAGATGTTCCTACAGCTTAATTGGAGTCCACCTGTGGAAAATTCAGTTGATTGGACAGGCTTGGTCTATATAAAAGGTCACACTTGACAGTGCATGTCCGAGCACAAACCAAGCATGAACTCAAAGGAATTGTCTGTAGACCTCAGAGACAGGATTGTCTCGAGGCACAAATCTGGGGAAGGGTACAGAAAAATATCTGCTGCTTTGAAGATCCCAATGAGCACAGTGGCCTCCATCAGCAGTAAATGGAAGAAGTTCGGAACCACCAGGACTTTTCGTAGAGCTAGCTGGCTATCTGAACTCAGCAATCAGAGGAGAAGGGGCCTAGTCAGGGAGGTGACCAAGAACCCGACTGTCACTCTGTCACAGCTACAGCATTCCTCTGTGGAGAGAGAACCTTCCAGAAGGACAACTATCTCTGCAGCAATCCACCAATCAGGCCTGTATGGTAGAGTGGCCAGACTTAAGCCACTCCTTAGTAAAAAGCACATGGCAGCCCATCTGTAGTTTGTCATTATGGGATACTGTGTGTAGAATTTTGAGTGGAAAAATGAATTTTAATCCATTTTGGAATAAGGCTGTAACATAACAAAATGTGGAAAAAGTGAAGCGCTGTGAAAACTTTCCAGATGCACTGTGACTGCCATTGAAATGCATTAATAAACATTTCTCATACACTACATTTAATTTGATCTCCCCCCTAGTTGATTATTTGCTATCAGAGAACAGCCAGTCTCATACATTCGACTGATCAGAATTCAGCTATTTCCTATGTTTCTAACTTTCAAAAGGAAGGTGAAAACAGCAAGATCCTGCCAAAAACTTTCCAAACAGACAGCCAGTGGTACTCGTGTCCTTGCAATGACACTGGAGTACCACTGGCTGTCTGTTTGGAAAGTTTTTTCCTGTGTGAATCTGTATGGACAGCTTATCCGTATCTGTATTTCACGTTTGTGTTTGACACATGAGGTCCATTTTTGGCAGGATCTTGCTGTTCTCACCTTCCTTTTGAAAGTTAGAAACATAGGAAATAGCTGAATTCTGATCAATCGAATATATGAGACTGGCTTGAAGCTTCGGCAGTCTCCTTTTTGATGTTTTGAAGTTATTCTTTGAAAAATCCTGAGTGTCCACTCTGAGTGATCACATTTTGATAAATGTTAATACCAAAAGACATACCCCTGATGACGTTTAGTTACTAGACGAAACGCGTTGGGTTGTTATATTTCATGTTATCCCTGAATAGTATATGAGGAAGATTAAAGATACTGCACTAAGTTGCCGATATTCCTCTATCAACTTCAAAGATGGAGTATTCGAAGAGAAATTACATCATTTTGTCTGTGTAATATGATGGACTTGCTTCATTGCTTCTGTATATTTTAATACATTTTTTATGAAAGAACAGTTCATGTTTATGTTTTAAAATCAATGTTAATTGTGAAACCCACTGGGTTGCCTGTATTTATAGGTTAAAATAACCTTTGGGCGCCAATTTCCTTTTTTATATTTTCTGTATCTAGTCCCTCCTAACAAGGACCAATTAACAAAAAGAGAAGACATATAGTGCGCTAGTAGCTGCCTAATGACTGCTCAGTGAAAAAGGTGTCACCACACACCCAAAAAACGATTGAAAAGAGAGAATATCACCGAGTTGTCTTCAGGCGCTGATGCAATTCTTGGGGGTACTTCTAGATGACCTGTTTTATCATCAATTTTTGCCCTCAAACCAAAGATATAAAATACAAATAGTGTAATACTGATAACATAAAACAATTAAATTGGTGTGTGTAGGTAGAATCCGTACCATATGGTAAGGTCTAAAAAATAGACAATATGCGCCTTGGGAGGGAGAGGATATATTCCTTAATGTAGTTCCAAATTTTCATCCATACATCACTCCATTCCCAGAGATCTCATGAAAAGGATAAAAGCAAACATAGTATAATATTGCTTTAAAGAAATTTAAAAAAGCCAGATTGGATGACTGGACTCTCACCATATGACAGAGTTAACAAGGCAGATAGAAATTCAAACCAGGCGTCCCCAGCACCTCGCAAATCCTCCTATGGATCCGTTCCAGACTCCAAACGACCATAAGCCAACGCGTTTCAATACTTCACAGTATCTTTTTCAAGGCATGTGTCCGTCCTAACAAGGGACTTAGTGAAATAGGCAGCCCCTCCCAAGGAGTACTGTATCTTATTGTATCTAATTAGCCTTAGAACAGCGCAGAAGGAGAGTATTTGGTTGAATATATAAATAAATTATTATATACATACATATTACATTTATCAGAAGAGCAGGATTTTGCCTTCAAACGCTAGCCGTATAATTTCCTGTATATAGAAGTAAACGGGTCAGTGATACCTTGTGCTGCTCAATAGCATCTATCCATCGCTGCCGGTGGTCAGGATCCTGTGCACGCAGGTACCATACACTGTCATTAACACTGATGTCGAAACGGCATTCATCAAATTCATGCGGCTGAAAAAAACGAAATACAAAGTCATAATTTGTAAAACGCCATCATAGAGCTAGTCACCATATTACAGCTGATTCTAGAAACATACATCTGTTTAGAGCAAGTTTTTCACCAACTTACAGAAGCTTGTAATTAGGCTATATATGGAAAACCTACAAATATCTCCCTCTGTAAAACCAAGTAACCCGAAAACTGATTATTTATTTATATATATATATATATATATATATATATATATATATATATATATATATATATATATATATATATATATATATATATATATATATATATATATATAGATAGATATAGATATTTTGTACCTCTATAGGGGGGAAATTCAATTGTTTCTCCACATACACTCTAATAAATACATTTCAGGGGGCAATTACATTGTGTTTTGGGGGCCGCACTATATAGGGGCACTTCAGCTTACAGCCTCTTGAGGCGGCAGGCTGAAATGTGCGAGAAGTCAGCTGTTGGGAGCCCCAAACAGAACTTTTCACATTGCACCCATTCGTTTCGATGCTTTTCATGGCTAAACTCGATCTGTTTGAGTGAGACGTGTGCAAAAAAACCCAAACACTTGAATATCCCCCTTACATAGCACTTT
Organism: Pseudophryne corroboree; assembly: GCF_028390025.1. Classification (NCBI taxonomy): domain Eukaryota; kingdom Metazoa; phylum Chordata; class Amphibia; order Anura; family Myobatrachidae; genus Pseudophryne; species Pseudophryne corroboree. The sequence goes on along the minus strand of NC_086444.1, from coordinate 159,224,915 downwards.
TCTCTAGCGAATAAAAGCAAGCATTAAAAGACTACTGAAAAAAATGCACAAGGTTTGTTATTTTCTTTTTAGAAACAAAAGGGACATTAATTAAATGCTTGAGTAAACCGGTAAGTCTATTTCTGAAAATTTCTTGAGTGGAGGCCTCTAGAACTTTGCTGTGCAGCGAGTTCCATAGAGTCAGAGCTGTAAAGCTAAAAGCTCAGATCCCCAAATCAAGGGAGATTCTAGGTACCGCTAATAGTCCTTCATCTGCAGAATTTGGTGCACAGGGCAGTAAGGAAACAGAAGCTGCTTCATGTACCTTGGGCTTTGGTCACATAGGGTGTCTGACTTTTCAATGCCATATCTTATTTATTTACAGTTTCTTATATAGCGCAGCAAATTCCGTTGCGCTTTCCAATTTGAAATAACAAAATGGGTGATAAACAGTCATAGAGGTAGGAAGGCCCTGCTCGCAAGCTTACAATCTATAGGGAAATAGGCATGTGTACATAAGGAAAATAAGATTTTACTTACCGATAAATCTATTTCTTGTAGTCCGTAGTGGATGCTGGGGACTCCGTCAGGACCATGGGGAATAGCGGCTCCGCAGGAGACAGGGCACAAAAGTAAAAGCTTTAGGATCAGGTGGTGTGCACTGGCTCCTCCCCCTATGACCCTCCTCCAAGCCTCAGTTAGAATACTGTGCCCGGACGAGCGTACACCATAAGGAAGGATTTTGAATCCCGGGTAAGACTCATACCAGCCACACCAATCACACTGTACAACCTGTGATCTGAACCCAGTTAACAGCATGATAACAGCGGAGCCTCTGAAAAGATGGCTCACAACAATAATAACCCGATTTTTGTAACAATAACTATGTACAAGTATTGCAGACAATCCGCACTTGGGATGGGCGCCCAGCATCCACTACGGACTACGAGAAATAGATTTATCGGTAAGTAAAATCTTATTTTCTCTGACGTCCTAGTGGATGCTGGGGACTCCGTCAGGACCATGGGGATTATACCAAAGCTCCCAAACGGGCGGGAGAGTGCGGATGACTCTGCAGCACCGAATGAGAGAACTCCAGGTCCTCTTTTTACAAACGTGTTCTCCCCCGACCACGTAGCTGCTCGGCAGAGTTGTAATGCCGAGACCCCTCGGGCAGCCGCCCAGGATGAGCCCACCTTCCTTGTGGAATGGGCCTTGACAGATTTAGGCTGTGGCAGGCCTGCCACAGAATGTGCAAGTTGAAATGTGCTACAAATCCAACGAGCAATCGTCTGCTTAGAAGCAAGAGCACCCAGTTTGTTGGGTGCATACAGGATAACAGCGAGTCAGTTTTCCTGACTCCAGCCGTCCTGGAAACCTATATTTTCAGGGCCCTGACAACATCTAGCAACTTGGAGTCCTCCAAGTCCCTAGTAGCCGCAGGTACCACAATAAGCTGGTTCAGGTGAAACGCTGACACCACCTTAGGAAGAAACTGGGGACGAGTCCGCAGCTCTGCCCTGTCCGAATGGACAATCAGTTATGGCTTTTGTGAGACAAAGCCGCCAATTCTGACACTCGCCTGGCCGAGGCCAGGGCCAACAGCATGGTCACTTTTCAAATCCACAGATTTGAGCGGTTTAAAATGTGATTTGAGGAATCCCAGAACTACGTTGAGATCCCACAGTGCCACTGGAGGCACAAAAAGGGGGTTGTATATGCAATACTCCCTTGACAAACTTCTGGACTTCAGGAACTGAAGCCAATTCTTTCTGGAAGAAAATTGACAGGGCCGAAATTTGAACCTTAATGGACCCCAATTTGAGGCCCATAGACACTCCTGTTTGCAGGAAATGCAGGAATCGACCGAGTTGAAATTTCTTCGTGGGCCTTCCTGGCCTCACACCACGCAACATATTTTCGCCACATGTGGTGATAATGTTTTGCGGTCACCTCCTTCCTGGCTTTGACCAGGGTAGGAATGACCTCTTCCGGAATGCCTTTTTCCCTTAGGATCTGGCGTTCCACCGCCATGCCGTCAAACGCAGCCGCGGTAAGTCTTGGAACAGACCTGGTACTTGCTGAAGCAAGTCCCTTCTTAGCGGCAGAGGCCATGAGTCCTCTGTGAGCATTTCTTGAAGTTCCGGGTGCCACGTCCTTCTTGGCCAATCCGGAGCCACGAGTATAGTTCTTACTCCTCTACGTCTTATAATTCTCAGTACCTTGGTTATGAGAAGCAGAGGAGGGAACACATACATCGACTGGTACACCCACGGTGTTACCAGAACGTCCACAGATATTGCTTGAGGGTCTCTTGACCTGGCGCAATACCTGTCCAGTTTTTTGTTCAGGCGGGACGCCATCATGTCCACCTTTGGTCTTTCCCAACGGTTCACAATCATGTGGAATACTTCCCGATGAAGTCCCCACTCTCCCGGGTGGAGGTCGTGCCTGCTGAGGAAGTCTGCTTCCCAGTTGTCCACTCCCGGAATGAACACTGCTGACAGTGCTAACACGTGATTTTTCGCCCAGCGAAGAATCCTTGCAGTTTCTGCCATTGCCCTCCTGCTTCTTGTGCCGCCCTGTCTGTTTACGTGGGCGACTGCCGTGATGTTGTCCCACTGGATCAATACCGGCTGACCTTGAAGCAGAGGTCTTGCTAAGCTTAGAACATTGTAAATTGCCCTTAGCTCCAGTATATTTATGTGGAGAGAAGTCTCCAGACTTGATCACACTCCCTGGAAATTTTTTCCCTGTGTGACTGCTCCCCAGCCTCTCAGGCTGGCATCCGTGGTCACCAGGACCCAGTCCTGAATGCCGAATCTGCGGCCCTTTAGTAGATGAGCACTCTGCAGCCACCGCAGAAGAAACACCCTTGTCCTTGGAGACAGGGTTATCCGCTTATGCATCTGAAGATGCGATCCGGACCATTTTTCCAGCAGATCCCACTGAAAAGTTCTTGCGTGAAATCTACCGAATGGAATCGCTTCGTAAGAAGCCACCATTTTTCCCAGGACCCTTGTGCAATGATGCACTGACACTTTTCCTGGTTTTAGGAGGTTCCTGACTAGCTCGGATAACTCCCTGGCTTTCTTCTCCGGGAGAAACACCTTTTTCTGGACTGTGTCCAGAATCATCCCTAGGAACAGACGTGTCGTCGGAAACAGCTGCGGTTTTGGAATATTTAGAATCCACCCGTGCTGTAGTAGAACTACTTGAGATAGTGCTACTCCGACCTCCAACTGTTCTCTGGACCTTGCCCCTATCAGGAGATCGTCCATTTTCTTTGAAGAAGAATCATCATTTCGGCCATTACCTTGGTAAGGACCCGGGGTGCCGTGGACAATCCAACCGGCAGCGTCTGAAACTGATAGTGACAGTTCTGTACCACGAACCTGAGGTACCCTTGGTGAGAAGGGCAAATTGGGACATGGAGGTAAGCATCCCTGATGTCCCGGGACACCATATAGTCCCCTTCTTCCTGGTTCGCTATCACTGCTCTGAGTGACTCCATCTTGATTTGAACCTTTGTATGTTAGTGTTCAACTATTTCAGATTTAGAATAGGTCTCACCGAGCCGTCTGGCTTCAGTACCACAATATAGTGTGGAATAATACCCCTTTCCTTGCTGTAGGAGGGGTACTTTGATTATCACCTGCTGGGAATACAGCTTGTGAATTGTTTCCACTACTGCCTCCCTGTCGGAGGGAGACGTTGGTAAAGCAGACTTCAGGAACCTGCGAGGGGGAGACGTCTCGAATTTCCAATCTGTACCCCTGGGATACTACTTGTAGGATCCAGGGGTCCACTTGCGAGTGAGCCCACTGCGTGCTGAAACTCTTGAGACGACCCCCCCCACCGCACCTGAGTCCGCTTGTACAGCCCCAGCGTCATGCTGAGGACTTGGCAGAAGCGGTGGAGGGCTTCTGTTTCTGGGAATGGGCTGCCTGCTGCAGTCTTCTTCCCTTTCCTCTATCCCATGGCAGATATGACTGGCCTTTTGCCCGCTTGCCCTTATGGGGACGAAAGGACTGAGGCTGAAAAGACGTTGTCTTTTTCTCCTTTATACGGCAATACTTCCATGTGCCGTTTGGAATCTGCATCACCTGACCACTGTCGTGTCCATAAACAACTTCTGGCAGATATGGACATCGCACTTACTCTTGATGCCAGAGTGCAAATATCCCTCTGTGCATCTCGCATATATAGAAATGCATCCTTTAAATGCTCTATAGTCAATAAAATACTGTCCCTGTCAAGGGTATCAATATTTTCAGTCAGGGAATCCGACCAAGCCACCCCAGCGCTGCACATCCAGGCTGAGGCGATCGCTGGTCGCAGTATACCACCAGTATGTGTGTATATACTTTTTAGGATATTTTCCAGCCTCCTATCAGCTGGCTCCTTGAGGGCGGCCCTATCTGGAGACGGTACCGCCACTTGTTTTGATAAGCGTGTGAGCGCCTTATCCACCCTAAAGGGTGTTTCCCAACGCGCCCTAACTTCTGGCGGGAAAGGGTATACCGCCAATAATTTTCTATCGGGGGAAACCCACGCATCATCACACACTTCATTTAATTTATCTGATTCAGGAAAAACTACAGGTAGTTTTTTCACACTCCACATAATACCCTTTTTTGTGGTACTTGTAGTATCAGAAATATGTAACACCTCCTTCATTGCCCTTAACAAGTAACGTGTGGCCCTAAAGGAAAATACGTTTGTTTCTTCACCGTCGACACTGGAGTCAGTGTCCGTGTCTGTGTCTGTGTCGACCGACTGAGGTAAAAAGACGTTTTAACGCCCCTGACGGTGTTTGAGACGCCTGGACAGGTACTAATTGGTTTGCCGGCCGTCTCATGTCGTCAACCGACCTTGCAGCGTGTTGACATTATCACGTAATTCCTTAAATAAGCCATCCATTCCGGTGTCTACTCCCTAGAGAGTGACATCACCATTACAGGCAATTGCTCCGCCTCCTCACCAACATCGTCCTCATACATGTCGACACACACGTACCGACACACAGCACACACACAGGGAATGCTCTGATAGAGGACAGGACCCCACTAGCCCTTTGGGGAGACAGAGGGAGAGTTTGCCAGCACACACCAAAAACGCTATAATTATACAGGGACAACCTTTATATAAGTGTTTTTCCCTTATAGCATTTTAATATATATAGTCATATCGCCAAATAAGTGCCCCCCCTCTCTGTTTTAACCCTGTTTCTGTAGTGCAGTGGAGAGCCTGGGAGCCTTCCCACCAGCATTTCTGTGAGGGAAAATGGCGCTGTGTGCTGAGGAGAATAGGCCCCGCCCCCTTTTCGGCGGGCTTCTTCTCCCGTTTTTCTGAGACCTGGCAGGGGTTAAATACATCCATATAGCCCCCAGGGGCTATATGTGATGTATTTTTAGCCAGAATAAGGTACTATCATTGCTGCCCAGGGCGCCCCCCCCAGCGCCCTGCACCCTCAGTGACCGCTGCTATGAAGTGTGCTGACAACAATGGCGCACAGCTGCAGTGCTGTGCGCTACCTTATGAAGACTGAAAAGTCTTCTGCCGCCGGTTTCTGGACCTCTTCACTTTTCGGCATCTGCAAGGGGGTCGGCGGCGCGGCTCCGGGACGAACCCCAGGGTGAGACCTGTGTTCCGACTCCCTCTGGAGCTAATGGTGTCCAGTAGCCTAAGAAGCCAATCCATCCTGCACGCAGGTGAGTTCACTTCTCTCCCCTAAGTCCCTCGATGCAGTGAGCCTGTTGCCAGCAGGACTCACTGAAAATAAAAAACCTAAAAACTTTTACTCTAAGCAGCTCTTTAGGAGAGCCACCTAGATTGCACCCTTCTCGGCCGGGCACAAAAATCTAACTGAGGCTTGGAGGAGGGTCATAGGGGGAGGAGCCAGTGCACACCACCTGATCCTAAAGCTTTTACTTTTGTGCCCTGTCTCCTGCGGAGCCGCTATTCCCCATGGTCCTGACGGAGTCCCCAGCATCCACTAGGACGTCAGAGAAAGGTGTTATCTATAGAATGAGAAGACATGTGAGGATGTGTGGACTGTACAGAGTGGATGCAATTTGATAGGAAGGTTTATGAAAGTTATGTGGGCGGTTCTGGAATTTGGTATGCTTGCCTGAAGAGGTGAGTTTTCAGGGAACGCTTGAAGGTTTGGAGACTAGAGGAGAGTCTTATTGTGCATGGTAGGGCATTCAACAGAGTGGGTGCAGCCCGATGAAAGTCCTGCAATCGTGAGTGGGAGCGAGTAATGAGTGTGGATGAGAGACGCAGGTCTTGTGAAGAGCGAAGAGGTCGGGTTGGGAGATATTTTGAGATAAGCGAAGTAATGTACGTTGGTGTAGTTTGGTTAATGGCCTTGTGTGTGAGTAAAAGTATTTTATATTGAATGCGGTAGAGTACAGGTAACCAATGGAGGGACTGACAGAGTGGATTTGCAGACGATATCTTAAAGATTTTGCCATCTTACAGGCAGCCAGTGAAGTAAGTAGTGAATGGGTGGTATGTGACAGGAATAAGCCTGGCATTTGTATTTTATACCAGCTGCAAATGGTACAACTGAAACCCAGATTGAGGATATTGCAGTAGTCCAAGTGGTATCCGGACTATAGATGCAGTATACACTAAAAGGGTCTACAGTCAATAGGTCTACCATTAATGGTAGACATGCATTAGGTCGACAGGATCAAAAGGTTGACAGGTCAAATGGTCAACATGACCATGAAAGAAATTTCAACAGGGTCAAAAAGGTCGACATGCCAATGTTTGACAAGTTTTTTTTTCATTTTTTGTTAATTTTTCTCAACTTTTTCATACTTTACTATTCCCAATAGTAGTCCACATGGAGGGTAACCTGTGCAGAGCGCAGCGGTAACAGAGCGAGGCACCATGCCCGAAGCACGGCGAGCGAAGCTAGCCATGTAAGGGGATGCAGGGCATTAATGGGGCTCGTTTGTGGCAGAAAAAAGTGACATAGAAAAACACAAAAATTGTGTCTCCTTTTTTGTGTTGACCATCCCCAAGTCAACCTTTTGACAGCAGACCTTTCCTACTGTCTACATATTCTATGTCAACCTTTTGACCCCATCAACCTAATGCATGTCTACCACCATTAGTGGTAGACCTATTGACTGTATTTAGTGTAGATCTGATGATCCACACCCAGTCCAAGCACAATTACAGAAATACATGTATGAGACTATGAAAATCTCCAGAGGCAATTCGGTACTTGAATTTGATGTTACTCAGGTTAAAGAATGAGAATTTGATCATGGCTGACGACTGATGTTTAAAGGGGGGTACTCACGGAGCGATTCCAGCCTAAAATCTAAGCAATCTGACTACATTGCTTAGATTTTAAGCATGATCTCTCTGTGTGTACCCCCCACAGCGATAGCGGTGCGCAGCCATGCGCATCGTTATCGCTGGTGCTAGATCGGCCTGCATGCAGGCTCAATCTAGCAGGTCACTCATTTCGCTGGGTGAAATGAGCGGCCCCCCCGTCCCAGTCTTCCCCCGCACGCTCAGCACACATCGCTCTGTGCTGAGCGGGTGGAGAGTTGTGTGCTGAGCGGTTCGCTCAACACACATCTCTGCCCACATCTGCCCGTGAATACGGGCCTTAAGACTCAATCCACAATCAATGACAACACCAAAAATTGCTGCAACACTGGCTCTCCTGAAAGCGTGCAAGTGCAGTTAGTTGGCTAAACGGTAATCTGAAAGAGAAAAATGTGTAAGCAGCCCTGCGCTACCAAACAAAAGCTGCTGGTTTATAACACATAGGATTTTCCCTTATAAATCCCAACAAGACAAATTGATACAAAACAAAAAATGGTTAAAACTAGCGCGGCTTTAAAAATATTGAAACTTCAAAGTGGAAACTTGAAAGAAGTGGGTCTTTATCCAGGACAATAGTCAAGCGTTCCCCCGTTATCAGAAAGACACTGACTTTATAGTTCTATCCCACTTTCCCATAAAGGTATCTTTCTAGCAGCGGACATAAGATGTACATTCATCAGCTACGGGCTAGACTTTCAGAGTAACACTTACATTAGTGTCCTGTCTCAAGTGCACATAAAGGTATCTTTTATATTCCCCGGGCACGGACGGCAGGAATCAGGCAGACCGGTAATTTCTTTCAAAGACACACGGTTTATTCGTCCAATACAGCAAATGGGTAATCAGACGTGGTAGTAACTTCAACGCGTTTCAGAGATTCCCTCCCCTTTCTCAAGAAGTAATAGATCCATTCTGGTTATCCCAAATATATCCTAACTCCAACTGGTCACATGATATACTTAGACCAATTAGATGTGAAAAATGTCACACACAGGTGTGCACATTATACAATTAAGTATCACAGGTAAAAAAACTTTTAAACATAATAGTAATACATTTTCTTCCTCATGGAGAGGGTCAGGAAGTGATGTCACACCCACATGTTTGATATGTGACCACTCACCAGTACTATAAATTTCCTGTTTGTCCCCACTACCATTATCCCCTTGATGAAGTCCAAACAATAGGACGAAACGCGTTGGAACAGGGACCTGCTACTTTCCCCTTGGACTCCCCACATATGGACAGATAAGTTGTTTTTATTTTTCAATCCTGTACGTGTGCTACCTATACTTAAGCACAGATGAACTGCCTATTTTAATTATATCCGTGTACGTCTGCTACTTGCATTTGTAAGACAGAGTTGCTGCCCACTCTCTGGACTCTCTTCATGTGGACAGATAAGCCGCTTTTATTTCTCAATCTTGTACGTGCGCTACCTGCATTTACGGATATATGAATTGTTTTTATATAGACTTTTGTATGTTGGTTACCTGCATCTGTGGTAGGATTTTGTTTATTAAAATTGTTGTTGCTTGTTTTTTAACTCGCTCTCTTGAAAAATATTGGCATGAGCAAAAATTCCTAATTCTTGAGCTGCTGTAAAAATTATTGGTTTATTTTTAAAAAACAGTACACACTATGTTGCTTTCATTTTTTTCTCCACATGTCCTGCCTCTAAGAGTCATCAGCCTGAAAATATTCGAAGCTAAGTTGTTACTTATTGTTATAACTTATTACACCTGAATGCACATACTTTTTCACCAACACTATTAGGCGCTTTTATATACTTCATTTTTTATCTTTATCCACACACTGTATTATAGCTGCCACTCAATCCACTGATGAGGTGTGTTGTATAAAAGGTTTCTAAAAAGAAAATCCTTCCTACCTTCGTGTTCTATTAGTTTTACCCAGGCGCTTTCCTTCATTATTGAATATATATTTATATATATATATATATATATATATATATATATATATATATATATATATATATATATATATGCACATACATACATACATACATACACACACATATCCTAATCTCGCAATAGTTTATACAAAATAATAAAACATTCCTAAAAAAAGAGACGTGTCTCCCAGATCTTCTGGTGCTGACACTCAAAAGAGAAACATAACATTTATATCATACGTAATAGCCAATTACACTGAAAAGTGGAAGGAACAGTTTTCTGAGCACTGACAATTTGTGGAGTCTTCACATTCAGGAAATATGTAGTAGTACTGATAGATTTATTTCTTGGCTGAGCATTCTATTCAAGCACTAGTATAAAGCGCTCGGGCGATGTCTATTGAAGCGCCTGTATGCTGCGCAAGGAAAAAGACGCTCAGCCGTAAATCAAATAATAAGACTAGTGGCTGCTAGAGTGCTGATGTAAAGCGCTGAGATGGTTTACGATAAGACACTAAAAGTGTGTCTGAAAAATTTGAATTAAAACCTATCCAGTATATTGGCCAATAAGACTGGTATTGTTCCCAGTGAAATAGTTACAGTGTCATCTGTGTAGAAGTGGTAGACCAGGCCACAATGTCTGATTATTTTATCTAGTGTTAGCATGTATTATGCAAATAGCACAGCTGTTAGGACAGAAGACTGTGGAATACTGCAACGCAGTGGCACTGGTGATGAGGAGTATACTCCTGAAGATACTCTGTGACCTGCCAGTGAGAACGGATATAAACCAGCTAACGTTTGTGTCCCCATATGTAGGAAAATAACAGTTACACACAGATACAGTTATATGAAAGACCAAGGCCACTGAGGATATTTGATGCTACCCAAGAAAACATTTTTCCTTTCTCCAAAGTCCCTGTGTATCAGTGGTTCTCAAACTCAGTCCTCAAGGACCCCCAACAGTTCATGTTTTCCAGGTCTCCTCAGATTCACAAGTGAAATAATTAGCTCCACCTGCAGATCTTTTAAAATGTGTCTGAGCGTAATGAATATAATAAGCTGTGAGTAATTAAAGCTGGTAAAGATAACGGTTTCAGTGTCGACAATAAAGAGAAAGTTTTGGAGCGACTCAGTGGTCACATGCATGATCAATATTTTGGGTGGTGGGAGGGAAGCAGCTGTAAGGTTAGAGCTGTGTTTCCCCAACTCAGTCCACAGGGAAAAGCCAGTGCATATTTTCCATGTAGCATATGTATATTCATCACCGACCGACACATTTCAAAAATTCCAAAGTGGCAGTAATCAATCCACTTGTGCTTCTGTGAGACCAGGAAACTATGCACTATGGGGGTAATTCTGAGTTGATCGCAGCAGGAAATTTTGTTAGCAGTTGGGCAAAACCATGTGCATTGCAGGGGAGGCAGATATAACATTTGCAGAGAGAGTTAGATTTGGGTGTGGTGAGTTCAATCTGCAATCTAAATTGCAGTGTAAAATTAAAGCAGCCAGTATTTACCCTGCACAGAAACAATATAACCCACCCAAATCTAACTCTCTCTGCACATGTTATATCTGCCTCCCCTGCAGTGCACATGGTTTTGCCCAACTGCTAAAAAATTTCCTGCTGCGATCAACATGGAATTACCCCCTATGATAGTTCCACAAGGACTGGAGTAAGGAAACCCTACATACAGGATTATGGATTTGGACATCATGGTTATCCTACTCGCCTATATATCAAGTTAAGTCAGAATTATTAATATTTTTCTATATGAGGTGAGTACGTTGAGAAGTTGGAGGAGGCCGCGAAGAGTCACCAGTGGGAGTTAAGTGCCCACAAAATTATTGGGATGTAGTCTCTTGGCATCACTACCAGACTTCCATTGAAATAGCTTTGCCTGTATTGTGACCAGCATGTTCTATGGACATTATCATTTCAGGGATCTGTTGTATGTATGCTGCTAGTATGTAACTCTGCTGTACAAGGCTCTTGGGACAACCACATCTCCCAAAGTTATTTCTTTGGGCAGGATAATCTGGTCCTGCAGAAAGTGTCCTGTACGGACAAGTATTAATTCTGCCATCACAGGACTGCCTGGATATAATCTCAAATTCCTTACAGATAGTGTGGTGATGCTGGTGTATGTGATTTTTTTTTTGGGGAGGTGTATTTTAGTGAAGGGCTGAGAGATTTATGTCAGATGTTTTTTTTACTTCTACTCTCTCTTCAAAGGAGGTCACCCCCCCCCCCTTCAGCATAGCATGTACATGGGCCACTGTCTTTTGGGAGGTATCCTGAAACTCATCACTTTCAAGTGTGGCTATCCAAAGCTCAGTGAGGTTTCGGCGAGAACACCTGCAATGGATCATGTAGTCTCATGAGTGAAGTAAAATAGGAGAGATCTGACAAACCAAGACCATAAGTAGGATAATGACAAATCTGAATAACCCATTTCAAGACCACAAAATAGCAACTTAGTAGAACTGCATGTCAGGAGAAATGCTAGTCAGACACCACAGAATGGCAGGAGATATAAAATCAGACAGAATTTCTGTGGCTAACCAGACATGTGTTAGTGTGTACAGCTCTCTCCCGATTACATTACAAGCTCCAGTGATTCCAGAAGTGATCTGAACAGGCAGTCCTTTGGCAAACTGGCAACATCGAACAGTCACTCAGCAAGATCACGTGTGGGTCCAATCATTACCTACATAAAACTTACTCTAAAAGTAGGCACGAACAGAGTATTTCAGGAACAGTGGTTAAAGTGGCCCTTGGGGTGCTAGTGTTGTTGTACATGCGTGTTTTAATAGGCAAACGGAGGTCACTGTTCAGGCAGGATGTTGCTTTGGGGCAGTTTCAAATAAAATATACAAAAATAAAAAATTGCACAGCTGCAACTGATATTATCATAAGTGACAACAGTAACAAGTGTTGTGCTAATATCACTATAGCAAATCACATATCAATCACTTACTTCTGCAGGCAGTTTCCAAGTTACACAAACATTCAAGATCAGCATAACTGGAAATACACATTACAAAGGAAAGTCGCACAGGCATAAGCTGTACAAAGATGAACATTATACTGATACATGAAATCATTCTATGCCTAGGAGATGTGCATGTAGAATACACATACCACCATAGCTTGAAAATGGGTTCATTATGAATTACCGCTGACCGGGATGCTTGCCATCAGTATACAGACAGCGGCATCCTAGTCAGTAGTGTGCCGGAAGCAAGGTGAGCGCTCGAAAGCCCCTTGCGGGCAGATTGTGCTCGCCACAGGTTACATTATCCCTCTATGGGTGTCGTGGTCACCCACAAAGAGAGAATAGCCTGTCTTGCCGGTATTCTGGCAACGACATTGTACCGCCGCTCAGGATTCTGGCGTCGGCATTCTGATCGCCGGTAACCCGAGCGGCGGTATCTTAACCGCTTCCCTTTGAAAACTACTTTAAATTACTGTCCCTGGGGGACAAATTATAAGAGGGACAGTGTGAAAACTCCTGAGCTAATGCAGTCACCTTATTAACGGAGAGCATACAGGAAGGCAACAATGAACAAAGGGCAATTGGACGTTAAAAAAAAAAAAAAAAACTAAAATAAGGGAAAAAATAAGATTTTACTTACCGATAAATCTATTTCTCGTAGTCCGTAGTGGATGCTGGTACTCCGTCAGGACCATGGGGATTAGCGGCTCCGCAGGAGACAGGGCACAAAAATAAAAGCTTTAGGACTAGGTGGTGTGCACTGGCTCCTCCCCCTATGACCCTCCTCCAAGCCTCAGTTAGGATACTGTGCCCGGACGAGCGTACACAATAAGGAAGGATTTTGAATCCCGGGTAAGACTCATACCAGCCACACCAATCACACCGTACAACCTGTGATCTGAACCCAGTTAACAGTATGACAAACGTAGGAGCCTCTGAACAGACGGCTCACAACAATAACAACCCGATTTTTTTGTAACAATAACTATGTACAAGTATTGCAGACAATCCGCACTTGGGATGGGCGCCCAGCAGCCACTACGGACTACGAGAAATCGATTTATCGGTAAGTAAAATCTTATTTTCTCTGACGTCCTAGTGGATGCTGGGACTCCGTCAGGACAATGGGGATTATACCAAAGCTCCCAAACGGACGGGAGAGTGCGGATGACTCTGCAGCACCGAATGAGAGAACTCCAGGTCCTCTTTAGCCAGGGTATCAAATTTGTAGAATTTTACAAAACGTGTTCTCCCCCGACCACGTAGCTGCTCGGCAGAGTTGTAATGCCGAGACCCCTCGGGCAGCCGCCCAAGATGAGCCCACCTTCCTTGTGGAATGGGCCTTGATAGATTTAGGCTGTGGCAGGCCTGCCACAGAATGTGCAAGTTGAATTGTGCTACAAATCCAACGAGCAATCGTCTGCTTAGAAGCAGGAGCACCCAGCTTGTTGGGTGCATACAGTATAAACAGCGAGTCAGATTTTCTGACTCCAGCCGTCCTTGAAATATATATTTTCAATGCCCTGACAACGTCCAGCAACTTGGAATCCTCCAAATCGCTAGTAGCCGCAGGCACCACAATAGGCTGGTTCAGGTGAAACGCTGAAACCACCTTAGGCAGAAACTGAGGACGCGTCCGCAGTTCTGCCCTGTCCGAATGGAAAATCAGATATGGGCTTTTATACGATAAAGCCGCCAATTCTGACACTCTCCTGGCTGAAGCCAGGGCCAGTAGCATGGTTACTTTCCATGTAAGATATTTCAAATCCACCGATTTGAGTGGCTCAAACCAATGGGATTTGAGAAAATCCAAAACTACATTAAGATCCCACGGAGCCCCTGGGGGCACAACCAGGGGCTGTATATGTAGTACTCCTTTTACAAAAGTCTGGACTTCAGGAACTGAAGCCAATTCTTTCTGGAAAAAAATAGACAGGGCCGAAATTTGAACCTTAAATGGACCCTAATTTGAGGCCCATAGACAATCCTGTTTGCAGGAAATGTAGGCATCGACCCAGTTGAAATTCCTCCGTCGGGGCCTTCCTGGCCTCACACCACGCAACATATTTTCTCCAAATGCGGTGATAATGTGTCAAAGTCAAAAATATTACATAGAGAGAACATACAAACCACACACACATTTAAGTCGCTATACTTGCAAATATGCGCAGCGAGCACAGCAATATATGGAAACACACGCATTTGCTCGGACATGGCACGGAGATGGATTCGGCGCTTGTTTCATACAGTACATGGTTATAATAATGTCAAGCACCAGACATCATGGAGATTTAGAATTGGCTGATGAATTGATGTCATGAATATGTATTATCTGAACAGAACCAGATGCGCCCATCATGTTTGGTATTGAAGCAAGCAGAATGATGTGTGGGTTAGTTTGATGCTGGTTGTGAAGTTGTGGGACATTGCAGCGGATAGATATGATTATATGTATAAAAGCTGAGATCACTTTGTTGAGAACAATGGATGATCAAGCCAACCTTTTACTAAGATTTTCAGGGCTGAACCTGATTAACATATACAAAGGAGAGAGAGAGACCCCTCCCCTAGGAACAGACACACAGGAGGATAGTTCCTGTCTGGGGGGGTTGGGGGTCAGTTTTTGCTGGTGGCCTCAGAGAACAGATGTAATGAAGCTACACTCAGAACAAAGCTCCCAGAAGCATGGCTGGATCATCACCAGGCACCAAAGGCTAAGTATTGAATTCACATGGCTAGATAAGGAAATATAGACAGATTGCTTTCTGGTTTAAATAGGATATTGTAACTTGGTTGTGTGATTGTTGGGTGTTTGTGTGATAGATCTGGGAATCTGTGATGGTAGCTGGGACATTAGACTACCTGTAGCATAGCATTTGTGGTATTTGTTTGCCTATGGTGATTTAAAAATAGATTGTGCTGGTTAGTTATAATATATCTTGTTAATCATAAATACCACCATGCAGTTACGTTTGAACATGTGCTGGTAGCAATGGCAGGCTGAGATGTGTGGTTACATTGTGATCTGGTCTTGTGATGAATATGCTCTGGTTATTGAGATACTGAAGTTGTTTGGAATGTGAAAGTGAATAAGATGGTTCTAGGAAGTTGTTTGGAATGTGAAAGTGAATAAGATGGTTCTAGGAAGTTGGATTGAAATTGTGAAAGGTGATTTAGATGGTTTGGAATTGTAAAATCAGAACATATGCATTGTTCTGAGGCTTGGACATTTTGGAATAAAATGGAGTCTTGTGTCTTCTGCTATGTGATTGTGGTGTAGCAGAGAGTGACATGTGTTTGGACCTGCAAATCTAAAAATGGCTGCTGCCCGGTATTTTCCCCTCCCCCTTTCAACCATGTGGTGCAGTCTTTGGAATCATGGGAGCTTTAATAAAATGGAGTCTAGCTTCTGTCCCATGCTGTATTGTAGGGTTGTGTATATAGGGACTGCCAGTATGGGTAAGGTCAAGTATTTTCTCCACAAAGATTCTCAGCATTGAATAACTGCGCAGCGATTGTTCCTCACATGTGTAAGCTTCGCTGCAATCATATTGATCTTCTTGTTATTGTGAGCAATTTCTCTCTCTCTCTCTCTTCTCCTCTTTCTCTCTTGTTTTCTCTTAAATAGTAATTGTATTATATTTCCTGTGTAGTTATCTGGTTAGGTAGTCTATGTTCTATTGTAGTGTATGATTTGTATTTGTATTAATTCTTTATGCAAGTATATCATTCATAATATATATATTAGGCGTTGGACCCTGAGCACGGTATCTGTGTATTTCTTATAGTGTTAAGTATTCTCAGAGCGTCGGTGACGCTAGAACAGCTTTAAAGGTAATAAGGTTATACTGTGTTGCATTTACACTCTATCAATACACTAAGGTTTTACAGCATAATACACTGTTTATGGTTTAGATACAAAGGTTTAACATTGTGAGCGTCAGCGCCGCTGGTGATCTCCTCGTGGTCCCGAGCGTCCGCTACGCTATAGCGAATCATTAAGTTAGTCAGCAGCCAATAGCGTGCCTGCCCGTGATCTCTTGGCCGTGAGCGAACGTGACGCTTGAGCGTCTCTACTACGGCTAAGCGATTGTTACGCAACGTGCGTACCCTTACGGTACTTCATACGTAGATAGCGTACAGTGTTCTTAGACCTCATAAAGGGTATTATATAAGATAAATATTTAGCTTTATCAAATGTTGTGCAGTCACCTCCTTCCTGGCTTTTACCAGGGTAGGGATGACCTCTTCCGGAATGCCTTTTTCCCTTCGAATTCGGCGTTCAACCGCCATGCCGTCAAACGCAGCCGCGGTAAGTCTTGGAATAGACACGGTCCCTGCTGAAGCAGGTCCCATCTTAGAGGTAGAGGCCACGGATCTTCCGTGAGCATCTCCTGAAGTTCCGGGTACCAAGTTCTTCTTGGCCAATCCGGAGCCACGAGTATTATGAGTGTATATACTTTTCAGGGTAGTTTCCAGCCTCCTATCAGCTGGATCCTTGAGGGCGGCCGTTTCAGGAGACGGTAACGCCACTTGTTTTGATAAGCGTGTGAGTGCCTTATCCACCCTAGGGGGTGTTTCCCAGCGCGCCCTAACCTCTGGCGGGAAAGGATATAATGCCAATAACTTCTTTGAAATTAGCAGTTTTCTATCGGGGTTAACCCACGCTTCATCACACACTTCATTCAATTCCTCTGATTCAGGAAAAACTACAGGTAGTTTTCAGACCCCACATAATACCCCTTTTTGTGGTACTTGCAGTATCAGAGATATGCAAAGCCTCCTTCATTGCCGTGATCATATAACGTGTGGCCCTACTGGAAAATACGTTTGTTTCTTCACCGTCGACACTAGATTCGGTGTCTGGGTCTGTGTCGACCGACTGAGGTAAAGGGCGTTTTACAGCCCCTGACGGTGTCTGAGACGCCTGGACAGGTACTAACTGGTTTGCCGGCCGTCTCATGTCGTCAACTGATTTTTGTAACGTGCTGACATTATCACGTAATTCCATAAACAAAGCCATCCATTCCGGTGTCGACTCCCTAGGGGGTGACATCTCCATTACCGGCAATTGCTCCGCCTCCACACCAACATCGTCCTCATACATGTCGACACACACGTACCGACACAGCAGACACACAGGGAATGCTCTTATCGAAGACAGGACCCCACTAGCCCTTTGGGGAGACAGAGGGAGAGTTTGCCAGCACACACCCAAGCGCTATAAATATATAGGAACAACCCTACAGAAGTGTTGTTTCCTTTATAGCAGCTTAATATATCAATATCGCCAAAAAAGTGCCCCCCCTCTCTGTTTTTTTACCCTGTTTCTGTAGTGCAGTGCAGGGGAGAGTCCTGGGAGCCTTCCTCGCAGCGGAGCTGCGCAGGAAAATGGCGCTGTGTGCTGAGGAGATAGGCCCCGCCCCCTATTTCGGCAGGCTCTTCTCCCGGTGTTTGTGAGACCTGGCAGGGGTTAAATACATCCATATAGCCCCAGGGGCTATATGTGATGTATTTTTAGCCAGAACAAGGTATTATCATTGCTGCCCAGGGCGCCCCCCCCCAGCGCCCTGCACCCTCAGTGACCGCTGGTGTGAAGTGTGCCGACAACAATGGCGCACAGCTGCAGTGCGCTACCTAATGAAGACTGAAAAGTCTTCTGCCGCCGGTTTCTGGACCTCTTCACTTTTCGGCATCTGCAAGGGGGTCGGCGGCGCGGCTCCGGGACCGGACTCCATGGCTGGGCCTGTGTTCGATCCCTCTGGAGCTAATGGTGTCCAGTAGCCTAAGAAGCCAATCCATCCTGCACGCAGGTGAGTTCACTTCTTTTCCCCTAAGTCCCTCGTTGCAGTGAGCCTGTTGCCAGCAGGACTCACTGAAAATAAAAAACCTAATGACTTTTTCTAAGCAGCTCTTTAGGAGAGCCACCTAGATTGCACCCTGCTCGGACGGGCACAAAAACCTAACTGAGGCTTGGAGGAGGGTCATAGGGGGAGGAGCCAGTGCACACCACCTAGTCCTAAAGCTTTTATTTTTGTGCCCTGTCTCCTGCGGAGCCGCTAATCCCCATGGTCCTGACGGAGTCCCAGCATCCACTAGGACGTCAGAGAAATAAGGGAACTACACAAAAGACACTCACATATCTTCATGCTGCAACATCACTGTAATAGTACATTTGCTATATACCCAAGTCCTTCTGCTTTATTATCCCCTCCTGGAGGTGGTCTCGGAGCCTGAACACCCCTGTGTAGCAGCGTGTTGCATCGGCACAGTACAAGTTAGCACACACAATACATAAGCGATATCGCACAGTGACGTCATGCCACGGCTGGGCTGTACATGCAGCTTTGGACAATGAGTCCAAATAGAGCTGCATGTTCGGCCGACACCAAGAGTCGTTAATTACCTGCGGGCCGCTGCATACACACTGGTGATATAGAAAACTATATCTCTCAGGAGAGGGAAAATGAGAGATATCGTTTACTATATCACTAAGTGTGTCTGCACCTTTAGTCTGCTCTGAGGCATAGCAATTGTAGGTATGTTCATGAACAAACATTTTTAACAATGGCTACATTGCATATACTCTAGTATGAAATATAAACCACCAAAAATGGAGAAAAAAATAAAATAAAAGAATTAATTCACACAAACCGTTCAATCTTAGCAGGTTAAAAATATGTAGTAGTGGTTGTTAATCGTCCTGCCATAGGAGAACTTGGCATTTCAGCATTGCTTATTCATTAATAGGATGTAGGTGGCGGAAGCACTGATGTGTTAGGAGGGAGTTCTTCACTAGTGCAACAGTACAGGACTAGCTGGTAAGCTCTGCCAAGGTGGCATTGTTTGTCCAAAAGGTGTCATTAAGACTTACATATGCTAATTATTATTATTTTTTTTAGATGTACCTTTTGCTGTTGTCGAAATAAAAAATAAAATAAAAAACCTCACAAAAAAGAAAGCTAAGACAATACTACCAACACAGTGAGAATGACAAGTAGAATTACTTTCTGACAATCTGAGGAGGAAGCTAAACAATAATACATTCTGCAATAAGAAGGTAGATGGACATATCAGCAGGAAGACAGTCATGTCATCACATAACCACATCGCCAGCAAGGTATATATGCACTGCAGGTGTGAAACTCCTACAGGCTATACCATCTCAGTTCGGTACTGTGCAGAAAGCACAGATGAGGAGACCTAATGAATACTCTAGCTCCAGCGATGACAGAACTGGCAGTCTGCCTTCCTTTTGAAGTCACAATGAGGGCATGGTGTCAAGCTTTCATAGGCTTGGAATCAGCAGTTACAGCATAGCATTCAGGGGCACAACACAATAGCAACACTTCTCTTCCAAGCTGCCTAAGCAAATATTTACATGAGCAACTTATTAAAACCTCTGCTTCAGATTAAAGAATAGCTACCACCAAAACAGATCTGCACAGCGCACGTTAACCTATTACAGCAGTAGCCTGCAATAAACATTAAACCGCTCTTGTTTGTTAAATGGAATGAAACGGAACACTTAAGATATCTACATTTATGTAAATCACAAAACCGTTAGCTGTGACAAAACTGAAGGTCTCCAGTAACCAGGTCACCCTCTCATTGTTAATCTGTTGTATGGTACAGATGTGTCCTCCTAGATATTTGCTCTGTGCATCACATATAACACGCGAGTGCTGCGTGACTTGGTAGTGACGAGCATAAATTTTTGCGAATTATAGGTGAAAATGCATCTTAGACGCAATGTAATTGGACTCACAAGCAGCTTCTGCTAATTAAAATGATACGCAGCATGCCTATATTCTTAGGGTGACTATTTGCATACAAAATGCTATGCTACTGTTTTCATGGATAACACTAACGTGGCATTTTGGATGCAGACAGAGCCGCAACTACACAGAATATAGACATGCTGCATATCATTTTAATCGGCAGAAGGTGATTGTGCGTCCTATTACTTTGCATCTAAGACGCATTTTCTCGGAAACAAAAATATAAAAAAACCACCACACAAAACCATGCTCGGCGCTAACAAGTCCCGCCACGGCATAACACAACTTCAAGGGCTATTAGCATGACTGCAACAAGGATGTAAGAGGACACATCTGTACCAGGCAATGCAATATTTAAATGTCAGGGGCAGTAAAAGCTTAATATCAAATAGCATAACCCAACACAGGAACACGTGCTTATCAGACAACCCGACTTACCTGTCAAGCTTCAGGATTGTATTATATTTGCTCGCAGAATGACTTTCTGCATATAGTCTATATACACGTTTATGGATTAATGGGTCAACATGGAAAAAAAGGTTACAAAATGTAAAAAAAAAAAATATATATATATATATATATATATATATATATATATATATATATATATATATATATATATATATATATATATATATATATATATATATATATATTTTCAAAAATATCATGCCTACCTGTTGCATGTTGAACTCTTTGGTGTTTTTTGCTTAACATGACCAGGAACTTTAATTAGTGCACTGCATTCCTTTGCATGCGCCGGACAGGTTACTATTCCCAATCGTAGTCCACGTGGATGGTAAAAGTATGAAAACGCTAATACATTTTTATTTTATTTTTTTAAAGTAATGTCAACCATTTTACGGTGTTGACCATTTTTCTATGTCGACCAGTAGAGGTCGACCTAATCCATGCTGACCTACCACCCAGATACCATAGACATACCTAAGGTCAACTGTCTGATATTAAACCAGGATCAACAGTAGTAGGGAAACAGTTTATGTAACAGATCTTAGCAACGTATAGATCTGCAGCGGGCAACAAAGCAACCTGCAAGTGGTACTATGCACTGTCAGGTACCCTGTGGCCCGCAGCTGCAAAGTCCCAGCATGCTCTAAGAAAACTCCAGTATTGCACCAGCCAGAGCTAGACTTACCACACACATTTCTGTCATTTTCAACAGTGTTTTACAAAATGTAAGAGGAAGCAGCATGATAGTTGCAAAAACCACGCTGTTCCCAAAACATGTGACAAAGCAGTGTTAATAGAAGAAATGCATGCAGCTGTCGTAATGTCTTCCTTTAATGTCACAAGAGTCATGTTCCTTAGCAGCCACGTCACACCTACTCACATTTGTGTACATCACACAAAACTGTACGGGCAACACAACGTGTAGTAAAATATGGAAACTTGCAACACCGAGACCAGTGTAAAAGGCCACATCGGCTTTCCAGTATTCTATTGCTTTTTCCCAGTGCATGTGTGACAAGAATGCCACCAGTGTATGCTCTGTATTAGACTAAAGTGCACAAAGATCGTGCAAAGAAATGAGAAAGGGACACAAGAACAAGGAGCCACCATCACACACACCAAGGTAAACTGACATGTCAAGTATCTGAATGCAGCAGTGATCGCAAAAATAGGCAGTGAGGGACTCCATTTTGAAACATGAGCGGGTCCTGCAGGACGTGCTCGACTCCCCAACCAATCACCGCCGGCAGCATTCTCTGTCTCAACCAATCACCGCCGCAGCGTCCCCTGTCTTCACAGCCAATCATTGCCGGGCCGGCAGCGTCTCCCATCTCCCCATTCAATCGCGCCCTGGCCCTGCCCTGAGACCTTTGTCTTTCCCTCCATGGCCGCCAGCTTCAATGTGCATTTGGGCATCCTCCTCCACGGGCTCCGGGTAACAGGATTTGCTGGCTTTTGCAGTCAGCAGCGTGCTCTGTGCCAGCTGCAGGACGGACTCCCGTGCTGTTTAAGAAAACAGAGGCTACCTTGCACCAGGAACTGAGCGGCAGTGCACAGGCTAACCCATTGTACTGAATATGCACCACGACCAGCACTGGTGGCTTCAGGGGAGGGCACAAAGGTATGTGTTCCAGGACAGGGTTTCTCAAACTGTGCGCAGTGACACAGCGCACTTACAGGGTTGCGGCAACCTGGTGCCCTAGTGCAGTCTAATGGTGTCCACACATAGCTTTAGACATACAGTAGAAACAGCGTGTGATCATTTACAGAGAGGACTGCAAGCTCCAGCCCCGCCCCCTCCATCCTGTGCGGCAGACCAGAATACAATTTAATGTCCCTCTTCTCTAACCCTCCCGTTGTCTCCCTCTTCCCTGGAGTAATGAAATCTCTGCACTAGTCTACACAGTAAAATAGCTTGCAGACTGCATCCCTCAACTCCCCCCTCCCACCCCTGGGCCACATCAGGCTGCTCTTCATGCTCCTGGAGTTACAGGCGGCCTGCTGCTGGAGGGGCACAGAGGTCGCACTCTGGATTAGATTTATATGAACTCCCTGCACAAATATCACAATATAACTTCAACTCTGGAGTGACTGCACTGGGAGACTGGTGTCCTGCTGTGTAGCCGCCCTCTGCTCCAACCCAGTGTACACTGACACAGTCTGTGCGGCTGGGAGTGCTGCTGCTCAGTCTGATTCTGCGGGGTGCGGAGTGAGAGGACTATGAGTAGGCAGTATGAATGCCTCTGGGAGAACTGGAGGAAGTCTCACCTGCTGCATCTGGTGTAAGTGGATGAGCTGAGGATGCTGGGGCCTTGGGGGTGCACTCACCAGGTGAGACATTGTAGCAGGCAGTGGTACCATAGTTATCCCCAGAGTGTTCTAATTATTATTTAGGGACGTTCTGCATTTTTGCCCCATCACCAAATGTCTGCCCCAACTTGCCCTTCCCCCGTACCCCTGCTCTATTATGGCTCCACCCTCACCGCTCCGTCTGGCCCCCCTACCCCGGGTCCCTTACCAGATTCTCAACAGCTAGCACTCCTCTTCTAGGTCTGTCCCATAACCATCGCAATGGAAGCAGCTGGAGCGTATGCCCAGGCTTCATCTGTGCACGCATAGAGGAGACGCGACACTGTCACCCACTGCCTCTCTGTCTCCTACTATCTCTCCCCATCACCCTCTTTCCCCAGTCACCCTTTCCTGTGACCCACTGCCTCTCCATCTTCTACCATCTCTACTTGTCACCTCACTCCTCTGTCATCCTCTATGTCACCACTGCCTCCGCCTGCAACTACTCCCTGGCGTCACCCACCGTCTTTCACTATCACCCTCTGTCTCTACCTGTCACCCACCGATTCTCCATCTCCCACTATCCTCATCACCCACTGCCTCTCCCCTACATCACTATCTCCCAATCACATCACTGTCTCTGGTTTTCTATCGCCAGTTACAGCAGCAATAGAAAACGACCTTTCACCATGACACACTGGTATAATTACAAAGCAGTGTACTTTCACACCCCACAATCTTACTCCCCTTGCTACCCCAGCACTGCCCCAGTACTGTTTTCCCACGAACCAACTCCTTGCCCCCAGCACTGCCCCAGCTGCAATCAACCCCTATCCCTAGTACTGCCCCCAGTAGCTACCCATACCATTCTTACCAACAGCATTGCCCCAGTACTGCCGTTCATACCCCTCCCTACCCCAACTACTGCATGCCCTCATCTCCCTCTACCTCAACTGCTACCTGCTCACAGCACTCAAACTGTTACCTTCCCCCAGTTGTGCCCCAACTGCTGCCTGCTCTTACCCCTTGTATACCCAGTGATCACGCGGAGCCAGAAAAAAAAAAAAAAAAAAAAAAAAAGTGGGTCCCGGGGACCCCTCACTTAAAAATTGGGGTCCTACCTATCCTTTTCTGGGTCCCATCGGAATGAAGGCTCTTATTAATCTTATTAATGATTCAAATAAAAAAAAACAGACTTGATTTGGACACTAAAAAGTTTTGCAAGGGGGAGGAGGGGGTGACAATGCTGCTGCGCTGTGTAGCATACAGGACACCCTGCACCAGAGCTGTAACTAGACACTTTGGTGCCCTCCAGCAGAAAGTGAATAGGTGCTCCCCCTCCCATATTCCAAAGCATGGAAGCAAGGACTGCGCGCCGAAGCCGCACTGCTAAAAATTGGGGGTGTGGCTTCATGGGGAAGGGGCGTGACCACATAATAGTACCAATTCACACTGCGCCAGGCAGAGCACGTCATACACACACTGCGCCAGGCAGAGCACGTCATACACACACTGCGCCAGGCAGAGCACGTCATACCAAGAGGTCCTACACACTCGTCGATCTGACAAAGATACAAACGATCACGTTCATTAATGAACGAGATACCATTCATATCTTTCAGTGTGGAGGCACAAGCGATGAACGATGCGCGGCCCCGCGCTCGTTCATCTCTGGTGCCCCTTCTCTTGTGCATGCAGGCCAATATGGACGATCTCGTCCATATTTGCCTGCACTTCTATGGAGCCAGGTGACAGAGGGAGTGAGGAAACTTCACTCACCCCATCACTGCCACCCCCGCCGCCAGGCAGCTCGGGGCGGATCTTTAAATGTGTAGGGCCCTTAAGCAGTAGAAGGGAGTACACTGGAATGAATGAGGGGGCACTGTAATGGGACTGGCTGGTGGGGTTCTTGCTGAGGGGGCAGGGGAGACTGGGATGAGGGAGTCCATGAGATGGTGGGGGAGACTGGGCTGTATGGGGGGACACTATGAATGGGGAGGCACTGAGCAGGGTTGGAAGGTGGAGGTGAGATAGGGGTGTGACACTGGGTTGGGGGGGGAGAATCAGTGTGTCTGGACTGATTGGGGGTTCTAGATGGGAGAGCAGTGGGATGGCACAGTGGACTGGTTGGGGAGGGAAGGGGGAAACGCGCTGCTGGCAGGGTCAGTAATGCTGGGGGACACTGGGCTGGAGAAGGGGCAGACAATGTGAAGGGGGCATTGGCATGCTGCTATTTCTGCCTGGCCCTGCACACTGGCACCAGCACCGCACACTTCTTCCCCACTGTCCCAGCGCCCTACCTGCATCCTCAATTTCTGCACTGCAGGGATCTGTCCCCTGGTGGCGGGTCCGGCAAACTTAATCACTGCCGGGTAATGTCACCCGGCGGCGGCTCCGGCTCTCACAAAACCACTCCCCGGAGAGCCGCGCTGCGGCTTCCCATGGTCGGCGGCATGATTATGTAAGCTCCCTTACTCCTCTCAGCGGGAGCGTGTTACAGTCTCTGTCTGCCTAGCAGCAGCCACCTGACGCGCACATCTGACCAGTAACGTCAGAGCAAGCGCCAGAGTGCATCCCAGCGGACAGCGTCCCCGGGGACCCTCCCATTATTAAAAAGCGAGTCCCCATCCTCCATTTTGGGGTAAAATACGCGCTATAGCGCGTTTTTGCAAACACTGTATACCCCCAGCACTGCCTGCCCTTAACCCTCTGTACCCCTCCCTTCCCCAAGTGTTCTCTGCCTCAACCGCCAGCTCTACTCCAACTGCTGCCTATAAAGCATAAATTGTGATGGGACACAGAAACAATTGAGCAGGACCCCAATATTTTAAAGTGAGGGGTCCCAGGGACCCACACTTTTATTTTTATTTTTTTGCTCAGTGTGATCACTGATGCAATTTTAAATATTATGGCGCTATCACAGGGATTACCATAAAACCTTATTCTATTTTACCCAGCATTATGGATTGTGAATGATACAGGCAAGGTACGGGTACGACCCCTTATAAATAAGATTGAACGTAAGCGGATCTGCTGTTTTACGGCACCAAGTCAAAGATATGCCATAATTAGAGAATGGTGGCGTATATGTAGGGCCAGATTAGCAATAAGGCAGATGGAGCTAAAGCTCATGGCCCCCACAGAAAACAGGACCATCACCATGGCAGCATGACGACAAGCAGCTGCCACACGGTCAGCAGTAAAGTATTACAACTGTAATTCTATAGTCCTCACAAAATGCTGACATTTTTATACTTTTACATATTTAAGGATACACTGGGGCTGATTATGAATCCCCCACCACACAAACACCCACCTCAGTCAAATAACAAAAATAGGATTTTAAATTACCTACCGGTAAATCCTTTTCTCGTAGGCCGTAGAGGATGCTGGGATCCACATTTGTACCATGGGGTATAGACGGGTCCACTAGGAGCCACTGGCACTTTAAGAGTTTAATAGTGTGGGCTGGCTCCTCCCTCTATACCCCTCCTACCAGACTCAGTCTAGAAACTGTGCCCGAGGAGACGGACAACTTCGAGAGAAGGATATTACACAGATAGTGGAGAGATTTACACCAGCTCACTCACTCTCACACACACGGCAAACCAAGCTAACCAGCTTGAGAAATCAGCAACTGCTGAACATTATTACTTAACCAAGTAACAAAACAGTACTTAACCAAGAACTAAGTAACCACTGCAGGATCACGAAGCACTGGGCGGGCGCCCAGCATCCTCTACGGACTACGAGAAAAGGATTTACCGGTAGGTAATTAAAATCCTATTTTCTCTTACGTCCTAGAGGATGCTGGGGTCCACATTAGTACCATGGGGATGTACCAAAGCTCCCAGAACGGGAGGGAGAGCGCAGAGGCTCCTGCAGAACCGATTGGCCTCTGAGGACCTGAAGTTTTGTCAAAGTATCGAACATGTAGAACTTTGCAAACATGTACGACCCAGACCAAGTAGCCGCTCGGCAAAATTGTAAAGCAGAGAGACACCCCAGGCAGCCGCCCAGGAAGAACCCACCTTATGAGTAGAGTGGGCCTTAACAGACGTAGTACACGGCAAGCCTGATGTAGAATATGCATGCTGGATAGTGAACCTGATCCAGCGAGAGATCATCTGCTTAGAAGCAGGACACCCAAGTTTCTTGGGATCATACAGGACATACAGAGTCCGATCTTCTGTGACGAGCAGTTCTCTTCACATAGATTTTCAGAGCCCTTACAACATCCAAGGACTTTGAGGAGTCGTAGCAACTGGCACCACAATAGGTTGGTTGATATGAAATGCAGACACAACCTTCGGAAGGAACTGCTGACGTGTCTGGAGCTTAGCTCTATTTTCACGGAAGATCAAGTAGGGGCTCTTACAAGACAAAGCCCCCAGCTCAGATACACGTCTAGCAGAAGCTAAGGACATCAAAATGACAGCCTTCACGTGAGAAACTTGACCTCAACCTCCGGTAGAGGTTCGAACCAAACCGATTGGAGGAACTGTAACACCACGTTAAGATCCCAGGGCGCCGTAGGCGGCACAAAGGGAGGCTGGATGAAAAGAACCCCTTTCAAGAAAGTCTGAACCTCAGGTAGGGAAGCCAATTGTTTCTGGAAAAAATGGATAGGGCCGAAATCTGGACCTTAACGGATCCCAACCTCAGGCCCATATCCACGCCAGCTTGCAGGAAGAGGAGAAACAGTCCCAGTTGAAACTTCTTGAATTCACACCAGATACATATTTTTTCCTAAACACAAATGGTAATGTTTAGACGTTACTCCTTTCCTAGCCTGTATCAGGGTAGGAATAACCTGGTTCGGAATGCCCTTCTGAGCTAATAACTGGCGTTCAACCTCCATGCCGTCAAACGTAGCCGCGGTAAGTCTTGATAAGTGAACTGCCCCTGCTGCAGCAGATCCTCCTGAAAAAGGAAGAGGCCTCGGCTCTTCCAGCAGTAGATCCAGAAGACCCGCGTACCAAGCCCTTCTTGGCCAGTCTGGAGCAATGAGGATTGCCTGAACTCTTGTTCTCCTTATGAGTTTTAGAACTCTTGGAATGATTGGAAGTGGAGGAAACACGTACATCGACTGGAACACCCATGGAGTTACTAGGGCATCCACAGCCACGGCTTGCAGGTCCCTTGACCTGGAACAATACCTCCAAAGCTTCTTGCTGAGACAAGAGGCCATCATGTCTATCTGAGGTACCCCAAAAAGATCTGCTACCTCCGTGAACACCTACAGATGGAGTCCCCACTCTCCTGGATGTAGATAGTGTCTGCTGAGGAAGTCCGCTTCCCAGTGGTCTACTCCCGGAATGAAAATCGCAGACAGCGCCAACGCGCATTTTTCTGCCCAGAGAATGATTCTGGTTACCTCTGACATTGCAGCTCTGCTCTTCGTTCTGCCCTGTCGGTTTATGTAGGCCCCCATCGTTACATTGTCCGACTGCACTTGAATGGCTCGATCTCGCAGAAGATGGTCCACTTGGAGAAGACCGTTGTAGACAGCTCTTAGTTCCAGAATGTTTATTGGAGGGCTGGATTTCAGACTTGACCACCTTCCTTTGAAGGTTTCCCCGAGTGACTGCGCCCCAACCCCGGAGGCTTGCATCCGTGGTTAGAAGGATCCAGTCCTGAATCCCGAACCTGCGGCCTTCCAGAAGGTGAGGTAGTTGCAGCCACCAGAGGAGTGAAATCCTGGCTTTCGGCGATAGACGTATTCTCTGGTTCATGTACAGATGAGATCCCGACCACTCTTCCAGTAGATCCAGTTGGAAGGGCAGAGCATGAAACCTTCCGTACTGCAGAGCCTCGTAAGAGGCCACCATCTTCCCCAGAAGGCGAATGCACTGATGAACAGATACCCGGGCTGGCTTCAGGACGTCCCGGACCATTGTTTGAATCACCAACGCTTTCTCCTCTGGCAGAAACACCCTCTGCACTTCCGTGTCAAGGATCATTCCCAGAAAGGACAACCTCCTTGTCGGTTCCAAATGTGATTTTGGAAGGTTCAGGATCCAACCGTGCTCCCTGAGCAGATGAGTCGTAAGAACAATGGACTGCAACAACGTCTTCCAGGACGATGCTTTCATCAGCAGATTGTCCAGATATGGGATTATGTTCACCCCCTGTCTGCGGAGGAGAACCAACATCTCTGCCATCACCTTGGTGAACACCCTCGGAGCTGTGGAGAGGCCGAATGGCAGTGCCTGAAATTGATAGTGACTGTAACAGTGGAAATCTGAGATAAGCCTGGTGCGGCAGACAAATCAGAATGTGGAAGTACGCATCCTTGATATCCAGGGATACCAGAAACTCTCCCTCTTCCAGACCTGAAATCACTTCTCGGAGAGACTACATTTTGAATTTGAACACCTTCAGGTATGGGTTCAACGAATTCAAGTTCAAAATTGGTCTGACTGAACCATCCGGTTTCAAGACCACGAAAAGGTTTGAATAATAATCCTTGTTTTGCATATTAGGTGGAACTGGGACAATGACCTGTGACTTTCCAAATTTTAGGATGGCTTCCTGTAGGATAGCCCTGTCTGTCAGCAAAGCTGGCAAGCCTGATTTGAAGAATTGGTGAGGCGGCAGTTCTTGAAACTCCAGTCTGTACCCCTGGGACACAATATCCTGTACCCAGGGATCCAGGCCGGACGACACCCAGACGTGTCTGAAACTTCTGAGTCTCGCACCCACCAGCCCGTCCTCCAGGCTTTGTGGTCCACAGTCATGCTGTGGATTTTGAGGAACCAGAAGCAGGTCTCTGGTCCTGGGAGCCTGTGGGTGCATGCCTTTTGGATTTTGCATGACCACTTCTAAAGAAAGTGGTAGGAGGTTTGCACTTTTTTTCCCCTTAGTGGTCCGAAAGGACTGCGGCACAGCTGAAGAAAATGGTTTCATCGTAGAAGGTGTAGCAGAGGGAAGGAAAGGCGACTTACCCACAGTAGCCGTGGAAATCCACGCATCTAACGCTTCCCCAAATAGAGCCTTACCTGTGTAGGGTAGGTTCTCCACACTTCTCCTGGATTCCGCATCTGCAGACCATTGGCGTAGTCAGAGTCCCCTGTGGGTTGAGACTGACATGGAAGATATCTGTGAAGTCAGCGTACCCAGGTCTTTCATGGATTCCACCATGAACCCCGCAGAATCCTGTATGTTACGTAAAAACAATTCAATGTCACTCCTATCTATTATATCCAAATCCTCTAGTAATGTGCCCGACCACTTTACTATGCCTTTAGAAATCCATGCACAGGCCTTAACGCCACTCCTGAAGCAGTGTAAATGGATTTGAGCGTAGTGTCAATCTTAAGATCAGCCGGTTCTTTTAACACAGTAGATCCGGGTACAGGTAAAAACCACCTTTTCAGACAGTCTGGAGACAGATGCGTCAACAATGAGTGGGGTTTCCCATATTTTCCTAGCCTCCTCAGGGAAAGGAAAAGCAACCAGAACCCTTTTTGGGATCTGGAATTTCCCAGGTTTTTTCAAATATAGGGTTTAATTCTTTATACGCAGGTAAGGTTAGCTAGGCTTTCTTATGGTCAGTTAAGGAAGCCTCCTCAAACTGCTCAGGTGGCGTGTCATTAAGGTTTAACACATCTCTAAAGGCCTCAATCATGAGCTGCGCGCCCTTAGCATTTCTTCTACACCTGAGTTTCAGTCTCCGTATTACCTAGTACACGGTATACCCTAGTAGAGATCTGAGAGATTATTCCTTTGATAGAAGTTAAACACTCAGGCTCAACAATAGGGATCTGAGAGCAAGCATTACAATCCTGTGTACATGGAATGGATCCCTCCTGAGAGAGGAAACATCTTCTGCAGCATATGACAGAGTCCCTAGACATGGCTATGGGAGATATTAAACACCCACACACAGAAACACAGGGAAATGTCAGACACAGTCCCCTACCCTGTTGCCGCCACCTTCACACTGGCTCCCCGCTTGCCAGGGGGGCCGGTAACTCACTCGCCACCGAAGTCTTCTGGCTCTGTAAGGGGGTGGCAGCATGCTGCGGGAGTGAGCGGTCGCCTGGAGCAGCTAACGATCAGCACACTCAGGAGCTCAGTGTTCTGTCAGCGGAGACAGTGGCTCAGACCCCTCAGGGCTGCCCTGCGCCCCCCCCTTCCCAAGCAGGGGGGCCGTTGCCAGCAGCCTCCCTGTGCCTAAACAAACTAAAGAAGCTCTAGGAGCTCCCCTAGCTGTGACCGGCTCCTCCAGGCACATTTTTTAAACTGCGTCTGGTAGGAGGGGCATAGAGGGAGGAGCCAGTCCACACTCTCAAACTCTTAAAGTGCCAGTGGCTCCTAGTGGACCTGTCTATACCCCATGGTACTAATGTGGACCCCAGCATCCTCTAGGATGTAAGAAGAGGTGGAAAAGTAGTACCATTCACCAATTTAGAATTAGATCATTTGACGACTGCTGCTTCGTTAGGCAGGGTTGGACTGACCCACAGGGGTACGGGGGGGGGGGGGGGGTATGGGTAGGGGGTTTATCCCTGGTGGGCTCCACACCTCCTCCTTCAAGACTGTGCTCTTGAATTTTACATCATACATATGTGCAGTATACTGCACATGACTATGGGATATTTTCTACAGTGCATTCCCGTTATGAATCTGGCACATTACCCTGAATGAACTATCAGTGTTTAATGTATTTATCAAGGGACCAATGCTATGCACTCTAATGGTTAGGCAAACAAATATTGTGGCTGGCCACACCCCTCTGAAGACTGGCCACACCTAGGGTTGCCACCTCATCCCTTTAATTCTGGACACATCAATTACACAGGTTCTGTTGCTGGCTTCAAGACTCCATTTCACCTGGTTTTAATCAGCCACAGAACCTGTGTAATTTATGTGTCCAGAATTAAAGGGATGAGGTGGCAACCTTAGCCACACCCCCTAACATGGGCCATACATCAGCATTTTCCAGGTGGGCCCTTCATGCCCCAGTCGGACACTGCAGTTAGGTCAGTTTCACTACAGTGTTTTCTCTTGAAGAAGGAAAAAAAAAAAAAAAAAGGCAACAATCTAGCAAGGAATCTGCACTGGGTACATTTGTATTTACTGGCCAAACTGCTTAAAGTATTAACCTGCAAATAGCATATACCATTTAAAATCTGTCTACAACTGTTTAGCCATAAGCTTCCCTTCAGGCACCAGAACGATACACCGAGTAATCATCTGGAGCCATCTACACAGGGGGTACTGGAACCTGCTAGCTGTTTGGATAAAGGTTTTCGCTTGTAATTGGGATAATTCATTTGAATCACCAAACACACTATAGACCACACTCAAGCATCAGATATATTCAGCTACATCTATGAGGTCATCTGTGTGCAGTAGATCTCCCCTACATCAAACATCCACATACCAGCATGCTTTACAGAGATTATGTGAGGGAGGGGCCTTTGGGTGCCCAAAAAAAAAAAACACATTTGAATCACCCCGCTGGTCTACAGAAATAAATAGGGACTTTTAAATTTACAACTTTTGCATACTACTGTAGGGGCAATGCAGTGAGAAGTCTTGAACAGTAGCCACCCACTTGCTCATAGCTAGCTTTAGACAATTTTCAGGGTACTACAGAACCAGAATCCACACCTGCGGACCTTTCTAAACATAGTCCGTCACAAAACAAATCTGATTTGTGAGATGTGATTGCCATCAATAAGTACAAAAGAGGGTAATACTAGTAAAAAATTGTGTGTATGCTAATTAGGTGTCCGCCCTATGACAATTGCGTAATTACACTTCTCCATGTGACTTTTACGAATACAGGGATGAACAATGTGACGCCAGGAGTCAGTGACTGAGAGCTCTATGTACTATTTACAGAAGAAAACAAAAAGTAGCTGCTGGCCTGGCCAGCAGGTACTTTGTAAATCCCCCCCCCCCCCCCCAAAAAAATATATATATATATATATATATATATATATATATATATATATATATATATATATATATATATATATATATATATATATATATATATATATATATATATATATAGCAGCATTCTGGAAACGCAAAGAATTTCACAAGGGAGTAAGTCATCCTCATGGGTCTTATCTTTGTTATGAAAGAAAATTCATATTGATCTAAGTCAGATGGTCCTCATGTGACACTCCACAGCCCTAAGAATGATTATATTATATGCATATGAGCGGCCTAGTTTTCTCCTACAGAAGCGACAATCTTTGTACCTCTGTTCAGAAAGCAGCTTATTTGATTATTATACGCATTAACACAACCAGTTACATCCTTCATTCATTACTTGAATCACATGGGGTATGCACTACTGCTCCAGCCAGAGTGAGGAGTCCTAAGGCTGACATTGCTACTAATTCCAATGAACGGGAAACTCAAATGCTCTCCGCCCACTGATGTCACTGCTGGAACGCAAGAAAACAGAGCTTTTCTGGCTAAAAGAAAAAAAGACAGTAGCATGATAGTATGTCAGAAAACATATATACCCCACTAGGAAAGCAACAGGTGAGGTAGACTTGTGTCATTTGCAGTGAGCGGGACAAAAAAAAAAAAAATTCCAAACTGGCCAATATATGTATGTGCTGCTGTATATATGTATTTTTCTCTGATCCAAATGCTCACCCTAGCATAACTAATTACACAAGAGGCATGTCATGAGCATGGAAACATTATCTGTGGACGCACAATAGATTTCTTTTTAGGATCCACTGCTTTCTACGCAGAATGAAACTGTCCTTCAATGGAAATGAAAGTACACATTTCACAGGCTAAGAGTGGCTTCAAATTCCCCCCAAAAAAACAACAGTATAAAAGACCCTCTAGCTTCTGTGGAACTGCACATCCCAACATGCACTGCCATAGTCTGCTAAAACTGTGCCAGGGCATGCTGGGATGTGCAGTTCCACAGAAGCTGGAGGACAGCATGTTGATTATCCCTGACAAAGGGGACCACTTTTGATCATGGCTGCCCAAAAATCTAAGTAAAATAGGGAATTCTGTAACTATAGGAGAGTATTTTGCAGGAGGACCTTCAAGCTAAAGCCTGTATGTTATTTAATCAGGAGAAAAGCAGAGATTGGAGCTCTGTTCAAGGTCAGGGCATGGTGCTGCGTAGAGACATCACTGTATAAACAGTGCTGTCCACCCACTTTTGTTAGAAGAGAAAGAGATGGCAATCTATTGGAACACTGAAAGCAAAAAAGTAAAACTTGGAACAATGGTGACAGGTTATTAAATGAGGGGAGAGATATATTTGTGTTACTGAAGTGGTCATGAGAAAGTGCAGAGCAAAGAATCCAAAAGGCAGGAGTCTGTGGCAGCTGCTGTACACCAACCTCGCACTTCATGAAGAGCTTTTGCAAGCCTGTTGCCTAGATGATGGGTATGGGCTTCCAAATACCAATCAGTACTACTGTGTACCAATCTATAATAGAAAGTAAGTGCACCATGATTGGTCATTGCTCTACTATAGTCTTACACTCCTCTAATGCATCAGTCACCAGCTAGGTTCCAAAGTATCTTACAGAACATAGTTCATCAACCATACTCCATCTAGTAAGTAAGTAAATATAATTATATATATATATATATATATATATATATATATATATATATATATATATATATATATATATATATATATATATATATATATATATATATATATATATATATATATATATATACACACACACATACATATATAGCTCAAAAAAATAAAGGGAACACTTAAACAACACAATGTAACTCCAAGTCAATCACACTTCTGTGTAATCAAACTGTTCACTTAGGAAGCAACACTGATTGACAATTTCACATGCTGTTGTGCAAATGGAATAGACAACAGGTGGAAATTATAGGCAATTAGCAAGACACCCCCAATAAAGGAGTTATTCTGCAGGTGGTGACCACATACAACTTCTCAGCTCCTATGCTTTCTGGCTGATGTTTTGGTCACTTTTGAAAGCTGGCGGTGCTTTCACTCTAGTGGTAGCATGAGACGGAGTCTACAACCCACACAAGTGGCTCAGGTAGTGCAGTTCATCCAGGATGGCACATCAATGCGAGCTGTGGCAAGAAGGTTTGCTGTGTGTCAGCGTAGTGTCCAGAGCATGGAGGCGCTACCAGGAGACAGGCCAGTACATCAGAAGACGTGGAGGAGGCCGTAGGAGGGCCACAACCCAGCAGGACCGCTACCTCCGCCTTTGTGCAAGGAGGAACAGGAGGAGCACTGCCAGAGCCCTGCAAAATGACCTCCAGCAAGCCACAAATGTGCATGTGTCTACTCAAACGATCAGAAACAGACTCCATGAGGGTGGTATGAGGGCCCGACGTCCACAGGTGGGGGTTGTGCTTACAGCCCAACACCGTGCAGGACGTTTGGCATTTGCCAGAGAACACCAAGATTGGCAAATTCGCCACTGGCGCCCTGTGCTCTTCACAGATGAAAGCAGGTTCTCACTGAGCACATGTGACAGACGTGACAGAGTCTGGAGACACCAATGAGAACATTCTGCTGCCTGCAACATCCTCCAGCATGACCGGTTTGGCAGTGGGTCAGTAATGGTGTGGGGTGGCATTTCTTTGGGGGGCCGCACAGCCCTCCATGTGCTCGCCAGAGGTAGCCTGACTGCCATTAGGTACCAAGATGAGATCCTCAGACCCCTTGTGAGACCATATGCTGGTGCGGTTAGCCCTGGGTTTCTCCTAATGCAAGACAATGCTAGACCTCATGTGGCTGGAGTGTGTCAGCAGTTCCTGCAAGACGAAGGCATTGATGCTATGGACTGGCCCGCCCGTTCCCCAGACCCGAATCCAATTGATCACATCTGGGACATCATGTCTCGCTCCATCCACCAACGCCACGTTGCACCACAGACTGTCCAGGAGTTGGCAGAAGCTTTAATCCAGGTCTGGGAGGAGATCCCTCAGGAGACCATCCGCCACCTCATCAGGAGCATGCCCAGGCGTTGTAGGGAGGTCATACAGGCACGTGGAGGCCACACACACACACTACTGAGCCTCATTTTGACTTGTTTTAAGGACATTACATCAAAGTTGGATCAGCCTGTAGTGTGTTTTTCCACTTTAATTTTGAGTGCGACTCCAAATCCAGACCTCCATGGGTTAATACATTTGATTTCCATTGATAATTTTTGTGTTATTTTGTTGTCAGCACATTCAACTATGTAAAGAAAAAAGTATTTAATAAGAATATTTCATTCATTCAGATCTAGGATGTGTTATTTTAGTGTTCCCTTCATTTTTTTTTGAGAATATATATATATATATATATATATATATATATATACACACACACACACACACACACACACAAACAGAAAAGTTCAGCACTCACCATAGCAAGCTCACTTATCCTCACAGCATCAATATATAAATGATGGGGGTTTAGTTAGTGAATTGGCCAATGCACAGAAGCCTGCAAACCGCTCGCCAAGGTACCCCACCTTCATGCAGTCCCTACACTATCACAAAGTATCAAAAATTAAAACCTGGCAACTGTATCACACATAATATACTGCACACATGCCCACTAGGTTTAATGTGTATCTGCCATGCATCTTATAATCATATACATACACACACACACATACAAAGAATACTGTACCCATGCAACTCCTTATCAGAATTTTGCTACCACCTGTCTATAGAGGGCAGGTAAAACACGTGTTATCACCTAGCATGCAAGGATAAACTCTTAGAAATTTATTTCTACTTTGCAGGTTTCTGTAGATGGGCACCAAAGTCTAGTGACGCCAAATCGATCAGTGCACAGATTGATAGGACTAGTTCATTGCAGAGTACCTAGCGTGACAATACTGGTCAGGTACTAACATTAGCTGCCAGTAAACATACAGGTTTCCACAATGTTTCTTAAAGATAGTTTGTTTTTTTATTGTTTTAGGTGAATCATTTTTACATCCAACAAGTCTGAGTAAAACATCAGCAAACACTGATTTTCAATTACATTTCTTTAAACCTAAAGGCCCCCATCCACTAGTGCAATATGACCAATTTTTATCAGATTCATCCATCCCATGTAATTTTCCTCCGATCCAAGGCACGTTCCCGTGCTCCTCGGATCGGGGTCGCAAATCGTCATGGCTGCCATGAATATTTGCAGGAATGAATAGCAAGACTCCCGGGAAGGTCGGGGTAAAATCAGATCAGACTTTCATTTCAGGCAGGTCTCACTAGTGGATGGGGGCCTTAAGAGTTCATTGGCTCACAAAATGCAATCTGCACTACTGGCTGTGATCTATCAGATGTTGGCTTGGATACATTCAGACTATGGGATTTATCTCTGCTTCACAGTATGTTTGAGCACAACATTTAAAAAGATAATACAGTGGTTCCCAAACCTGAAGCTGTGGAATTCTGCTGTGCGGCGGGACACTTGTAGGGGTGTCACAGGATGGTGGTCCAGGAACAAATTAATTTATGGTCAAAGTGATAGGCAAAACCAGTGCTGGTGGCCGTCAATCATAGGTGGACAACCCTGTCTATCACCACACGACTGAACAAAATATTGACAGGTACGCACAATTAACCGTATTTCTCAATGTAGTGTTTGGCCTTAAAGGTGCCACGCAAATAAAAAAAAAAAAAAAAAAGGGAAAAGGCTTTTTAGGGTGACATGATTCAAGAAAGTTTGGGATCCACTGGGGTAATGGTTTTAATGATAACACCATTTACATTTCAGGCATTAAGATACGTCTGCCCTTGTCCAATCATCGTAATTCTGCCTTGTAAGATCCATGTCTTCCCCTCAGGTATGGATTGTATGAGATAGATTATTCTAACCAGGTTGCTGAAAATAATTACACAAGCTGTCCCAAGTCCCCCCCCAAAAAAAAACAGTGCCCTCTGGATATTAAAGCAGAATGTGAGGTTTTATATAGAGTTGTATTACAGGTAAGATGAAAGACTCACTTTCTTTAATCTATAGCTTTCGAGGAAACAGACTGCTTAAGTAATTTTGTTCTTGCTATAGGCCCAACTAAAAGGAGGCACTGGAAGTTCTGAGATCTTCTATCTGATCTACAGATGTGTCCTCTCACATCCTAGGAAGAATATAAATATATATTTCACACACACACACACACACACACACACACATAGCCCATCCCAAATAAATCCTGATCACAGCATGTCAGCAATGTATTCCAGTATATCATATCAGCTACACAGCATCAGCAGCTGTGCGACACAGAGCAATTACAATAATGGTTCTCAACCGCAACCCTCAATAGTACCCCCAATAGGTTATGTTTAAAGCATTTCAGCCTGTGCAAATAGGTGGGATAAATAGCTTAAGTCACCTGTGCATGATTAAGTAATCCACATGACCTGTTGGGGGTACTGGAGGACTGGAATGGAGAACCCCTGGTCTAGAGGATAATTTTTCCATGTAAAATGCAGAAAATTTGTTTGTAAATCCAACATTTCTACATATTCAGTTAATCTCTTTAATTAGATACAACTGGATTCATAGAAAGCATTATTTCAGTCTTTAAGCACTCTCCAAATTCCGGTATATATTTTTTAAAATGACAAAGTACAACAGGTAACAATTCCTACTAGAATAAGGAACAGAGCAGGTGCTTACACACGCATACATAAAGATTAGGATAAGTGAAGCTTACCGTGATAACAGCCTTGCTGAGACAGATGGATCCTCTGCAGCCATATTCAGTTTCATCCTCCGATTTATAGTAGCTCAAGGTGTTGTTTTTCAGAACAACCCATCTATCCTGCCATCCATGTATATAGTTGGTCCACTACACAAAAAAATGAAATAAAAAAGGTAGATAAAAATCAGTGAAGTTTGCACACAAGAACAATGATCAACAGATAAGCGGAAGGAAAAGACACGCTAAGCTGCATGTATTCAACAAGTCAGAAAGCGATCGTAGCCACGAGTCAGCCATCTTCATAAATGCAGCGTCTCTAAACAGCTGGGGACACACAGTCACATTTTTGAATGATTGCCCAATTGCCGATGGATAAGAAAGAGAAAAATCACGTGCACGCACTACTGCGCACTCCCACAGGCCATTTGTCACATCTTCAAAGTTGCTGCACATGCAGCCCAAGCTGAAGATGTCGCCGATGACCCCATACATTTGGATGCAGCGGGGGCAAAATATATTGTGTGGTCCTTCAGATTGTGCAATGTGTACAGGCCACACAATATATCATCACATAGCATCTACCATCAGCTGGGTACACAGGTCATCTAACATGTACCCCAGCTTAAGTACTGCACATAAACGGTTACTGAAAGTCATCTTCTCAAGGCTGCCACCCATCTCTTAACACACCACCCTCTGCAATAACAAACCTTTAAGGGGGAAATTCGATTGGCATTTGTGCAGATCTCCTGTCTAAAGTGACAGGAGATTGCAGGGGCGATATTCAATTCGTGCCATTTATCAAGCTCATTAGTGTCAGATTTAGCGGTGTAAAGCAGCAAACCCAGACTAAACTAATGGGCGCGATCGCAAAAAGTGCCGTTCAGGTGCCTACAAAAAGTCACCTTTGCACATTTTCAGCATGTCAGTAGAGCGGGCTGCAAGCACAAAATGCGTCTCCCCTCAACTCAGCACTTCCGAACGGAGCAACAATTGAATTCCCCCCCTACATAACCACAACTTTTCCCCTCTAGAACATAAGTTATTGTGAGCAGTGCTCTCTATAACTGAGGTAGCTATGTGATCTGCAGTTTAAAGATAATTTTAACCAAAAGGGCAATCACTAATTGGAGATGTTCCCAGTTAATATAGCCCCCAAACATCTCATTAACCTCTCTGCTGTTTTAGTACAACAGGGATTACAACAGTATTGTGATAAATCTAATGGTGTGTACACACGGTGAAATTTTTTCTTACGATTGATTATATAGTCAAAATCGTAAGAAAAGGTAGTGCAGATCGCAAGGTGAAAGTCACCTTGCGATCCCGATTCAATGCCGATGCACGGTCGGCATCGCAAGAATAGAGATAGTCAAAATTGACTTGCCTGCACAGTCTCGCTCTATAGAAGAGATAGTCAAAATTGTCATTTAGCCAAAATCGCAAGCACATAACGAGTGTGCTTGCGATACTGACTATGTGCCGACCTAGCCCCTATCGCATAGAGAGTGTCGGGCATAGGCCGAATATCACCGTGTGTATGGGCCATAGGAACTCCAGACCCTCAGAATTTTCAGTCTAGGGGGAATATTTACTTAAGTGCAGGTTTTTAGAAGTAGATATGTTACCACTAACAACCAGATTCTAGAAGGTGCTAGATAAATAAGTAGAATCTGAATTGGTTGCTATGGGCAACATCTCCCCTTCTAAAAACCCACACTTCATACAGCTTTCAGAAAGCACACTTTCAGTCAGCCACTCAGCAGTAATTAGCACATACAAAAATACATGCTCTTCCACTGCTAGAAGACATTCAGAGATGAGCAAAAAAGGAGGTAGGTGAAGTAGTGTGATATTCAACTGATATATATCACGCCTGATCTCCCATCTAAAGCAACGGGAGAACGCGGAGCGATTCAGTTGTCCCCCGTTATTACGCCCATCGTAGTCGGATGTAGCCACGTAAAGCATCTAAACCAAAACTAAAAAAATAGTTGCAATCTCAAAAAGTCCCGTTTGGGCGCCCAAAAGGTCACTTTTCACACGTTAGCTTGCCACCCCTGGGGGTGCAAGCTAAAATTATGATATCGCGCCCGTCGATAGAAACAATTCAATAGCTGCCAGCTGGTTCGAACGGGGGCAGGAAGAATTGAATATCGCCTGATGTGTACAAACACAAAGGGCGAGATTCAATTGTTTTTGCGGGTCCCCGCACGCACCGGCAGCTATTCAAATGTTGCTGGCAACGGGCACGAGAACTTAATTTCAGCTCACTACCCCCGGGGGTAGCAAGCTAAAATAAGCAAAAAGTGACCCATCTGGGCACCCAAATGGTACTTTTTGCATTGTGCCTATTCGTTTGGTCCTGCCGCTTTACGCGGCTAAACCTGACTAATATGGGCGCAATAAAGGGGAACAATTGATTATAGCACCGCAATCTGCAATCACTTTAATAGCACCCAGTCTCACGTCTAAACAATTGAATTCCCCCCAAAGAGTCACATGTCTTACTATAAGCTTTCCTTTGGTCCAACAACGTACCTTGTTTTTTTGATAATGATCTAATTAAAAATGGTTTAACAAATTAGTAATAGTTTCTTCTGTAGATTGCTATCAAACAAGCAACATTGTTCCATTCTGGCTACATCCTCTGAAGCACAAAGTAGATGCCTCCGGGATATAACTAGTCATTTCGGATGGAACCATGTATCCTCTAAGACTTTGGACCATATCACCAACAGACTAACACTGCCATTCATCAGCTGTAGAGCGTATACTATGTTCCAACAATACCAG
Source organism: Pseudophryne corroboree (assembly GCF_028390025.1). Lineage (NCBI taxonomy): Eukaryota > Metazoa > Chordata > Amphibia > Anura > Myobatrachidae > Pseudophryne > Pseudophryne corroboree. Next base: position 159,183,667 of record NC_086444.1, on the reverse strand, counting down.
ATCTTCCTCAGTCTGGAGAATGGAGAAGTATTTTCTGAGGTACAGTATTATCTCCCTTTAGTGCTTTTTGTTTATAATGGATTAAAAGCAAACCATTAAGGCGGGGGGGGGGGGTATTGCAATTTCCATAAGAATAATGACCATGCGCGTACCCACAGGTCGCTAGCGACAGTCTCAGATGTTCTGTACATGCAAAAAGATCTGAGGCTGTCGCTAGCGATGCCATGCAGCCGAATGTAGCATGGTCCCCGCTCTACCCCCACTCGTCGCTGTCTGTATCAGCCAGCGTATATGCACTTGCACATGCCGCTGCACACAGGTGCAGTGAAAGGGGTTTACCCCAATATAAATGGGTTTCGAATGTATTCAGTACTGAACATGCAGTGTAAAAGGGCTCTGAACTGGGTTGGAACGGTGTTCATAAATCCAGGTACAGCACAGTTTTTGTTGGGAAGGGGGTAGGAATTGGACAAATCTAAGCTCATGACCGGGAAAGCAACCCGGCTGAAGTTCGAGTGTAGCAAAAGCAAGCCTGTAGCCAAAAACGTAAAATAGAAATCCAATAAAAGCCTTCAGAAGAAAAAGGCTGCTGAACACACAAAAAAAAAATAATAATAAATAAATTATATATATATATATATATATATATATATATATATATATATATATATATATATATATATATATATATATATATATATATATATATATATATATTAAAAGAAAAAACACGGGAGAGATGGAAGTTGAGTAAACATGTCCAGCATTATTGGGCAAGTAATCAGGTGGAATAGATTAGGAGGCACCAGCCAGGAAGGAAGTGACCACTTCCTGGGGATCCTCACCTACCACTGTTATACACAAATATCCTGCAAAATACATCAAATTCACTGTTCCGCAGACCTGTAACACTGCAATTAGCTCATAATGCACAGATTGTACAGTACATTACACACTAGAACTAAACCACAACAATGCCAGTCGCTGAAAAGGAAATTAATGTGAGAAATCATTTCCAACTCACTGTGCAAAGGTCACTTGAACAAGCTTATGCTAGCTAGCCAGGGCAGGTCTTACAAAACTGACTTTACTAATCAACGTCAGTATTCCTGGACAGTTGGTAAACAGTCAACAGGATATACAAAACTAGACCTGGGTGCTTAGGTGATATTACTGCAACTCCCTTGCAGAAATTAGTCAATGAAATGCTCAATCTCTGCCACGATCTGACAGGATTGCATTAGCTGAGGTGTACAAAATTCTAACACAATGTTCAGATAGGGTAACTGCTGTGTAATGAGGAGCTTCTATTACAGACACACCCAAGTGAAGAAATTCCTAAGACTTCTAATAGGACGTTTGATTATTTCCAACTGTAGAAGGGGAAGGCGACAAAAGCATGTGACCCACTACATTCTTTACACACACACTTATTACTAAACAGAGTGAAATAACTTGCAACCAACAGTAACACAAAATAAAATCAGAAACATAAATAAAAGGGGAGGGGAAAAATAAAAAAACATTAGTTCTGTTAAGATTAAAGCATACTGTATATAAGCATCCATTGTCCATACACCAACAGAAGATATATCCTGCCCTGTATATATTGCTCTGCTGAATGATACTACATCAATGACTGCAAGATGTTTGTACTTGGAACGTGATTCTTTAATAACAGCTAGACTGTGATAGATACAGAGACAGGACACACTTGTTACTTTGCAACAACTTCATCCACTTTGGTACAAAACGGGATGACATTGGCTGTTTCATTATTTACATCGGGGAGACCAAAAACAAGGACATCACTGTCACACAGTATGGGACAGCCAAGTAACTAACTTATTTTTTTGTACCAGATACAATATTTGCCAACACAGTAACTACACATTATTATATATCTATCAGCACAGAGAATTCAGATATAAATAGAACCACTAAGACCATGTGGAATAAATTGGGTACAAGACAAGTATTATTGTAGGTGATGTGGTCCAAGGCAATAAGTGGGAGCATATCCCTTGGCTATTGGGCAAGCCTTCACCTCAGTAGCACTGTACAGATACAGAGGAGGACAAGTCCCGCACCAGTGAGGTGCAGTAATGGGACCAGCAAATATGTTATATATGTTATATATATATATATATACACACACACACAGACAACCAGTCACTCCCGTCATGCCCTGTCATACAGATGCTGGAAGTGCATGCTGGGACTTGCAGTCCTCCGGCACTCAGGCATCTGTAGAGTCACAGGTTCCTCCACCTGGATAAGCGCCTGAGGAAACCCTTCACGTCCCTGTAAATGAGAATCAACTCCCATCAGCGGACCCACCTTAGAGAGGACTCCGCAGAGCTCCACGGGTGGCCCGGGCTCGGTCTCCAGGTCTTCCTCTGAGCCCGAGGAGTTCCAGCTCTGGTTATCCGACATCAGCGGGAGCCCGAGACTCCACACGTCACCTACCGCTACGGGAGAGCTCTTCGTCCGCCGAGACCTATTGCTGCTGCTGCTACCGCGCTGCGCCCACTCCTGAGTCCAGACAGTTCCCGGATGTAAATAAACACAAACGACGGGATCGCAGCAGCCAAGTACCCAGCTCACACAGCAGCCATGTTATTCTGTCGACGTCACTAGCCTGTGTGCAAGGCGTCTATCAGGGGTGCTGGCATATTTACACATTGCCACGCCCACCCAGTCACTGTGAGCTATAGTAATGTCACGAGTCTCCGCCCACGGATCGAACGTCTGAATCAGTATGTGTTCCGGCCGGGAAGGTGGACAGGTGCGGCCATATTGTGTACTGGCACCATTCCCACCTCAGACAGAAACCTTACGTTGCCAGTGTCCTGTGGGGTTTCAAGTGGAAAACTGCCATATGTCATGTTTGCAGCACTAATACACATAATAAGACTAAGTAAATATTTCTATCTATCTATATATAGTATATAGATAAAAGGTATTCTATTGATCACGATTGATTGGGGGGCTATTCAATTAGCGAGCCACGGCTTATCAGGGATTTTGTGTCACCTGCCTCAGGGAGGCGAGGTAAAATTCTTGAAAACAACCCCATTTTTGCCCGCAACTGGGTCTGTTTCTACCAAAAACACCCAGGTTTAACTGCCCTGTGTGGTTACAGGTGAAAACATTGTTTTCTCATACGTCCTAGAGCAGGGGTGGCCAACCAGTCAGAGATAAAGAGCCCAAAAATCTTGTTAGGTACGTCAAAGAGCCGACATCAAGCCGACGGCGCGTGTGAAAAAATGGGATGTGACCTTGTGCCTGCTAGGCCACACCCCATGGTATAAAATACAATGGAATTGCCAGATCCACATAAAATACATTTTAAAGCCATAATAAACATAGAATACATTGAAAAAGACACCTCCATATAAAATAATAAAAAAATCAAGATCCACATAAAATATATTGAAAAAGCCATATTCACATAATATACTTCAGCTCCTCCATGTGTCACTGCAGCCAGCTCCCCCATGTGTCAATGTGTCACTCCAGCCAGCACCCTCCTGCGTCACTCCTGCCAGCACCCTCCTGTGTCTCTCCAGCCAGCACCCTCCTGTATCACTCCAGTCAGCTCCCCCATTATGTCTCTACTGCCAGGATCCCTCTGTGTCACTACAGCCAGCTCCCCCTTGTGTCACTCCAGCCCACCCTCATATGTCACTACAGCCCAGTATCTGGCTCGCCAGGTTTCAGTCGCCGTAGTGCTGCTGTGTGTCTGGTTGGTGTGCACCAGTTTCATACCGTCCAACATTTTACACAGAAAAATCGGTACAAATCCGGGAAAGGGGCGTGGCCGCGTGTAAAGGGGGCGTGGCCACGCCCCTTTTCCTATACTTTCAATGGAAGTTTGGAGAGGCAAAAATCGGTACAGACCATGAAAAAAAGGTACTGTACCTATTAAAAAGGTACAGTTGGAGGGTATGCAGTTTCCAGAATCTGTTGTGGTCAGGTGACTGAGTGTCGGGAGCCACATTTGAATAAAGAAAGCCACATGCGGCTCAAGAGCCACAGGTTGGCCACGGCTGTCCTAGAGGATGCTGCGGTCACCATTAGAACCATGGGGTATAGACGGGATCCGCAGGAGACATGGGCACTTTAAGACTTTCAAAGGTTGTGAACTGGCTCCTCCCTCTATGCCCCTCCTCCAGACTCCAGGTTTAGAATTGTGCCCAGTGAGACTGGACGCACTACAGGGGAGCTCTACTGAGTTTCTCTGAAAAATACTTATGTTAGGTTTTTTATTTTCAGGGAGGCTGCTGGCAACAGTCTCCCTACTTCGTGGGACTTAGGGAAGAGAAGTATGACCAACTTCTAGTGAGTTCAATGGCTCTGCTTCTGGCTGACAGGACACCATTAGCTCCCGAGGGTGCTGATCGCTGGGTACGCCTAGATGCTCACTCACACAGCCTGCCGTCACCCCCTAACAGAGCCAGAAGTCAGAAGACAGGTGAGTAGCAGAAGAAAAGAAGACTTCTTCAGTGACGGCATTCTGAGGTACCGCGCAGCGAACGGAACGCTGCGTGCCATGCTCCCACACACACACAGCACTGCAGGGTGCAGGGTGTGGGGGGTGGGGTGGGGGGGCGCCCTGGGCAGCAAACATCCTCAATTTCCACTGGCAAGAGGGAACATTAGTGCCAAGGCACTGTCCTAACCCCCACCAGTATAATTATTTATTAAAATAAGCGGGACAGAAGCGCGCCATTAAGGGGCGGAGCTTCTTCCTCACAGCTCACTCTCAGCTCGGCGCCATTCCCTCTCCACAGGGCTGCAGAGACGCTGGTCCTTCCTCACACTGCTGACAAGTATCAGGGTGCAAAACGGGGAGGGGCACAGTATAATTTGGTGCAATATATTTGATATTTAAAGCTCTACAGGTCTGGGGCATTTTTTAGTGTTTTCAGACCCGTTAATTTTGCGCTGGGTTGTGAGCTGGCAAATCCCCTCTGTGTCTCTCTGACAGACTTTACTGTGGGTCTGTCCCCTATATGCCCGGTGTGTCTGGGGGTGTTTGGTACACGTGTGTCGACATGTCTGAGGCTGAGTGCTCTTCCCAGGAGGAGGCTGTATTAGGGACACAAACGGCTGTGGGGGTGACCCTGTCGGCACCGCCGACTCCTGATTGGGTAAATGTTTTGAATGCTTTGACTGCTAATGTGGCTCTTATTAGTAAGAGATTAGATAAGTCTGAGTCTCAGACCCAGGCATGGAAGAAATCTGTGGAGGATGTGTTATTAAAAGTCCAGGACCCCTCGGGGTCACAAAAACGTACTTTTGCCCAGTTGGCAGACACTGATACCGACACGGACACTGATTCCAGTGTCGACTATAGTGATTCCAGATTAGATCCAAAATTGGCAAAGAGCATTCAGTACATGATTGTGGCGGTTAAAGATGTATTACATATCACTGAGGATCCTGCTGTTCCTGATAAAAGGGCCTGTATGTATAAGGAAAAGAAACCTGAGATAACGTTTCCTCCCTTTCATGAACTGAACACTCTATTTGAAAAAGTCTGGGAAAGCCCTGACAGAAAGTTTCAGATTCCCAAAAAGATTCCGGTGGCTTATCCGTTTCCCTCTGAGGATAGGGAAAAGTGGGAGTCACCCCCCCCCCCCCCCCCCCTGTAGACAAGGTCCTATCATGTTTGTCTAAAAAGGTGGCTCTCCCGTCACCTGACACGGCAGCCCTTAAGGACCCTGCGGATCGTAAGCAAGAAACTACGTTAAAATCCGTTTATGCGACCACAGGTAAGCTACTCAGACCTGTCATTGCATCTGCGTGGGTGAGTAGTGCTATCGAAAAGTGGGCAGATAACTTGTCATCTGATGTAGATACCCTAGATAGGGATAGCATCCTCTTGACGCTGGGTTATATCAAGGACACTGCAGCGTACCTAAAGGAAACTGCGAGAGATATTGGCCTTTTGGGATCAAAAGCCAATGCCATGGCAGTCTCAGCTAGGCGAGCATTGTGGATTCACCAATGGAATGCTGATGCTGACTCCAAGAAAAATATGGAATCTCTACCATATAAAGGTGGTGCCTTGTTTGGTGACGGCCTCGTTGATTTGGTATCTACGGCTACCGCGGGTAAGTCATCCTTTTTGCCTTATGTTCCTCCACAATAAAAGAAAACACACCACTATCAAATGCAGTCCTTTCAACCCAATAAATACAGAAAAGGGCGAGGTTCTTCCTTCCTTGCTACTAAAGGAAGGGGAAGAGGTAAAAGATCACCAGCCTTGTCGGGTTCCCAGGAGCAGAAGTTCTCCCCGGCTTCTGCCAATTCCACTGCATGAAGCTGGGGCTCCTCTGCGGGAGTCCGCACCAGTGGGGGCACGTCTTAAACTATTCAGTCAGTTCTGGTTTCGTTCGGACCTGGAACCATGGGTTTTACAAATAGTATCCCAAGGGTACAAACTGGAGTTTCAAGACGTTCCCCCTAGCCGATTTTTAAAATCGGCCTTACCAGCTTCTCTTCCGGACAGGGAGGTAGTATACGACACAATACAAAAGTTGTGTAAAAATCAGGTCATTGTCATGGTTCCCCCGTCACAACAGGGAGAAGGCTTTTATTCAAGCCTGTTCGTGGTCCCGAAGCCGGACGGCTCGGTCAGACCAATCCTAAACCTAAAAAAAAAAAAAAATTAAATTCAAGATGGAGTCTCTCCAAGCAGTAATCTCCAGTCTGGAGAAAGGGGATTTTATGGTGTCGGTGGACATAAAGGATGCCTACTTACATGTTCCCATTTATCCTCCGCATCAGGCTTACCTGAGGTTTGCAATTCAGGATTGTCATTACCAATTTCAGACGTTGCCGTTTGGTCTGTCCACGGCTCTGAGGATTTTCACCAAAGTGATGGCGGAAATGATGGTTCTCCTTCGCAAGCAAGGAGTCACGATTATCCCGTACTTGGACGATCTCCTGATAAAGGCGAGATCCAGGGACCAGTTGGTGCAAAACATTGCACTCTGCATGACAGTTCTTCAACAACATGGTTGGCTCCTAAACTTGCCAAAATCACAGTTGATTCCGACGATGCGGTTGTCGTTTTTGTGAATTATACTGGACACAGAACTACAGAGTTTTTCTTCCGGTGGAAAAGGCTCTAGAACTTCAGAGTCTGGTCAAACAAATTCTGAAACCAGCAAGAGTGTCAATCCATCAATGCACTCGGTTGCTGGGGAAGATGGTAGCGGTCTACGAGGCCATTCAGTTTGGCAGATTCCATGCCAGAGTGTTTCAGTGGGCCCTGTTGGACAAGTGGTCCGGATCCCACCTGCACATGCACCGAAGGATAATCCTGTCTTCCAAGACCAGAATCTCACTCCTGTGGTGGCTGCACAGCTCTCACCTTCTAGAGGGGCGCAGGTTCGGGATCGAGGACTGGATCCTGGTAACCACGGATGCAAGTCTCCGAGGCTGGGGAGCAGTCACACAGGGGGAAAACTTCCAAGGAAGATGCTCAAGACAGGAAACTTGTCTCCACATAAACGTTCTGGAGTTAAGGGCCATTTAAAACGGCCTTCTACAAGCGGAACATATTCTTCGCAATCTGCCCGTACTGATCCAGTCGGACAATGTAACAGCAGTAGCGTACATACACCGCCAGGGCGGAACAAAAAGCAGAGCGGCAATGGCAAAAGCCACAAAGGTTCTCCGCTGGGCGGAAAAGCATACAAGCGCTCTGTCAACGATCTTCATTCCAGGAGTGGACAACTGGGAAGCAGACTTCCTCAGCAGACACGATCTCCATTCAGGAGAGTGGGGCCTCCATCAAGAGGTCTTCACAGAAGTGACAAGTCATTGGGGAATTCCTCAAATAGACATGATGGCATTGCGTCTCAACAAGAAGCTTCAGAGATATTGTTCCAGGTCAAGGGACCCTCAAGCAATAGCAGTGGATGCACTGGTGACACCATGGGTGTTTCAGTCGGTGTATGTATTCCCTCCACTTCCTCTCATTCCAAAAGTTCTAAAGATCATAAGAAGAACAAAGATTCAAGCGATCCTCATTGTCCCAGACTGGCCAAGGAGGGCTTGGTATCCAGATCTTCAGGAATTACTCATAGGAGATCCCTGGCCTCTTCATCTACGAGAGGACCTGTTACAGCAGGGGCCGTGCATGTATCAAGACTTACCGCGGCTACGTTTGACGGCATGGCGGTTGAACGCCAAATTCTAGCCCGAAAGTGTATTCCCAGTGAAGTCATTCCTACACTTATTCAGGCCAGGAAAGGAGTAACGTCTAAACATTACCACCGTATTTGGAGAAAATATGTTTCTTGGTGTGAATCCAAGAAGGCTCCTGCGGAAGAATTTCAGCTAGGACGTTTTCTCCATTTTCTACAAGCAGGTGTGGATGTGGGCCTAAAGTTGGGCTCAATTAAGGTACAGATTTCAGCCTTATCGGTTTTCTTTCAAAAACAATTGGCCTCCCTTCCAGAAGTTCAGACTTTTGTAAAAGGTGTGTTGCACATCCAACCTCCATTTGTGCCCCCAGTGGCACCATGGGATCTTAACATGGTGTTGCAGTTCCTTCAATCACATTCGTTTGAACCTTTACAGAAGGTGGGGTTGAAATTCCTCACTTGGAAAGTGGTCATTCTGTTGGCCTTGGCATCCGCAAGGCGGGTGTCTGAGTTAGCGGCCTTGTCTCACAAGAGCCCTTATTTGATCTTCCATGAAGATAGAGCAGAGTTGAGGACTCGTCAGCAATTTCTGCCGAAGGTGGTTTCCTCTTTCCACATGAACCAACCTATTGTGGTACCTGTGGCTACTGACGCTTTCGCTGAGTCAAAGTCTCTGGATGTGGTCAGAGCTTTGAAGATTTATGTCGCCAGAACGGCTCAGATTAGGAAAACAGAGGTTCTGTTTGTCCTGTATGCTCCCAACAAGCTTGGGTGGCCTGCTTCCAAGCAGACCATTGCACGCTGGATCTGTGGTACGATTCAGCGTGCTCATTCCACGGCAGGATTGCCGTTACCGAAATCGGTGAAGGCACATTCTACTAGAAAGGTGGGCTCGTCCTGGGCGGCAGCCTGGGGGGATCTCGGCGTTACAGCTTTGCCGCGCAGCTACTTGGTCGGGATCAAACACTTTTGCTAAGTTTTACAAGTTTGATACCTTAGCCGATGATGACCTCAAGTTTGGTCAATCGGTGCTGCAGAGTCATCCGCACTCTCCCGCCCGTTCTAGAGCTTTGGTATAACCCCATGGTTCGAATGGTGACCCCAGCATCCTCTAGGACGCATGAGAAAATAGGATTTTAATACCTACTGGTAAATCCTTTTCTCTTAGTCCGTAGAGGATGCTGGGCACCCGTCCCAGTGCGTACTGTATCTGCAGTTATTTGTTGTGGTTACACACATGTTGTGTTACGTTTATAGTCAGCCTGTTGCTGAAATTGTTCATGCCGTTGGCTTGTGTTCTGTTGAATGCCACGTTGTGCGTCATGCTTGAGGTGTGAGCTGGTATGAATCTCACCTTAGTTTAACAATAAATCCTTTTCTCGAAATGTCCGTCTCCCTGGGCACAGTTCCTATAACTGGAGTCTGGAGGAGGAGCATAGAGGGAGGAGCCAGTTCACACCCTTTGAAAGTCTTAAAGTGCCCATGTCTCCTGCGGATCCCGTCTATACCCCATGGTTCTAATGGTGACCCCAAGGATTTACCGGTAGGTATTAAAATCCTATTTTTTTTGTGAGCCACAATTAGGTAGCCTGAAAAAAAAAATATTGAAGAAACATCAGGAAAATACGTTTTTCACTCCCAGGGCCGGCTCTACCATTAGGCAGCTTTAGGCGGCTGCCTAGGGGCGCCAGCTCCTGGAGGGAGCCACTAAATTATTCTAGCAAAAAACTGAAGGATGACTCTGTGTGCGGCCTCCTCCTTACTCTGCGCTGGCTGCTGCTGCGGGTCTAATCAGGTGCAGCCGCCGCTATCAGGCTGTTGCCTCAGCGCTTCCTCCGTGCTAACAAGTGTAACATCATGTCATATGAAGGCACATACGAAGGCGGATGTAAGTATGGCTCCCCAAGGGGCGCCCCCACGGCCGCTCCTCATAGTCCTCATGCATGGCCCCTGGATCCCGACTCTCCAGCAGCAAGTAGCACCTGACTACATGTCTGCACCTGCATACCTCCCAACTGTCCCGATTTTTGCGGGACAGTCCCGTTTTTTTGGGGACTGTCCCCCTTTCCCGCCCGCGGGCCGCAGTGTCCCGCGGTGGGACGGGGAGGGGGGGGGCAGGGGGGAGGCTTAGCAGAGCAGCGGTGAATAGACGCTGTGCTCATGCGCACAGCGTCTGTTCAGTGCAAACAGAGGGAGGGGGCATGCCAGCGGCTCACAGAGTGCTGGGCATGCCCCCTCAGTGAAGAAAATGGGGGCGTGGCTCGTGATCGTGGGTCCTCCGTGGAGCCACTCACCCTTTTCTTAGGCCACATCCCCCTTTTTGGGAGCGCGCGCGTGTGTCCCTCTTTCAACAAAAAGTTGGGAGGTATGCACCTGCAACATCGCTGTAATGCTGCTGCTGCCTGTAAGAGGAGCCGTAGCAATTATGAGGGAAAACAAGGAAACACTATTAGGTAAGTAACCCATGGGGGTTTCTGTAGGACCACAGACAGTACACATCTTACAGCCTGAGGGTGGTTTGCACTTGTAAACAGTATAATAGGGAAACACAGGCACTGGGGTACAATACAGTACATATGGAGGAGGGGGGGTCAGTAATTAACTTACAGATGGGGGGATGGAACACAATAAGGAGCATACAACATACCTCCCAACTTTGTAGGGGAGGAAGAGGGACCCCTGCGTGGCGAAGCCGCGCACGACCCGAAAAGGGGGCGTGGCTTGCCGTGGAAGGGGTGTGGCATCTGCCGAGTGGGCATGGCCGAGCTCCACGGAACCGTTTTTGGCATTTTGGGGGCGTGCCCAGCGCACCCCGAGCAGCTGGGCAGCCCCCTGCTCCCCTCCCAGCATTGAATAGATGCCATGCGCGTGATCAAAGCCTCCCCCAACTGGCCCCCGCCTGCGGGACACAGTGACCCGCGGGAGGGACAGCGGGACAGTGTCCGAATAGCGGGACTGTCCCGCTGAAATCGGTACAGTTGGGAGGTATGATACAAATATATGTATTTATGTATAATACTGTATGTATGTATGTATGTATACACATACAATTAAATATCCCACCAGACCCCATATACAGATGCGGTGGATAGATAGAATTGTTATCCCAGCACTCAGCAAAAAAAATTAAATTGGCCTCAGTGTCCTATACAATTGCCAACATGCCAGCTAGTGTGTATACATAGGAAGAAAGAACAGTCATCACTCAAGGATTTGAAAGTAAAAGTACTGTATATTGTGAACAAAGTCACGAAAATATACTTTTTCACTTCAAAAGTTTAGTTGTTTCTTCTTTCTGTATATGTATAATAGTGCAATATACCCTAGTCCGCCTAGTGGCCACCTGCATCTCCCCTCCGAAAGGTGCGGGGATTTGCAGGTTAGGGGGCGCTAGGCTGGAGATTTGCCTAGGGTGCATAGATACCTTGCACCGGCCCTGTTCACTCCCAATGTTTCTTTGCAGGTAATTGAATACCAGCCTATGCTTTTAAATTGAGACACTCATGAATTACACATGTTCTGTGGCTATTTAAAACCAGCTGAAATGCAGGCTTGAAATAAGCCAGCCACAGAACCTGTGTAATTCATAAGTGTCCCAGTGTAAAGGAATAGTATGGTAAGCCTATATATACAGTATCAGTGGGGCGAGGTAGATCCTTTCCAGTCACACTAACGCTTGCACCAGAGTTTTGACTGTATAAAGTATATGAAAAATACAAATATGTTAGAAATATCTTCTTTGTATTATTGTAAACATTTTAAAGCCAGTGCCTCCTGAGCCATTTGATTTATCACACGTCCTAGACAGATAGATAGATAGATAGATAGATAGATAGATAGATAGATAGATAGATAGATAGTGCGTTAATTAATTTCAATACACCACCAAAATCGTTGATTTTTCAGAAAGTAATTAACAAAAGAAGCTACTTTGTGATGAATATATATTTATTTTGTCATATAAACATGTTTTGTACTCATACACGTTGTTTACAAGTAAATTGAGTTTTAGTTCAGAGCAGAGCAGCGCTGAATAGACGCTGTGCGCATACGCACAAAGTCTATTCAGCGCTTCTCTGCTCTGAACTAATTCCAGTGAGTCAGAGGAACTGGGGGCATGGCCAGCAGCTCATAGAGCGCTGGCCGTGCCCCCACTGTAACAAAAATGGGAGGCGTGGCTCACAAGCGCGTCATTGACGCAAAACCACAGCCCCTTTTCAATAGACCACTCCCTTTTCTGCCGCTTCGCCACGCGAGGTGTCACTCCTGCAGACCTCCGGATGTTGGGAGGTATGGATTTCCTTACATTTTGTTCTCATCAAGGTATCCACCCTTAGCGGTGATCACAGTAGTGCAAACGTGGGGTATTGTGTTGGTTAGGTTGTCTAAACTTTCAGCTCTGATTGCAGCCCGCTTGTCTTGTAGCAACAACCAAAGGTGATCATTCTCTAATGCAAGGTTCATACATCAGGGAAAGCGCTATCTGCGGCACATAACGTGTGCAGATAGCGCATTACCCCATAAAGAAGAAGAATAAATCTACCTCTGAGTCTCTTTCTGTTTTTGCTGAACGCACAAATTAGATCTTCCAATAGTTCACAATTTTTATTTCCAATGATTCAAGACACACAAATTCACAGCTAGATATAAACTAGGAATCAAAAAGTACTGATTGTGACATCGCTTCCATCTATATTATACTGTGCAACATGAACAATAGCAAACTCTGAATATGACAATTGAGAATTAAAACTGAACTGAAATATTCTCGTACAACACAATGGTAAAATAGAGCTGTAGCTCAGCACACTTCAGCCCACACATTTATGTCACATACTGTATACTAACACTTGAACTGAACACTTCAGTATACTGTATACTAACACTTCAACTGAAACTAGATGCCTTACCAACCATATTCCCAAGATAGCCAACCTGTTATACCTGAAAGTTTTCACACACAAAATATAGATGAGGCATAAGGACTTTTTTTGTTGTAGATACCCGCACTGACAGTAAAATTCATATGATCCCTATGTATCAAGGGACAGTGTACTCGTGTGGTCACTGTCCCTGCTACTATGCGCCGTTCGTCCTACGCGGCGGCTATGGGATTAGGCAGCACTGAGGACCACCAGTCCCCACCTGCCCCCATAGCAGCGGAGGTCGGCGGTGGCCATGGAGGCAGTGCTGGATCCCCACCGCTGCTCCACGCGTGTAATGGCGGATCTGAATCAGAAAGGATTCAGGTCCCGCCAATCACAGTGCCGCATTTTGAATCAGGTACCAAGCTCACGTGCTGGTGGCCAATAAGGAGTGGCGATGGCAAGCCTGCTGATATTAGTAAATGTATTGCCGGGCCCCTCAGAGGCTGCGTAATGCGTTGTTTTTTTGTTAACAATGTGGAATGGAGCATTGTCGGACTGGGGCCTGAAGGGCCCACTGGGCGAATGCAGTGGTAGGGGCCCATGTTTATCGGTGTGGCCAGTCTCCAGAGGGCGTATGGCAGCCAAACCAATAGAGAGCACATGGGCTGGGCACCTTGATATATATATATATATATATATATATATATATATATATAAAATACTGCTAGTACATGCATAATAATGTGCCAGATTCATAACAGCAATGCACTGTAGTAAATATACCAAAGTCCTGTGCAGTATAAGGTAACATATGTATAATGTATAATTCAAGTGCACAGGCTGGTACCTGATCCCTGGGGGAGAAGAGGGGGTTCCCAGGCAGTGGGGCCCGCCAGGGGTTTCCACTGTACACCTGTGGACCAGTCCAACCCTGGAATAGAGGAGGGGCAGGCTGAAAGGCAAGTGGGGAGGGAGGTATACCGTGGCTGTCAGGGACGTGCAGTGAGGCAAATGGCTCAGGAAGCACTGGCTAGTATCAGAGCCAGATTTACACACAATATATGCATTATTGGGCAACCCAGTGGGAATGGCGGCATAAGGGTCAGAGGGCTCAGCGGTACCATAGGTGCGGCACTGTGAGGGGCAGGGGGCCAGCGCAACACCCTAACACTGGTCAAAACTAACTAACGGGCTAATCCCGCTGTTAGCTGCAGCAAACCTCAGGCCAGTATAAACTAATAAGTGCGGGAAGACACGCCATTACAGGGGGCGGGGCTTCTCCTCAGAGCGGATCCAGCACTCACCAGCGCCATTTTCTCCCTGCAGATCACATACAGAGACGCTGACAGGAAGCGCTGACCCTCCACATAACTCCAGCTATCCTGTGCGGTACCAGGGGATTATAGAAGGGGGGGAGAGAGTGTTATTAACTGTTTAACCTATTAAGGTTACTCAGTCAGCGCCAGGCATTTATCATATAACTGCCTACTGGGGCGCTGTGTGTGCTGGCTCCTTATACTCTGTGTCTCTCTGAAGGTACTTGGGGGAAACTGTGTCTGACATTTGTGTGTGTGTGTGTGTGTGTGTGTGTGTGTGTGTGTGTGTGTGTGTGTGTGTGTGTGTTATATATCTCACATTGCCATGTCTAGGTACTCTGTATCTTGTGCTGCAGAGTGTGTTCTCTCCATAGAAGTCTATTCCATGTACTCAGGAATGCAATGTACTGTCTCAGCCTTCTGAATCCGAGCCCCCATGGGTGGCTTCTCTTAAGGGAATGATATCCCAGATTTTATCTAGGATGACTCATAATGAGACTGAAACACAGGTTTTGCAAGGATCTGTAGAGGTTTTGTCGTATTCTGCTTCCGCTACCTCATCCAAAACCGCTGCTCTATATCCTAAGAAACGTGCTCTTGCCCAAATAATGCAAGTCAACACGGATACCGACTCTGATACAGGAGACGGTGAGGGGGATATCCTAGGGGGTGAGACATCCCTTGCTAAGGGGGTGCAACTCATGATTGAGGCTATTAGGGACATTTTACACATTACTGATAAGGTACCTGAGCAGGTAGAGGAGGCTTACTTTACTGACACTAAGAAATCCTCCCTTACATTCCCTGCATCTAAGGAATTAAATGTATTATTTTAAAAATCCTGGGAAAACCCAGAGAGAAAATTCCAGATCCCTAAAACAGTTCTCATTGCTTTTCCTTTCCCTGAGGAGGATAGGAAAAAGTACGAAAACACGCTGGTAATAGATGCTTCTGTTTCTAGATTGTCTAAGAAAGTGGTTTTGCCTGTCCCTGGGTCCACCGCTTTAAAAGAGCCGGCTGACCGCAAGATTGAGACTACTCTCAAATCTTTATACACAGCAAATGGCGTAGCTTTAAGACCCACTATTGCTTGTGCATGGATTTCTAAGGCCATAGTAAAGTGATCAGGCACTTTACTAGATGAGTTAGATTCTATGGATAGAAGTGACATTGAATTGTTTTTACGTCACATACAGGATTCTGCTGGTTTCATGGTGGACGACAGGAAAGACCTGGGAAATCTGAATGTGAGAGCTTCTTCCATGGCTGTCTCGGCACACAGAGGACTCCGGCTGCGCCAATGGTCTGCAGATGCAGAATCCAAGAAAAGTGTGGAGAACCTACCCTTCACAGGTCAGGCTCTGTTTGGGGAAGCGTTAGATGCGTGGATCTCCATGGCAACTGCGGGTAAGTCAACTTTTCTTCCCTCATATCCTACATCTGCGATGCAGTCCTTTCGGACCGCTAAAGTTAAAAAGTCCAAATCCCCACCCACTTTCTTTAGAGGTGGTCGGGGGAAATCCCAAAACCTGCACTCACAGGTTCCCAGGAACACAAACCTGGATCTGCTTCCTCTAAATCCTCGGCATGACGGTGGACCTCCCAGCCTGGAGATTGGGCAGGTGGGAGCAAGACTAAGAAATTTCAGTCATGTCTGGGCGTCCTTATGCCTGGATCCCTGGGTACAGGATATTGTTACCCAGGGGTACAGACTGGAGTTTCAAGAACTCCCACCTCAAAGATTCTTCAAGTCGGGCTTGCCAGCTTCGCTGACAGCAAGTGATATCCTACAGGAAGCCATTCAAAAATTGCTAAGGTCAAATGTCATTGTTCCAGTTCCACCTCACCTACAACACAAAGGTTATTATTCAAACCTTTTTGTGGTACCGAAACCGGACGTTTCGGTAAGACCGATTTTAAACCTAAAGTCATTGAACCCCTACTTGAGGGAATTCAAATTCAAGATGGAGTCTCTGAGAGTGGTGATCTCAGGTCTGGAGGAGGGGGAATTCCTGGTATCCCTGGATATCAAGGATGCGTACCTTCACATCCTGATATGGCCGCCTCACCAGGCTTTACGCTGCTGGACTATCACTATCTGTTCCAGGCGCTGCTGTTTGGCCTCTCCATGACACCAAGAGTGTTCACCAAGGTGATGGCGGAGATGATGCTACTCCTCCGCAAGCAGGGTGTGAACATAATTACTTATCTGGACGATCTGCTGATAAAAGTGTCTTCCAGGGAGAAGCTGTTGCAGAACATTGCTCTCTCAACTCAAATACTCCAGGATCATGGATGGATCCTGAATTTTCCAAAGTCGCATCTGGAGCCGATAAGGAGACTGTCCTCCCTGGGGATGATCCCCGACACGGAAGTACAGAGGGTGTTTCTGCCAGAGGAGAAAGCGTTGGTGATACAAACACTGGTCCGGGATGTCCTGAAGCCAGCCCGGGTATCGGTTCATCAGTGCATTCGCCTTCTAGGGAAGATGGTTGCCTCCTACGAGGTTCTACCGTACAGAAGATTTCATGCACGGTCTTTCCAACTTGATCTCCTGGACAAATGGTTGGGATCTCATCTTCACATGCACCAGAGGATACGTCTGTCACCGAAGGCCAGAATATCGCTCGTCTGGTGGCTGCAAACCTCTCACCTACTGGAAGGCCGCAGGTTCGGGATTCAGAATTGGCTCCTCCTAACCATGGATGCAAGTCTCAGAGGTTGGGGGGTAGTCACCCAAGGAGAAAACTTCCAAGGAAGGTGGTCAAATCTGGAATCAAGCCTTCCGATAAACATTCCGGAACTAAGAGCCGTGTACAATGGTCTTCTACAAGCGGCACATCTTCTGAAAGATCAGGCCATTCAGGTTCAGTCGGACAATGTAACGACAGTGGCCTACATAAACCGACAAGGTGGAACGAAGAGCAGAGCTGCAATGTCAGAGGTAACAAGAATCGTCCTCTGGGTGGAAAATCACACAGTGGCGCTGTCGGCAATCTTCATTCCGGGAGTGGACAACTGGGAAGCGGACTTCCTCAGGAGACACGATCTCCATCCGGGAGAGTGGGGCCTCCACCCAGAGGTGTTCGCAGAGGTGACAAGTCTTTGGGGCATACCTCAAATAGACATGATGGCCTCACGCCTCAACAAGAAGCTTTGGAGGAATTGTTTCAGGTCGAGGGATCCACAGGCAGTGGTGGTGGACACCCTGGTAATTCCGTGGGTGTTCAAGTCAGTGTATGTGTTCCCTCCACTTCCACTCATCCCAAGGATTCTCAAAATAATCAAAAGAGCAAGAGTTCAGGTAATCCTCATTGCTCCGGACTGGCCAAGAAGGGCTTGGTACGCGGATCTTCTGGAGTTACTGCTGGAAGATCCGAGGCCTCTTCCTCTTCGAGAGGACCTTCTGCAACAGGGGCCGTTCGCTTACTAAGACTTACCATGGCTACGTTTCACGGCATGGAGGCTGAACGCCAGATCTTAACTCGGAAGGGCATTATGAACAAAGTTATTCCTACCCTGATACAGGCTAGACGGGTGCCAGAATTGGGGGCATTGTCCTACAAGAGCCCCTAGTTGATTTTCCATGAAGATAGAGCTGAGCTCAAGACGCGTCAGCAATTTCTTCCGAAGGTTGTGTCAGCTTTTTATATTAACCAACCTATTGTGGTGCCAGTGGCTACTGACTCCTCAATTACTTCAGAATCCTTGGATGTTGTGAGGGATTTGAAGATTTATGTGAAGAGAACTTCTTGTCACAGAAAGTCGGACACTCTGTTTGTCCTTTATGATCGCAACAAGATTGGGTGTCCTGCTTCTAAGCAGACGATTTTTTGCTGGATCAGGTTTACTGTCCTGCATGCATATTTTACGGCAGGCTTGCCATGTCCACAATCTGTACAGGCCCACTCTACACGTAAAGTGGGTTCTTCCTGGGCGGCTGCTCGGGGTGTCTCGGGCTTACAGCTTTGCCGAGCAGCTACTTGGCCAGGGTCGAACACGTTTGCTAAGTTCTACAAGTTGGATACTTTGGCCTCTGAGAACCTAAAGTTTGGTCAATCGGTTCTGCAGGAGCCTTCACACTCTCCCTCCCGTACTGGGAGCTTTGGTACATCCCCATGGTACTAATGTGGAGCCCAGCATCCTCTAGGACATAAGAGAAAATAGGATTTTATTACCTAACGGTAAATCCTTTTCTCGTAGTCCATAGAAGATGCTGGGCGACCGCCCAGCGCTTCGTTTGCATGCAGTTGTTACTTGGTTCAGTACTGCCTTGTTACTTGGTTGAGTACTGCATTGTTACTTGGTTAAGTACTATTGTTCAGCCGTTGCTGAATTGTTTCAAGCTGGTTAGCTTGGTTTTCTGTTATGTGTGAGCTGGTGTGAATCTCACCACTATCTGTGTATTTCCTTCTCTCAAAGTATGTTCGTCTCCTCAGGCACAGTTTCTAGACTGAGTCTGGTAGGAGAGGCATAGAGGGAGGAGCCAGCCCACACTATTAAACTCTTAAAGTGCCCATGGATGCCAATGGACCCGTCTATACCCCATGGTACTAATGTGGACCCCAGCAGCCTCTACGGACTACGAGAAAAGGATTTACCGGTAGGTAATTAAAATCCTATTTTATCCTGTTGCGTTGTCATAAGAGTACAGAGCAGAGCAGCATTTGCTTGTTACAGTCATCAGTAGTCTTGGTGGATCAGCATGTGGCACCTACCTGGTATAACAGCTGCAGTATCCCATTCTCTCATACAGGCACCGCCCCCCTCCCCCTCAAATCTGGACTTGTGCATGCGCAGTCCAGATTGCTTACAGGTCAGGAGAATCTGGTGATTTTGGTTTTCTCTGCAGTACAGCAGGAGACTCCACAGTGAATCGTCAGTCTCCCGCGGGATGCGGAAGGGTAGGCAACTATGATTCAAAGGTAGGATAGCTTTACCGTTTTCCATATAAATAACACTTTACACTAAATATAACCTTACTAACTATACCACAGATAATTAACTGGCTATTCAGTAACACATACAATGTCACAATGATCCTAATATGTATATATGCATGTGTTTACAGACTACTCAGTAATAAAAATAATTTCTACAGTCCTATGTATACCGATATTCAGAGATGATTTGGGGATAAATAAAGGTCTATTTAACCTAATCAACATGTCCAGAACACTATGGGCAATCACCCTCTCAGTGTTTTGGATAGTGGCAATCTGGGCTGCAGCTGGGTCTCTGTGTTCACAGATGTGGCCCTTTCTGTATAATGGGGTCTGTAAATACAAAATTGTTTCCTTACAAATATTTAAAATGCCCGCTCTAATATATATTGTAAACGCCTGCACCTCTTATTACCATATGCCATGAATGTGCGCTGTACATAGCAAAACACTGCATCCCATAAGAGAAAACAATACACCCACACATTATCTGAGTTCCAAAGCTCATTGATGTATATATTTGTTATTAAAAGGATATGGATTCAATATATTACAATGTACAGTATACCTATAGTTACATGGTTACAACTCATACAGTAAACAGTTAATACATACAGTTACAGGCCAGCATACCATACCATTCCCTCAATGCATCTTATATTTCTCTCTCTCAGCAAATAAATACAGGAACTGGTCTGGCAGCA
Source organism: Pseudophryne corroboree (assembly GCF_028390025.1). NCBI lineage: Eukaryota > Metazoa > Chordata > Amphibia > Anura > Myobatrachidae > Pseudophryne > Pseudophryne corroboree. The sequence continues at coordinate 159,163,671 of NC_086444.1, read as the reverse complement.
ACTCCATCATTGTCTGAGACAAAACAGCAACTACCTCCTGTGTGATCAGCAATGTGTTATCTAGTTTGGGGGAGGGAACTTTCTCATTCATGATGAGTCACTAGTCTATTTGTAAACAGGTTCAGCCTTGAAGACATCCAAAGGGCTGGCCTTAGTTTCCTGTCCACTACCTAATAAGAGTGATTTTAGCTTTCATACATTTAATCATAACTATTTGTTGCAATGTCCTACAACTTAATAACAAGTATCAAATGAATCTACACATTAATCTGGTTGCTTAAATACCAAATATGACAGGTGTGTCTTGCTTCATTCAAATAATACACATACATGACATTACTTCATTATATAATTTTAAATCATCATGATGTCTGGTGCTTGATATTATTATAATTATGTACTGTATTAAATAAGTGTCAAATCCATCTCTGTGGCATGTCCGTGTAAATGCGTGTGTTACCATATATTGCTGTGCTCGCTGCGCATATTTGCAAGTATAGCGACTTATATGTGTGTAGAGTTTGTATGTTCTTTCTATGTAATATTTTTTACTTCGACAGTACGCCCTTTGGCAGTAAACAATAACTGCCATCAATTATTAACATAAGAAAAAATATATATATATATTTCAAACAATAATCGGTGACCTGGACACAAGTATGTATTCATTTCACAAATCAGACACTTGACTATATTTGGGGAAGACAGGGAGGAGGACGAGACATCCTCTATATGCACTCGGCGGTCACGGGACCACTAGTTGGGTGTGGGACAACATTCAACCTATAGAGTATGCTGGGACAGTGCTTTGGCCTATAATGTCTGATTTGCGACGAACATTTCACACATACATGTACCTACGTCTTTGTACACTGATGTTTGGATTCGATTGAGGTTCTGCTGGGTAGATGAAGAAGACACAAACAAATCGTGACAGTGACATATAACATTTTCATGATCTACATATTCCTATCATTTTATGAACATTGTTTCCATTTCTGGAACGTATGCTAGGTCTGTTTAATAATTGAACAAGGGTTATAAGTAGTGTCCTTCCTAAATAACATAAACCTTCGGAGTTCGGGGACAGCCACTCATAAACCTCTCTTCCACATATATTAATGAGCTCTTTATCTGCAATGTGTGAATAGCCATTGTCTGATTTTCCTGATTACCTCTGAACTCCATAACTACTAGACCTTTGATTTTTCTCTGACTTTAACAAACTGATCGGCTAATCCTGGGATCCTATAAGGAAATCACTCCTTCCTCCAGAACCAGTTCCAGTCCCACACTCGACTCCTCATAAAAAAACCTCGCAAAAATAGAATGTTCTGAAAAAAAATGTTTGTCAGCGGGAAAGAGAGAAAAGAGAAATAGAACAAAACAACTCTTGTTCATAACAAATCAATTACAATGACTGGTCTTTCTGCAATCCTTTAGTATGCTCAGGTAGTGTTCAACAGTGCCGCCTCTCAGTCTTCACGGAACAGAGTCTCTGGTGATACTTTTGCGATTTCACTCCATTTACGAGTTCCTTTCGGACTACCGACTTTCCTGCAATGGGAATCGTGGACCCAAGTCTCTCTCTCGGCTACTTTCACTGGGATAGTGCTGTCAACAAAACTTGGTATGGTCCTTCCAACCTGTCTATTAGGCAACCTGAGCGTAAGAACAATCACACAGTCTCTTGGTTCACAATCAAGACAGTTAGTATTTGGCATACCAGCAATCAACAGTTTCAAGTTCTTTTGTCAAGTTCTCAAATGCTGGCTCATCTCAATAAGGTAAATGTACTGTCACCTCATTGGTGTATTTCTGATCATTGTGCGGATCAATCATGACATGAGGTTGTCTTCCAAAAACAACCCAAAATAGACACAAATACCAAAACAAAAACAAATTTCGAAGAGGGTGATTCGTTAAGTGAAGATCTGGGAGTGGTTCCGATGCTACATAATACTAGTGGCAGTATCTATGATCACAATAGTACAATTTCAAGCTTTGTTCCTACTTCTAGGGGTACCATTATCTACACACAAATTTCTGCGCAATTTTTCTTTGCGGTAAACACAGCAGCATCCGTGGCGGCAGGAAATGCCTCTACCCAGTTTGAGAAAACATCAGTGCACACCAATAATTCCTATAACTGTACGAAGTCGATTTGTATTTCCTGAAAAGATCCGTCTGCAGGAGGGATATGGGATGGCTCTGTTGGTATTGCTTTACCAATATTCTTCCTAAAGCAAGTAAGACAGGTCATTGCTCTCTTACCTGCATGAGAATAGAATGGCGCGCACCAGTAGGCTCTCAGCCTGCACATACCCTCTTTGCCTAGATGAGTCAGACCATGTGCCACCTCAGCTAGACTTGGAAGGTATGCTCTGGGGGCTACTGGCTTACCGTGTCCACCTGTCCACAGTCCTGAGGACTCCTGGCCATACCCCTTTGTCCTCCAGACTGCCTTTTCCTGTAGGAAACACAAATTTTTCATTTTAATTTACTATCGTGTGTTTGCAATGTAGAGTACCATGAGCATAACTCAAAAAAAAAAGAAAAAGAAAAAAGAAACATCTCTAGAGGAGAGAAGGAAGAAGAAAATGAAAAAGAAAATGTCAGGTTTGCCATTCACCAACAGGCATATCAGTGTCTATACAAAATTTCCCTTCACCAGTATTCCCATTCTCCACCCTTTGTGCATGACAAGGCACACTGCAGTAATACTGGTGTTATCGTGCTGTTGAGATATACTGGGTTTGGGCAGAACTCTGAAGGACCTAGGCATGTGGAGTTTGAACTGTACTTGGGTCCATGTATTGTACCACCCTGTGTGAACGCAAAAGATGAAGAGGAAACTGTAGAGAAACAGAATAGAGGTTGGTGACAGATGAGTTTGTAGAGGTGGAGAAGACTTTATAAAAATTTGACAACTGGATTGGGCACTACGGGGAAGTGATTCTCTACTTGGTCTACTCCCCTTAAAAAAATTTCTGTGTTTATCGTATCGCTATTGGGACTATCCCAGCCATCAATCCAGTGTCCTGTCCATCCTAAGTTCATAGGGAACCCGGTATCTGTGAGATAATTTCCTCTACCTGTGATGGACATGCATCTAGAACAGTAGAATGCAACATTAGCCTTTGAGGGGTGAGTAGTATATCTTGTACTTCTTGAGCATGGTTCTCAGGTATATCCAAGAAGACACCCTCAGGAGTACAATATATGACACACCGCATTTTACACAATAAGTCTCTGCCGAGTAGATTAGTTAGTCGGAGCCGATGTAGCCAGCAGAAAAGAATGTTTCTTTTGCAAGGGCCCTATCGTAATCTCTGCAGGTCTACTTAAAGGGTATTGTTGCACCATTCCTGATACTCCCATTGCCCGAATCTGTGTTTTCTATATGGCTCTTGATTCCTTACTATATGTCCCTTGGTCCCGTCTATGTGTTTAATAATGTGGCTTGTGTTTTCTGTCTAGGGGGTCTATATTGACTATGTGTTCTACTACTCCTACAATCTCTGGCAAAATGCCCCTCCTTCCTACAAGTGTAACATATTATTGACCATTAGGGATCTGGGGTTTGGGCTGATGGGTCTTTCCTGTATGTGCCAGTATACTTACCGTCCTCAACCTCTCCACCTGTTGTTCTCTGCGCCTAGCACTATTCTTGTGATGTTCAATAGCACACTCTCTAAGATTAGCTACTGTGACCCCTTTCCAATTTTGAAAAGAAGTCTGCACCCTGACCCTCAATGCTTTACTGAGCCCATCCATTAGCACAGAGACAGCCACCTCCCATTTGCCGAATTAGTGTTTACCAGTGATCTTATCCAGATGGAGCGTTTTCTATTACTGCAAAAGACAAAAAAAAAAAAAGTTTAACAAGCTTCTAGGTCATGCGAAGTATTCATTAAATCCTTCTCATCCCGTATTAAGGGTCTGTACATGGTCCAACAAACATTTCAGAGATCATCTTGACTAGGGGCATTACTAGGAATGAATACTTCTTATATGGTAACTGAAAGAAATACCCGGGGGTTACCTTGTCTGTCCGCTTTCCTACTGGCAAATACTAATGTGCGGACAGGTTTTTTCTCCATTTCTGACGTTACTTTCTTGATTTTTTTGTTTTGTTTTATTTTTGGGTTTTACTATATATGTACACAAATGATACCATATTAACCTGTTCCACTGGTCTCAGCCACTTCTCCCACAGGCTACTGCTCTTCTTTTACCGGTTGGATACTCCTCTGGGTACATGAGAAATGGCTGAAAACAATCAGGTCACCTTCTCCTCCTAAATAAAACTTCAACATTCATTAGTACATATATAGGTTACAGTCATATTTTTCATATTTTTATTATTTTCTATAGTTTGTATGCTGGCCGTAACTGCTTCCACATCTACATAAGGCGGTGTACTTGCATTCTTTTTTTTTTCTTCCTACTTTTTTATTGTTGCTACAAGTTCAAACAGTTCTTATATTTCCATTCTTGTCTTATATGACTTTGGTTAGACATACCACCTGCAATACCTTAGGATCAAACTCACCAACCCCTCTTGCTGCCACAGGTTTAAACAATTTGTATGTCTGACCCTTTGTTTTCGGGATTTTATCAGACATATTCTTTTTTTTTTCCAAAATATTTTTATTGAGGTCCAGAAAATACAATAAACAACAGCAAGTAGGGACATATAGTCCAACTGTATGTAGGATCACATTGGTCATCTAGACAGACATATACAAAAAGGTAGGGATCCAATAGAAAAACAAACCTCATATTTTTAATTTTCTATATAAAAACATCTAAATACATGTAACAGGGTAATACACGACAAATGAAAAAATGAATAAAACCGGTGGTATAGTAGAGCAACAAGCGTGTTCCTGATATGGAGAAAATTTGAAAACACAATAAATCATACTAATGCGCCTCCCCCTTTGGGGGGCGCTGAATCCAAAAAATAACAAACCAACAGAAAAATAATAACAATAATAACAACAATAATAGTAATACCTGCCAGGGTTAGGGGACCGCCGACCCATCCACGGAGACATCAACAGAGCAAGAAAAGGTAGGTAGACGATAGAGATCCAGAATCAAGTAGTAGGAGAAGGAAGGTAAAAGGGCGCAGTGGTCTGGTGTAGGCCTTTGAGATCAAGGTGGTAGAAAAAAGAGAGAAGAGAGAGAGGGAGAACAGAGAGGAAGGAGAAGGGGGGCAGTTATGGGAAAGATATGGGGGGGTTGTCTGCAAGATTTTGATGTCCGTACCAAGTGGTGCAATGAAAGCTTTGTTTAATAGCCGTTTTTGTCGGAGTAGGTAGTGTGTTGATGAATCGTCGCCAGCAGTGAAACAAAGTGGGGGTCAATATTTCCTTGTTAAGGGAAGATTCCAGCCAGTCCATTGTAAATAGAAGTAGCAGTCTAGAGGTAGCTAAAGGTAATGTGGGGGAGGTATCAGATATCCATTGCTGAAGAATAGCTTTCCAGCCCACCGCTGAGAGGATTACAACTAATTTCGCGTCCTGAGAGGGGAGGTCACGTTGATCACGAACAAAACCGAAAAGAGCCCAAGAGGCGGTGCATTGGAAGTGCAAGCCCAACTCGGCAGTTCCATAGGTATGCAGCTCAGCCCAGAATTTTTGGATGTGGCGGCAGTGCCAAAAGCAGTGCATAAGATCGTCCACTGGTGAAGAGCATTTTATACATTTTGCTGAGTCGGACAGGCCCATCAAATGACTCCTCTTTGGTGATATATAGGCTCTGTGTAATATCTTATAGGACATTTCCTGGTATAAGCTAGCTGGGATAAGTTTGAGGGAAGCCGCGAAGCTATCCATCACGTCCTCAGGGGACATAGAGGGGATTTGGGAGGACCATGTTCCTACTTGGGCTAGATCTGTGGTGGGTATGTGTTCTGTGCGTATGCGGGCGTATATAGTTGAGATGGAACCAGTCCCCGAGCGCAAAAGCGTGTCCAGGGAATTAACAAAGTCCGAGGCAGCGAGGTGTGAAAAAATTGATTGTATATAATGTGATGCCTGGAAAAAATAAAAGTCGTGGCGGGGGTTAACTCCATATTTAGCTGACACCTCTGTGAAAGTAAGTAATTTTTTGTTAGAGTCAAGGAGATCCATGTTGCATGTAATGCCCGAGGCATGCCAATTAGTAAAGGGGATAAGGGCCTGCCCTTTTTGAAATTGTAGGTTACCAACGAAAGGGAGAAACAATGAGTGGGAATGTTGTAGCTTGAGGGATTTGCGGGATAGCCTCCACGCCGTGATAGTAGAGGTCAGGAGTATGTTGTCTAGGCGGAGGGTAGACATATCGGACTTGTTTGCATGGAGAATGTAACTAAGAGATAGAGGGGCACAAAGTTGGGAATCAATCAATGAGTCAGTGAAGATAGACGTACCATGAAGCCAGTCCATGGCGAAACGGAGAAGGCAAGCATGGTTATACTGCTCTATATCCGGCAGATTCACTCCCCCGTTCTGTATTGTTTGGGATAGTTTAAAAAAACTTATCCTGGGTCGTTTATTAGCCCAAATAAATTTAGAGATCGAGGAGTTGAGGAGAGAGACATCAGACTTTGAAAGCATAATGGGTATCATCTGCAGCACGTAGAGCAGCCTAGGGAAACTAACCATCTTTACTAGATTGCAACGTCCTAACAGATTAAGGGGTAAAGTTTGCCACAGCGTCAGTTCTGTCTGGATTTTACTGAGAATGGGGTGGACATTGTCAGAGTATAAACGGATCTGGTCAGAAGGAAGAAGGACTCCAAGATAAGTGATGTGGGTGGGGGCCCAGCGGAATGGGAAGGGAGGATCCCAGCCTACGGTGATCTGTGGAAATATGGCTAGTGCTTCCGATTTGTCAAAGTTAACGGAGAAACCGGCGAAGGAGGAAAAGCGGTCAATGGCGTCTTGTAACGCCAGAACCGATTGTTGTGGGTTGGAGGTGAGCAGAAGGAGGTCGTCTGCAAACGCCATGAGCTCAATCTCCCTGTTGCCAATTTTAATGCCTCGAAAGGTGGGTAAATTGAGAATATATCATATGAAGGGTTCTAGAGCAATGTTAAAAAGAAGGGGAGAAAGAGGGCATCCCTGTCTAGTCCCTCTTTCAAGGAGAAAAGGAGGGGAGGGAATATTATTAACCATTACCTGCGCAGATGGGCTGGTATAGAGAGAATCAACCAGGCCCCGGAAAGTCTCGCCAAATTGTTGGTAGAGTAAAACTCTAGCAAGGTGAGGCCAGGCGATCCTATCGAAAGCCTTTTCCGCGTCAAGGTTGATTAGGATGTTATCCGTAATATTATTAGTACGGGAGTGGGTGATGGCCGCCAGTGCGGTTCTGATGCCTTGCACTGATTGTCTATGTTTAAGGAAGCCCATCTGCGCCGGCGATATAATACGGGAAAGGCACAGTTGTAGTCTATTGGCCATCAGTTTCGTGAGAATTTTAAAGTCCTGATTAAGGAGGGAAATCGGCCTGTAGGACCCAGGCAAGGAAGGATCCTTACCCGGTTTCGGTATAACAATGACTGTAGCCTCATTAAATCTAATGGGGGTTTGTTTAGAGGCGAGAATGTGATTATAGAGAGACGTGAGGGTGGGGGCGATCTCGTCCCGTAGCATCTTGTAAAATTCTGCACCATAACCGTCAGGGCCGGGGCTATTGTTGTTCGGTAGGGCTTTGATAACTTCAACAACCTCCTCAACTGTAACCGGATTATCTAGGGAGTCCCTCTCCTCTTGAGTTAAGATAGGGAGGGCAGCTTCCTCCAGGAAAGAGTGGTTAGCAGCGGGGTCATCGGGGCCCCTGGCATACAAGGATTGGTAGAAATTCCTAAACTCAGTGCAAATAAGGTCAGGGTCGGTGCTCAGCGTACCAGAGCTAGTGATCGTATTAACCCAAGTACGGGATTTGGGGCCTTTAATTAGATTTGCCAACAATTTACCTGACTTGTTGCCCCACCTGTGGAGCCTATTCCGCTGATAATCGTAGGAGAGTTGGGCCCGTTCCGTGAGGAACGTATCATATATGAGCTTGGCTGAGAGATAGGCCTCCCTGTGAGCAGGGGTGTCATGTTGGGTGTAACTGCGGTATGCAGAGGTGAGAGTGGAGCTTAAAGTGTGTAATTGGGAGGAATTTTTTTTACGATTGGCATAGGTGTAGGACATAATGTGCCCTCTAAGGACGGTTTTAGCTGCCCCCCAAAAGATTAACGAGTCTGAGTGTTGGTCATTGTTATCCAAAGTATAATTAAGCCAGGACTGTTTGAGATGGAGTAAAAAGCCAGTGGAGTGACGTAGGTAGGCAGGAAACCGCCAACTCGGGGCAGTGCGAGGAGACAAGCTCAATTGGATATGAAGAGATATAGGGGCATGGTCAGAGATGATGATGCTGTTGAGAGATGGCAACTTTGGTAACTTTGGGTAGGAGGTTGGTGCTAGTAAAAATATAGTCAATCCGGGAGTGCGCACCGACACGGGCCCACAGCGATCTACATCGGGACCCGCCGGAGCCCGCGGCCTAAACTGGGAGTGACAGCAGAAAGAGGTAAGACCCTCACTGACAACCAGACGCTGCCAGCACTCCCCAGTCACTGTCCCCACTCTATCTTGCATACCCCAGCAAGTGGGTTTCATTGAGGGGCGCTGCACAAGATCAGGGCTATCAGAGCCCCCCTACCTGGGCCACTCATAGACTCAGAGCTTCCACTCCCTGACTTCCCTGCGAGCTCCGGTCTCTCTAACCCCCGCAGCTGTTTCCAGGTGTTGCCTGTGGATCCAGGGATCACTGGAGGAGTCCCCACAGATAGCAACACAGCAGGCCCCTGGTCACGCTACTTCCCCTCCAGCTATCCGGAGGCTCCTAGCCCGGTAGACAGGGGCTCTCTGGCTCCAGCCCACGGCACCGAAGCTCTGCTGCTGCTGCTGTACCCCCACACCCGGTCCCCCCTCGTGGTGACTCCTGGATAGCAGCGTTCCACCACTTCGACCCGGGCCATCCCATACGAGCGGTACCGCCACACTCTCCAGCACCGTACCCGCCTTCCTCATTGTCGCACCTACTTATCTACAATACGCGACTGCTCAATACGACAGCGGAGCGCTATCTCTGATTTATCAGCGGACACCCACCGCTGTGAGTGTGACGAACAGCCCACAATCCTTGGACCCCACCTTACGTACACCCTGACCTTCGACGCGCCAGAGCCGCGTGAACTCTATGGCTCCACCCCAGTTGCGTGGGGATAAGCACTCCCACATACGACAGCGACTGGCCATCCCACAACTCTCTAAGACGTCCACCAGTCCTCATGTTCCACTGATTGCACCATAACTCAGCCCTCCATTGGTTCCCTCTCTGGCAGCTTGATAGTCCCACTCTATCCACGTACCTCAGTGCCTTGTTTAGTCCCTTCTTCTCCAAACCCGCCTGCCGAGGTGCAAACATGTCTAAATCCAACCCGAATACAAGAAAACGTGCGGGTACAGATATCTCCCAACATTTCACCAAAACCGACAAGAGCGACAAGCCCTCCCTACCTTCAGGCCCTCCCTCTCCCAGCCTATCTTCTTCAGGCGGTGACGACCCGTCATCTTCACCCGTTCCATCGACCAAAGAGGATATCATGGCTTTGAAGTCGCTCATAATGGACTTTAAAGAATCATTGGAATCCAAACTCGACAGAGCAGTTACCTCTATTAGGTTGGATATCTCATCCCTGTCCTCCAGAACTTCCAAACTGGAAGCCAGACAAGACGTTCTACAGAAAGATCACATAGAAACGGTCAGAGATATAGATCACCTCATCCAAGATATATCGGAGCTCAGGGCCAAAAACGAGGACTTGGAGAATCGCGAACGAAGAAACAATCTCAGAATCCGCAACATCCCAGAGTCCATCCTCCCGGCGGCCCTCGAAACATACCTCCAACGGCTGTTCTACACCCTTTTGCCAAGCACAGATGCTCGGGAACTGCCTCTGGAAAGGGCTCACAGGGCCCTCCGCCCTAGACCTCGCGATGGCGAACCCCCGAGAGACGTCATCATGCGCTTTCTCAACTTCAAAGATAAAGAGATGGTCCTCCTCCCGAGCCGGGGCAAGCCACACATAATGTTCGAGGACGTCAAATTACAATTCTTTCAAGACTTGGCCCCCTCCACCATACTTAAAAGGAGAGAACTCAGAGACCTAACTTCCGCTCTCCGCACACGAGGTATCCGCTACCGTTGGGGATTCCCCTTTAAACTTCTGGTCGAATATAATGGAAAAACAATCGTCATTAAAGACCCGAGAGAAGGGGGTGACTTCCTGTTACACCTGGAGGACTCAGACCCACTCATCGGGCAGAATTCTAACCCTCACCCGCCCTGATCACCTCTGCACCTGCAGTTACATGGACACTCCACTCATTATATTGCTATAGTACTCCTGTTGACTACTTTACCTGTTTTAGTTTCACATCCTGATTGTTCCATATACCTATTGTATATTGTCTGCCCTTACTTTTCTCCTGCCCACCTTGCTAACCCCGCTCCTCGAAGTCCCGCGGTTATAGCTACTCCCTTAGGCCCGCCCACATATGTGCTCTCCGCAGCATATTGACCACTAACACACACTTTATACTCGTATATAGGAACCAGGATGTTTAGTTTGAAACTCTAGTTACTTTGTTTGTATTAATGTAGTATTGCTATTATTGCACTCGTTGTTTGACCTTGCATGCCACCTTTCAGTTACATGCCATTCACACAATGATTTATACGCCTCTCAACCATTACTGTTACTTTCACACAGACCACCACTGGAGGGACGTGTTCCCTCAATCCCTGTACTTACCACACAAACCCACACTATTACTTTCTAGCATCTAGACCCGCTTCCCCACCTCTTCCCCTCCGTGGAGGGAGTACGATCGCTCCCCGATGCTCCTCCACTTTGGATCCCTCGATCCTACTTTCTGTGCCCGTTCCTTATCGCTGGTCGTAAGGAACTCCTACACAGACTCTCCCCCCTCCCCCCCCCCTTTTTTTTTTCTTTCTTTCTTTTCACTTCCTCTCTTCTCTCTTTCTTCGCCTCTCTCTCTCTCCTTCCTTTTTCCTTTGTGCCCCTTTCTAACACCTTAAAAGATGCCCCTGATCCTGGCGTCCTTGAATGCCAAGGGTCTCAATACCCCCCAGAAGCACTCATCCCTGTTCCGCTCTCTTCAAACTCTAAATGCGGGAATAGTGCTCATCCAAAAAACTCAGTTCAAATCCCGATCGCACCCATCCCTAACCACTAAACGCTACCCAACGGTTTTCTATTCCTCAAGCCAATCGAAACACAATGGGGTGGCCGTCCTGATCCACTCCAAAATCCCGTTCACACTACAATCGACCCACACAGACTCTGATGGCCGATATATCATTCTGACGGGCGCGCTCGGACACCTAGAATGCACGATCGCCACCGTCTACGCCCCCAACTCCGGGCAATCCTCTTTTTTTAATTCTTTTTTCTCAGATCTAACCAAAGTCAGAAAAGGTTATTTAATACTAGGGGGGGACTTCAATACTGTCCCAGATATTGACCTAGATAAATCCTCTGGTCAGACCCGCCCCCAACGAGACTCGTCCTCACGCTCCTTAAATAAACACATCCGCGAATCTGGCCTCTTCGACGTCTGGCGAGCTCTCAACCCAACAGCCAGAGACTATACCTTCTTCTCGACCCCGCACCAATCATACTCTCGAATCGATCTTTTTTACTGCGGCACGTTGGTCTCTCAGCACGTACTAGACTCGTCTATTCTCACTAATCCTTGGTCGGACCACTCCATTATCACCGCCACCTTTGACTTCCTCGACACCCCGACAACTCGCCCCAACTGGAGACTAAATGAGACGCTCTTGAAAATCATTCAGTTTCAGGAAAAAATCAATCTAGCTCTAGCTGACTACTTCTCCTTAAACATGACTGATTCTACTTGCACTCCATTAATCTGGGAAGCCCACAAAGCCGTAATTAGGGGACACATCATTAACTATGCGTCATATAGGAACAGGGATCGTAAACAAAAAATATCATCCCTCACAGTTGAGGTCCACAACTTAGAAACCCTACATAAACAACGACCCTCACAATCTCTTTATTCAAAACTCACATCTACCAGGGCAACTTTGAATGCTTTGCTAGCCGAAAAAACCGAGCACTCACTCCGCTGGCTGAAACAAAAATTCTACGAAAAAAGTAATAAAGCCGATTCGCTATTGGCCGGCAGATTGAGGGCTCGGAAAGCGCACACTGCTATCCCGGCTATTAAAGACGAGTACAACTCCCTCCAATACAATCCAAAGACAATTAACTCTCTTTTTCGGACGTATTATGAGCAGCTTTACAATTTGCCAGACACTTCCTCTTCATTAGACCCGACCCACCCCACAATTTCAGACTACTTAGCTTCCTCAGATCTACCTCGTATCGACGCCAACACCTCCACGGACCTTGACAGACCCATAACCCCCGAGGAAACAACCCTTGCCATCGGTAGTCAGAAACCATCTAAGGCCCCGGGTCCGGATGGCTACCCAATGTCATATTATAAAACTTTTCAACCTGCACTACTTCCTCACCTCACGACAGTATTTAACCTTATTCTAGATGGGTCTCCCTTCCATCCCCACACTACCAAGGCCGTCATTACCGTGATCCCAAAACCCAATAAAGACCCCCAGCTTATCTCTAACTACAGACCCATATCACTTCTGAATTCGGATTTGAAAATCTTCGCCAAAGTACTGGCTAATAGACTTAACCCTATTCTCCCCTCGCTCATACATCCTGACCAAGTGGGCTTCGTTCAATCCAGACAGGCACTCGACAATACTAGGCGTGTCGTGGATATTATCCACCACATTAATCTTCATAAGATCCCGTCCTTGACTCTTGCCCTAGATGCAGAGAAGGCCTTTGACAGAGTTTCTTGGCCTTTCATGCGACATACTTTACAACGTTTTGGCCTTCAAGGTAAATTCCTTCAAGCCATACAGGCCTTATACCAGAACCCTTCGGCATCGGTTCTCTCCAACGGCCTACTATCGGACCCCCTCAAAATTTCGAATGGAACACGACAGGGATGCCCACTATCTCCCCTCATTTTCGCACTCGTCATTGAACCCCTTGCAAACCGCATCCGGACCAATCCTGACATCTCGGGAGTCCACATTAACCACACTCAATACACCATCTCCCTCTTCGCCGATGATATCCTCTTGACTCTGACGAACCCGACTATTTCCCTCCCGAACCTCTTCCAAGAACTAACCACGTACGGCAACCTCTCGGGATATAAAATTAATCAGACAAAATCCGAAGCCCTCTCCTTGCACATCCCCAAGCTAAATAAATCACAACTACAAAAGAACTTTAATTTTTCCTGGCGCAGACGCTCCCTCAAATATCTTGGGATCTCAATCACCAAATCTTACAGTTCTCTCTACAAGGCTAACTACCCCCCACTCATCACATCAATCCTTAACGATATCCATCAATGGGAATCTTACTTTCTCTCTTGGGTGGGACGAATTAACGCTATAAAAATGAATATCCTTCCCAAACTTCTGTACTTGTTTCAGACGCTTCCAATTTCGATGCCTTCCCGGACTCTTAACAATCTCCAGTCCTCCTTCTGCAAATTTATTTGGAGCCATAAAAAGCCTAGAATCCGGCGGGATATCTTAGCTAAACACTCTCGAAACCCATCCTCCAACGTTATTATGACGCGACCAGATTAAGCCAAATGGTTGCCTGGCATGCCCCAAAACACACCAAAAGATGGGTTGATTTGGAGAGCGATTTGTCGGGAGTCCCATCTATCTCTCACCCGCCTTGGCTCTCTAGTAAACAACGCTCCCCAACCCACCGCACCCGCAATAGAATTGACAATTACACATTGGCGGAATCTGAACAAAAAATTAAAATTATCAAACCACCCCTCCCCTCTGACTCCCATCTGGAGCAACCCAGCATTTCCCCCGGGACTCTCTCGGGAAATGGCCCGCCCCTGGATCTCGGCAGGGGCTACCAGAATACACCACTTCACAGGGACGCACTCCATTAAGTCATTCTCTGACCTACAAACTACACACGACCTACCCAACTCTCTGTTTTATCAATACCTACAGATTCGTCACTTCCTTTCCTCCCTACATTTAACGTTTCCTCTATCGGCCCCCACACCTCTTGAGAGACTCTGTATTTACAACCCTACCGGTAGAGGCACCATCTCTCTCCTCTACAAAACCACCCTCAACCCTGCACCCCCACCTCTCGAACCGCATGAGCTGGCTTGGGAGGTTGACATGGGGTGTCACTTAGGGGAGGAGGGCTGGGACACAATCCGCACCGCGATCTCACAATGCTCCATCAGCGTGGCCATCCGTGAAAGCTCATACAAAATATACACAAGATGGTACTTAGTACCGGACCGGTTGCATAGGATTTACCCTGATACCTCCAACCTTTGCTGGAGGAACTGCGGTCAAGTAGGCACGTTCTATCATGTTTGGTGGACCTGCCCGGTGATTGTTCAATACTGGGCAAAGGTCCGTAAGCTTATCTCATGATTAATCGACTTACCAGCGCCCCTATCACCCGCAAACCTCCTCCTTTGCTCTCCGCCCGCCCACATCTCTAAAGACTCTAAAAACCTGGTTCTCTTTGTATCTTGCGCAGCCAAATATCAAATAGCGAGTAATTGGAAGAACCCCGAAGCCCCCAATCGCCAGGCACTCACAAATAGAATCTGGTTTGTCGCAAACATGGAATACATCACTAGTCTTCGCCAAAACACAGTTAAAAAGTTCCACTCCACCTGGCTCCCATGGTACAGATACCATGACCACCCCCTCCCAGGACTAAATTAATTATGGACTCCGCTCCACAGCCACTGCCCCTCCCCCTATATCCCCCCCCCCTCTTTTTTTCTTCTCTTTTTTTTTTCTCCCCCGGACCCACGACCCCTTAGAGAAACTGTTCTATTCCTTTATTTTCTTCCTTCCTACATAGCACTGGATCCTTTGTTTCCCAGTTCCTCATCTCCTATACATCTTTCCTATCCATCATACCATACTCTTTTACCGCTCTCTTAGAGAAATTTTTTGTATTTGTAACCATACCGGCCGTACAGCCTCCTGTTTACTGTTTATACATTAGCAGTTGAATTATATGTTTCTATCATAAAATAACAATTTATATGATGAAAAAAATATATATATAGTCAATCCTAGAGTGAGAAGAATGGGGATGAGAATAAAAGGTATAGTCTTTTTGGGTGGGGTGGAGTATTCTCCAGGGGTCTAGGAGGTTTAGTTGGGTACAGAAAGAGGAGAGCAGGTGAGTGAAAGGTGTGGAGGCAGTTGCACTTACCCTGGATCTGTCCATGGATGGGTCGACGACCAAGTTGAAGTCCCCACCAACTATCAAATTCTGACTTCCCCAGGTGATAAGGGTTGATAAAAGATCTGCAAAAAAATAATCAGGTGAGGTATTGGGCGCATATAGGTCGAGGAGGGTGTAAACAGTGTTTTGAATACAAATGTCTACTAGTAAAAATCTACCCTCTGGGTCATGCTGTTTTCTAAGAATTGAATGTTGTAAGTTGGCATGAAGTAGGATTGCCACTCCTCTAGATTTAGAATGATAAGGTGACGATATACAATTCCCTATCCACGGGGCACGGAGGGTGTGTCTAGGATCATCCAACCAGTGCGTCTCTTGCAAGAATGTAATCTGAGGAGACATGCGTTTCAGGTGAGATAGCACTTTTTTCCGTTTGACCGGGTGGTTGAGGCCTTCTACGTACCAGGATACAAAGCGGAGCAATGTAGCAGCTGGATCTACATCTACAGGGGGTTGCGAGTGGGAGTCGGAAGACATACTATCCCACTCCCATTGGGAAAAATATCATAGAAGAGACGGAAGGGGTAAAATAGGGTCCCACCCCGACCCAGCGAGCGGGGGGGGGGGGGGGGGGGGGAGCTCCCCAGTGGGGGGAAGGGATCCCGGCCCAGGCAGACACAGTTAACAAAACATAAAAACAACAACAGAGGTAATTTCAAACTGTAGAAACTTAAACAACAAGAGGCAGGCATGGGTGTGGAGTAGTCACACTCTATACAGCCTGCACGCGAGACCCGAGTAATGGTTCGGGCAGTGTCTAGCCACCATTAGAGAGAGTCACATGATGATAAGGTAGTGGGAAGGGCGAAATGCAGCCTGGCCTCGTCTGGATTTTCAAAGAATCTCGGCCGACCATCTTCAAAGACTCTGAGACGTGCTGGATACAGCAGAGAGAACTTAACCTTCGTGTCAAAGAGATGTTTACAGATGGGGGCAAAGTCCTTGCGTTTCGCTGCCACTGAAGCTGAGAAGTCCTGAAAAATGAGAAGGCACTCTCCGTTGATCGACAAACTAGCAGCCTTGCGGTAGTGGTCTTGAAGTCTCGCTTTGTCCGCATAATTCAAGACTCTCATGATGACCGGGCGTGGGCGGCTTGATGGACTTTTTCTTTCCGGTCCCAGCCTGTGGGCTCTTTCGATGACGAGAAGGGAACATTTAAGATTCATGGACAGCTGCTCCGGGATGGCCGACGAGAGGAGATCCAAGAGTTCATGACCTTTTATGGATTCTGGGATGCTGATGACCCACAAGTTTTCTGTCTGCTGCGATTTTCCAGGTCATCGAGTTTTTCCGAGAGGTCTGCGACTTCCAATTGTTTGGCATGTAAGGAGCGTTGGGCTTCACTCAGGTCATCCTCTAGAGCAGATATCCTTTGTTCGGGTGGCCTTCAGTATGCCGGCGGTCGGGCTCCCGGCGACCAGCATACCGGCGCCGGGAGCCCGACAGCCGGCATACCGACACTTATTCTCCCTCGTGGGGGTCCACGACCCCCCTGGAGGGAGAATAAAATAGTGTGGCACTCGTAGCGTAGCGAGCGCAGCGGGCCCGCAAGGGGCTCATTTGCACTCGCCACACTGTCGGTAAGCCGGCGGCCGGCCTCCCGGCGCCGGTATGCTGGTCGCCGGGAGGCCGGCTGCCGGCAGATCGTAGTGAACCCCCTTTGTTCTGCTTCATCAAGGCGGGTGGAATGTTGAGTAAGCAAAGTCGATGACGACTCAATAGCCTCTTTAATGCCCGCTAATTTCTCATCGAGAAGGGTTCCCAGTACCGCCAGCAGGTCTTTGTGCTTCATTTTAGGTTGTTTAGCAGGCGGTCTAAATTTGCGGGAGCTTCGGGAAAGTGAGCGCATCGTCGAGTGATCAGAGTCTGATGAGTCGCCACCGGGGGTATCTTCTCGAGCTTGCTGGACAGTCCCTGCGGACATCACGGGCAGAGGTATCAGGAATTTTTCCATGCAGGGTCGCCCAGGAGGAGAGGCGGAGGACAGAGACACTGAGGGTTCAGATAGTAAAGGATGTAGCGGGTCTCACGTGCTGGGTGGTCATCCACTGCTGGGCCTCATCTGAGTTGTAGCAGACGCCCAATAGAAAAGGCACAAAACAAAACAAGAAAAACAAAATGGAAGGAGATGTCCCCTGCCAGGGGTCAGGTAGGCCTTCAGAAGTAGATGTTGGGCCAATGAGGGACCATCAGAAAGAATGTGGATCCGGGCCGCCGCGGGGAAGGCGTAGAGTGGGCCGCCATCGCAGCCAGCGGTCGTCCCCAGTCAGGTTGGCAGCTGAGAGTGCGTCTCCGGTGGTGCTGTTCGGGCCGCTGTACAAGGGTGGCGGGAGGTGTCCGCCAGGTCCAAGGGTAGGTAGGTTGGTCAAATGACCCTCACTCTGACCCTGACCTTTATCATAGGCCGGGTCAAAACGTGAGGAGGTCCACAGGCTGCCCGCAATAACAGACCCGCAGCAAGGAAGGCCTCAGAAGGAGCCAGGAGCAGCACCAAGACAACGGCTCCCCCCGCGGCAATGCGGGCTCTGGGTCCAGGAGCGGACAAGCCAGGGGAGTTCCCTATGGTAACGGAGGCCGCAGGGTCAGGAGCCACCGTCCGGGCAATCTGCCACAGCGAGTAGCGGGAGGGAGACGCGGCAGCCGCCGTCACAGTCTCCTTCGCAGCGCAGCGGTCCGGCGTCAGCGGCTCCGTCCCAGCTGCAGAGAATAGTATCAGCGGCCAGCCGTGGGACGATGCGGTGAGTCTCGTGGAGCCGCCAGGGAGCACAACAGGGGGGCAAATAACGGCTGAAGGTCCTAGCGGCCGGCGGGCCGGCGCCAAAATCGAGGCCCCGGCTTCAACGTGGTGACCAGGCCGCAATCCGCGGGAGCGTCCTCGATGCTCCCCGATTCCGCGGCTCAGGTCTAATGAGAGCAGGGTGGCAGGGGAGGGGGGTGTAGTGGGTAAGGGTAACGTAAAGGAGCGGGTCTGGGCAGACCAGGAGGGCAAATTAGGTGGTATTTAAGCTGGAGCTCCTCCAGGCTGCAACTGCTCTCCTCCGGTGCCAGGCCACGCCCCCATCAGACATATTCTTATCCTTAAGTTCTGCAATACCTCTGGTTCAAAGCTGCCCACCCTAGGGAATGGTACCCTATCTTTGTCAGTCATACGTAACCATTCATTGCAAAAAACTTCTGTGTGTGAACCATATTTTTCACACATGATAAACCTTGCTGACCCTTTCATCCGCAATTCTCCTGCCTGAACCCTGCCTACCATACGTCCCTTAGTTGAGCAACTGGCTCCCATAATTTGTGGGCCTTTTCCCACAAACACCAAAATACTCAATATAAGGCGATGGTGAAAGTTCTCCGAGCACTTCCACCCACTCTCGCCCACGTTGGCCAGTACTACCATACACTGTCGATAGCGAAGGCGATGTACCCAACTTAGGGCTCCTATCAAACCTTACAGCACCATAATTTCTTTCGGTGGAAGTTCTGTTTTAATATTTTCCTGAGAGAGGCAGTGAAAAAAATTCCTTTTCGGTATCTTTCAACTGGAATTGTATGTAGGGTGAAAAACAGAGAAATTAGATAACTATCCTTCACCCTTTCCAGTGAAGCCCACCAGGGAGATTTCCCGACGTTATCAAAGAAAAACCCCTTTGTCTATACAATCACGTCTGCGTATACTCTTCCACAGCGCATATGACACAATGGTATCACGTTGTGCTGTGCAGAACACACGGACATGCAATGCAATAGCACAGCCTATAGATACTAGTTATCTATATGCCCTACGATTGCTGTAGACCACTTAGCCTAGACCACTCCAGACCACTTAGTTGTATGGGATCACTAAGACCACTTAGACCACTTAGACCACTTAGTTCTAATCACGCAAGGTAGCGAACCCTACGCCACCAGGCCTCTACTAACCCAGTGTTACCACTCCAGCCACTTAGACCACTTAGACCACTTAGTTCCTGGGCTCAGCTCCACTCACTCAGCTTTCACTCACTCAAATACGCTTTGTTTTTTCTGTACAGAAAATTTTCACTCGTTCTGATTGGCAGCTTTAACCCCAGAGGCAATACAGTTTAAACAAAAGTTTTATACTAATCTGCTTTAGAAACCGGGTAGTTTTGTTCTATTGTAGCATGGCTACTATCCCACCTTAATTGAACAAATATCGTGTGGTTTTATTATGAGCACACAACCCTACGCAAGCTTGCGTAATTACGCAACCGTGCGTACCTCTATGCCACGTGTGCAGCCTTGCGCTATGTGCACGTTTTTTGTACGCTGTCCTCACGTTCCGTACCACGTGTACCAATGTGCGTACGCAATTCAACAAATGTGAGTAATACTAACTATAATCGCTCACTTAACAAAACTCCCAGTTTTTTCTTAACAACCATGCCAGAACTGCGTTTGTGTCTTTACACTTACTTCCTTAAATACTGTTATTTCAAATTTACCTATATAGCAACAAATGTATCCGGTTTCACACAGATCTATAATGACTGTAATAATCTATAATTTAAATGATATGATTCAGATTGGATAGCTATCTTGCAGAACATACACTGATATAAATGTACACATAATTATAATAATATTATCTATATGTACCATTCACTGGTCTCGTATGAGACACCTTACCTCTTATTTGCATATCAAAGCTATTTGCTTTTCACTGCCAAAAAAAAGCAGTTCCACAGGTTAATTTGCATTTCAATGGCTATCCTCCCTAGTAAGCAGATTCTACAAGTCTTGGAAGGAAAAAGAGAAAAAACAACAACCTTTCTTTCCTTTTTCTATCTGTGTGCAATTTCTTACACCAAGCCAAGCATTTATCTCACCATTTACTCTCACTAGGCCCAATTTAAACTATTTGTAATTGACTATGGCATGGGTTAAATAAATGCATTGGTAACTCATAAATGGTGATTGATGTTACAAAGGAAACTGATTGTTCTGAGCAGACTGAAAATCAGCTATTTAGAAAGTGACCTTCCTAAAATGGCCACTGCTCCTCCCCCTTCCACATCCATGAGGTTTACACAAGATGGTGGACAGGCCATGTGGTTAGTCCAAAATGGAGGACAGACCATGCGGCTTCCTTTGTCACAAATAAATCACACATTATACAAGCACCAGAAGTTATTTTAGGCCTGAGTAAAAAAAAAAAAAACTATATCAAGGCTATGCAGCAACTTTTAAATGTACTTTTAAACCTACTTAACAGATAAACAATCCAATCTGAATCAAACACAATATGACTTATTTGAACTTTGTTTTGCAACAATAAAAATACATTTTAGCATCTTAAATATTATGAGAAACACGTTGTCCCTTGAAATTTTATATCATTGGCTTACTGATAACACAATACACACGGATATGATTTTCTCAGCGTCAGGATGCGTCCACCACAAGCTGATCGATCACAGCGTCGCGTTTATAATGTACAGTGCATCATTAAGACCATGATATCCCTTTACGAGCCCCATCTGTAAATACCAAATTGTTTCCTTACAAGTATTTAAAATGCCTGCTCTAATATATATTGTAAACGCCTGCACCTCTTATTACCATGTGCCATGAATGTGCGCTATACATAGCAAAACACTGCATCCCATAAGAGAAAACAATACACCCACATATTATCTGAGTACCAAAGCTCATTGATGTATATATTTATTAAAAGGATATGGATTCAATATATTACAATGTACAGTATACCTATAGTTACATGGTTACAACTCATACAGTAAACAGTTAATACATACAGTTACATACAGTTACAGGCCAGCATACCATACCATTCCCTCAATGCATCTTATATCTCTCTCTCTCTCAGCAAATAAATACAGGAACTGGTCTGGCAGCAACTCCATCATTGTCTGAGACAAAACAGCAACTACCTCCTGTGTGATCAGCAATGTGTTATCTAGTTTGGGGGAGGGAACTTTCTCATTCATGATGAGTCACTAGTCTATTTGTATGTGCTAAACAGGTTCAGCCTTGAAGACATTCAAAGGGCTGGCCTTAGTTTCCTGTCCACTACCTAATAAGAGTGATTTTAGCTTTCATAAATTTAATCATAACTATTTGTTGCAGTGTCCTACAACTTAATAACAAGTATCAAATGAATCTACACATTAATCTGGTTGCTTAAATACCAAATATGACAGGTATATCTTGCTTTGTTCAAATAATACACATACATGACATAACTTCATTATATAATTTTAAATCATCATGATGTCTGGCGCTTGATATTATTATAATTATGTACTGTATTAAATAAGTGTCGAATCCATCTCTGTGGCATGTCCGTGTAAATGCGTGTGTTACCATATATTGCTGTGCTCGCTGCGCGTATTTGCAAGTATAGCGACTTATATGTGTGTACAGTTTGTATGTTCTTTCTATGTAATATTTTTGACTTCGACAGGTCCATACACAGGGGAGAATTGGGTCAATTTCACATTCTCCCAATACCTGGGTCAGTGGATCGAGGAAATCCAACATGCTGGGATTCCTCGATTTGCTGATTCCAATCAAAAAATTATTGGGATCAGCGTCAGGGATCCAGTTTCGTTGATTGATCGCTGATCATTGATGTTAGCCAATTGACTAAATAAGCCAATTAGCAGATTGGATTGTCATCAGGGAATTGGGAATCACCCGGCTGATGTATGGCCCACATAACTGTATGCTGCAGCACTGGTATGAAGATTATTACTGTAGTATTAATGTCTAGGACAAAGAAGGACACAGTTTCCCTTCCAGAATATAGGTGTGGCATCATTGGCGTTTCTATAATGGGTGCAATATGTGCGGTCCAGGGGGCCCACACCGCACACACTGCACCCATGTTCATTGCTTACCTTTTCCGGAGTCCCATGTCAGAGCTGCAGCCACGGTCAAAAATCACCAGCAAAATGGCCACCGCACATGATCAGTAGGAATTTCGTCTCCGGAACATGGCGGACGCCATGTTTCTGGAGACCTGCACATGGGCCCCCACCTCTGTTAAAACGCTCCTGTGTGGCATACACTAGGACAGTGCAACTGTCTGGGGCACTACAAGTCTCAGACTCTTTTAGCTGAAGACTGACACTTTAGATTTTTCTGTAGCCTTATTGCTCTGTTTCCTTTGGCTCTGTATGGTGAACACTCCTCTTTCCTGTCTTGACCAGGTCTCTCTCTGGCATTTACGTCACTGCACCCCAGAGCAAGTCTGTCTCTACTGTCAGTTACCTCAGTCTCCAGCTAACTGCCCTCATAGTTACACCTCAGCCGCGTACTGCTATTCTAGGAGCTTTCAAGTCATGTGACCCGCTTTTGGCTCACTATTCCATGACTCGTTCCTTCTTTCTCCTTTTGTGGGCTTTCTCCTGGCTCTTAATGTACTCGGCACATGTGCCCGTCTTTTTGCGCTGCCCCAGAGCACCCTGGGCTGCGCATTTTCAGACAACTGCAGTTCCTGTGGCTTTTATAGTGGCAACTGCATTTGGACTGAGGTTAAGTGACACCTTGTAACTGCACAGTTTCACAACTGAGCAACCTAAGTAAAGCGTTTTGAGGGGATGTAGTCAGAATACCGACGCCGGGATCCCAACCGCCAAAATACCGGCAGCGCCGCCACAGCTATTCCCACTCCTGGGTGTCCACGACACCCATAGAGTGGGAATAGAACCTGTGGTGAACATGCAAGGGGCTTCGTTGTGCTTGCCCCCCTCCTGGCATTCTGGTGGTCGGGATCCTGGCGTAGGTATTCTGATCGCCGGGATTCCGTCCGTCGGGATCCCATACCCAACCCGTTTCGAGGAACCACCACCACAACAGACTACAGAGAACACAAGCCTAATCCTCCCATCCCGCAGCCTAACCCTAGCCCTCCCCCTAGTGCCTAACCCTAACACCCTCTCCCAGAAGCCTAACCCTAACCTCTCTGGCCTGCTTACGCTCAGGATGATGGCTGTCAGAATTCCAGCGTCGGGAATATAATGTTTAGCACACACTTTAAAACAATTAAGCCAAAAATATATTTAAACGTGACTAGTGTTCATAAAGATACAGGGTTCAAAGGTCAGTTTATCAGAGTTAAGAAATACTACACTACATAGTAAGGTTATGATATACATTCAGATTTCCTAATTAAACATTTCACTGAAAAAGACAGACAAATTAATAGCAATAAATAAAAAAAACTTTATAGTGTAAGAATTCCAAATTGCTTTCTCACAAATATTTAAAATGCCCGCTCTAATATATATTGTAAAACACCTGCACCTTTTATTGCCATATCCCATGAATGTGCACTATATATCGCAAAATACTGCATCCCATAAGAGAAAAACAATACACCCACACATTATCTGAGTTCCAAAGCTCATTGATGTATATATTTGTTATTAAAAGGATTTGGATTCAATATATTTTACAAAGTACAGTATACCTATAGTTACATGGTTACACTCACACAGTAAGCAGTTAGAACATACAATTACATACAGTTATATGCCATTACATACAGTTTCAGTTACAATTACCATTCCCTCCAATGCAGCTTATGCCTCCCTCTCTCTGTAAATAAATACAGGAACTGAACTGCCAGCAACTCCTCCATCATCCTTTGAGACCAAAAAGCAAGTAGCTGACCTCCTGTGTGATCAGCTTATGTCTCATCTAGTTTCTGGGAGAGGGGACTCATTATGAGTCCCCAGTTCCTTTGTATATGGTAATCAGATTCAGCCTTTAAGACATCCAAAGGGCTGGCCTGAGTTTCCTGTTTGGAATATCTATTGTTCTAATAAAAGGGTTATTTGCTTTTATACATTCAATCATAATTATCCGCTGCAATGTCCTACAACTTAATAACAAGTATCAAATTAATCTACACATTAAGATGGTTGTTTTAATAGTAAACATGACTGGTCTATCTTGCTTAGTTCAAATAATACACATTCATGACATTAATTAATTAGATATCATTTTAAATCATCATGATGTCTGGCGCTTGATATTATAATAATTATGTACTGTATGAAATAAGTGTTGAATCCATCTCTGTGGCATGTCCGTGTAAATGCATGTGTTATCATATATGGCTGTGCTCGCTGCGCGTATTTGCATGTATAGCGACTCATAATGTGTGTAGTTTGTATGTTCTCTTTATGTAATATTTTTTTGACTTCGACAAGTGCTATAACAGTGGACATTATAAAAGGACTATAATAATTTGAAGTACCATTTTTCTATTTGGAGGGGTCTGTCTTTAATTATCGTAAAATTTATTGGGTAAAGATATTACTTTTATATAGTTATGTTTCATTCTAATTTTGTGCAGAGCCTAATTAAAATACAGTATATGTTGCTGAATACATGTAGAAATTGAGATCTTGAAGCTATTAAATTCATATTATACACTATAGTAATTCTGCATGGGGTGTGTGCCTTGCAAAGGATGACCTTTACCCTCTTCTCTTAAAATCTCACTTGCATTACCGCATGCAACTGCACACATTCGCTGGTCAGCAGGTCACACGTTGCAACATTCCAATAGTTAATACTAATATGCAGGGCAGCCATCAGAAATTGTGGGGCCCGGGACTGACAAAATAGGCAGGGCCCCCTTTTACAAAAAATATATTAGTCAGATATTTTGGCGTCGGTATTCCAGCAGCCGGGATCCCGACTGCCAGCCAATTAACTGCATCTCTTTCATACAATTAGAGCAAGCATGTCCAATTCATAGCTAGGTTTAAATAAAACATATATATTATGCAGTGCATTATGTGAAAAACATTATTAATCTGTTTTCTAATTTTCTTGCAACATCTACACGTTTAACATATAGCATTTTAAGCACAGTTTTAAACATATTTGTAACTAGGAGCACCCAGGAAAAACCCACACAAGCACAGGGAGAATATACAAACTCCACACAAGTAGTGCCATGGTGGGCTTTGAACCCAGATAGTCTGTTCTTCCACAATAACCACATCAACCAGCTTGTTTGTAATGTGTTTGCAGTAAGCATAGAAAGGGATGGGATTATACAGCAATTGGCAACCCTAGTCGGATCTGGGAAATTGCACCTAAACTATGCTTCTTTTTTAATTTTATCTCCTTTATCCTTCGATATAAGCAAAGGAATAATGTTCTTTGATAAAGGTTTAATTAAATGAAAACATATTTTAATAGTCCTTAATTCAGTGGAAAGCAAAATGCAGCCAGGCAGCCCTCTGACCCCTCTATGAACGAGCGCTGAAATGCAGTGTGTCCTCCTAAAATTTTCTTCACAGCCACCCCCGGATCCCCTTCTGCCTCTCTCATAAACGATTAAATCAATACATACTTACCTATCTTGCTGTGAAAAGACCTCCTCCACTTCGGTCCATTCTTCACACCACATGCCCAGTGATGTCCGCTCCTCAGTCCTGACTCCGGCACTGTGGCTCCTATTCTGTTCACTGGCGAGGCG
Organism: Pseudophryne corroboree; assembly: GCF_028390025.1. Lineage (NCBI taxonomy): Eukaryota > Metazoa > Chordata > Amphibia > Anura > Myobatrachidae > Pseudophryne > Pseudophryne corroboree. Next base: position 159,137,725 of record NC_086444.1, on the reverse strand, counting down.
TGACGTCATGATGTCATGACGTCATGCCACACTGTACAAAAACCTTTATTGTACAGGGGCGTAACTAGACCTTTGTGGGCCCCATAGCAAAATTTTGAAAGCACCCCCCCCCCCAGCATACTGCAAGAATATACACACACACACACACACACACACACACACACACACACACACACACACACACACACACACATGCTATGTGAATATATATTATGTACCTCCCTATGTTTATATACAGTATATATATATATATATATATATATATATACACACAAAGTTTATATTCGGCACTCTTTAAACTTAGATAAAATCAACGTAGTCAGCTCACCGGGTGCCCTCCACAGCCAGAGCAGAGCAGCAATGTAGGTAATTCAAACAGGCGGCACTCACGGATTTTCAGGCAGACAAGAACAGAGATCACTCCACCTTGTATGAACTTAACGTTTCGGTTTATTGACCGTCGTCAGAAGTAACAATAACATTAAAAAAGACAATCTTACCTTTATATACTATAGAATCACCACGTGCACTCCCTTCAAACCCCAAAGGATTGATTTCCGGTGTCGTCATAAACCAGAGACAGAACTGTCAATGAGAATGACGTATACCGGTGTGTGAAAAAAACATCACCATGACAACTGAACAACATTATGACACGGCTCATGAGGAGAGTTCGATTGCATTTCTTAATACATTAACACGATATTTTACTTTAACCAAATGAACTGCAAGTTCAAATCTAATTTATATTCCTCAAACAGACCTAAATACATAGTTTTCACAGACGTAAAAAGACCATATTGTGTAATCGCTACAAAAACTTGAATATACGTGCAGAAATATTTCGGATCTAGAAATTCATGAGAGTGTGTTCCCACATACTTGAGCACTGTTGATAAAACACTCATAGAAAACAGGTCAAAGATAAAGTTTCATTGAGGCCGTTGGGGACAACGGTATTTAGCCGGTGTATCCAGCGAGCCTCTTTCTGCAGCAGAATCCTATGTCTATCACCCCCCCGTTTGGTTAGAGGAACCTGCTCTAACATTTTGTAACGTAAAGTGGACAAGCCATGATTACGTAACTTAAAATGTTTGGCCACCGGTTGATCTACGGTCTTGCCTTCCAATATCTTCTTAATAGCGCTTCTATGTTGGGACATGCGCTCTTTAAACTGACAGGTGGTTTTCCCAATATAGTACAACCCACAGGGGCATCTTATACAATACACTACAAATTTACTAGTGCATGTAAGGACTTGCTTAATCCCGATCTTGGCACCTGTATGGGGATGTACTATATAGTCACCTGTTAATAACATAGAAGCGCTATGAATTTCTAGATCCGAAATATTTCTGCACGTATATTCGAGTTTTTGTAGCGATTACACAATATGGTCTTTTTACGTCTGTGAAAACTATGTATTTAGGTCTGTTTGAGGAATATAAATTAGATTTGAACTTGCAGTTCATTTGGTTAAAGTAAAATATATTGTTAATGTATTAAGAAATGCAATCGAACTCTCCTCATGAGCCGTGTCATAATGTTGTTCAGTTGTCATGGTGATGGTTTTTTCACACACCGGTATACGTCATTCTCATTGACAGTTCTGTCTCTGGTTTATGACGACACCGGAAATCAATCCTTTGGGGTTTGAAGGGAGTGCACGTGGTGATTCTATAGTATATAAAGGTAAGATTGTCTTTTTTAATGTTATTGTTACTTCTGACGACGGTCAATAAACCGAAACGTTAAGTTCATACAAGGTGGAGTGATCTCTGTTCTTGTCTGCCTGAAAATCCGTGAGTGCCGCCTGTTTGAATTACCTATATATATATATATATATATATATATTTTTTTTTTTTTAAATGTTTGCACAATACAAATAAATACTACAAAAATCTAAATGTAATATCTTTAAATAAATTAATTGAGGAACATTTAAAAAAAAGCATAATAATATATTTTATTTACCACTGTTTTGCTGCAAGGGTTCCAGGTTGGGGGGAGTGATATTGGGGCAGTGCGCTGGTTGGGGAGGGAAACACTGGGCTGGCAGGGTGTGAGACATTGAGTTGGGGGGGGGGGGGGGCAGTGAGCAGGTGGGGCCACTGGACTGGATGGGGTGATATATGTGGAGGACACTGGGCTGGAGGGGGTTCAAGGTGGGGGTCAGTGAGATGGGGCAGTGGGCTGGTTTGGGAGGGAATGGGGGAGAGATACTGGGCTAGCAAGGTGTGAGACACGAGATAGGGGGGTCAGTGAGCAAGTGGGAGCCACTGGACTGGAGAGGGGGAAGGTAGGTACTATATGTGGAGGGTACTGAGCTGGATGGGATGAGTGGCTGTGAAATAGAGATGGGAGGGGCAAACACTAGGCTGGAAAAGGGGGGACACTGCTGAATGAGGTTAAAGGGCACTGTTACTACTGGCTGGTGGGTTAGGTGGGGGGGCAGTTGGGAAGGGAAAGGGGGAGACACTGGACTGGCGTGGCCCCAGGTGTGTACAGGTGGGGCCCCAGGTGTGTCTGTATGCAGGTGTGACCCTGGGGCCCCAAGGTATGTGTTTCAACATACAGGTGCTCACCTAGTAAAGCAGCCACAGCTCATACAGCTGCTCCTTGGAAGATACCAGCCTCCTGCTTCTACTGTGCTGGGATCTGGATCAGTGTCGTCACCCGAGGGCCCCCCAAGGTGGGGAGGAGCTGCTACTGTGGCCCGTCCTGGTGGAGGAGGTGCGTGGCTCCCAGCAGCCAGACACCCGACAGCAGCGGCATGAAGGTGCTGACTGCCCCCGCCCTCTACTCCACTCCACTACTGCGCTGGTTCCAGCGTCAACGTGACCCCTCCCGGCCGCGGCTCATCCTCACAGCATTCTGTTACACAGGCAGAGCCTCAGGACTTGGGAGTGACGGGGAGGAGCTGCTGCGGGGAGGAAGTTTTAACGGCAGCGAGGGGAGAAGGGCAGTGGTGCTGGAAATATTAACAGCAGCGGCCGCGGACAGTACAGCCAGTGCCGGCCAGGAATTAGAAGCAACGGTGGCCGCGGGCAGCACCGCTGCGCCGGGAAAAGCAGCAGCGGCGGGCGGTATGAGTGGCCCGGGCCCTCCACTCTCTGTCAGAGTGCCGGGCCCGATACAAGTGTACCCCTAGCACCCCATTGATGGCGGCCCTGCTAATATGTTTTTTATTAATGGTAAATTGCAATTATGCAGTGGTGGCAGGGTGTGCGAGTTGCAGAGTGGGGGGATGTGTCTAATTTGCTGGCTGTCGGAATCCCGGTGCAACAGGACTATTCCCACTCGTGGGTGTCCACAACACCCATAGAGGGGGAAGAGATCCTGTGGTGAGTCCGCAAGGGGACTATTTGTGCTCGGCCCGCTGCCGGCATGCCGCCGGGTGGGATGCTGCTGTCCAGAACATTTTGCAGTAGTAATATAATACAAAATATTAGGGATGGGAAGGTTTTTTTAATCTGTTGCTAAGCTTGTTGGGGTGTAGATCTTTAGAGCTACATTAAAAAGGTCTACAGTCATTACGTCTACCACTAATGGTAGACATGCATTAGGTCGTAAGGTTCAAAAGGTCGACATAGAATAGGTAGACGGTAGGAAATGTCGTCAGGGTCAAAAGGTCGACATGGTCAAAAGGTTGACATGTAAATGGTCGACACAAAAAAATGTAGATGCTATTTTTTATTTTTTTGGGGGGTGTTTTGTCACTTTTTTGCCACAAACAAGCCCCATTAGAGTACCACATCCCCTCACATGGCTCGCTTCGCTCCCCATGCTTAGGTTACTATTCCCAATCGTAGTCCATGTGGATGGTAAAGTATGAAAATGATGACTTTTTGACCCTGTCGACTTTTTGACCCTGTATTCTTAATGCACGTATACTATACCATTAGTGGTAGACCTGACTGTAGACCTTTTTAGTGTAGATCTATAGGGGGTCACTCAGATTTGATCGCTGGGCTGCTAATTTTGCTGTCCTGCGTTCAGATAGTTGCCGCCTCCAGGGGGAGTGCAAATTCGCTGTGCAAGTGTGCGATGCTATGTGTATGCTGAGCTGCTAAAATCCACTTTGTGCAGTGTGTGCGCAGCCCAGGGCTTATAAGGGGGCTATTTACTAAGCCTTGGATGGAGATAAAGTCGCTGGAGGTTAAGGGGTCTATTTAAAAAGCCTTGTATGGAGATAAAGTCAACGGAGATAAAGGACCAGCCAATCGGGTAATACCCCTTTTACACTCGCACACCCGGGTCACTCCCGGGATGCATTCCCGGGACTGACCCCTTTCACACTGCACTAAGACCTGGGATCGACCCGGGACAGCCCCATTTACACTGATCCCGGGATATCCCTGCAAATGCATATGTATGTCATTAGAAATGGCCTTTTTCTGGCTCACATAGATGAGCTCACAATAGTCAACAAAGGGAGGGGTGGGGCCTGCTCACAGCATTGCTGCAGTCATGGCCGACGGACTACCAGTGTGTATGAGCTCATGATTCTTTCTGCTTTGCAGATGTTTCATTCAGCCAGTGACAGCATGATGCAGCGTGTCACACTGTGCAGTATACTGCACATATATTTTATGAGGAGGAGGAGGAGGGCGCAATTTATGGTGGATAGGGCTGCTAGTCGTCGCCAATATTTGCGCAGGAGGAGAGCCTTCATATCATCCAGGATGAGTACCATCCTGAGCGTGAGTATGGGGCCTAACCGCTCATTTTGGTCCAGAGATCACCGGCATGGAGAAGCCTTTATGAGGACCGTGGAAGCTTACCAGGATGAAGAGTGGATGGATAACTTCCGTGTGTCTCGTGCAACCTTTGACTACATCCTGGAATTACTTACCCCAGCACTTGACATGCAGACCACCAGGCTTAGGAGACCCATCGAGGCACGCAGGAGGCTAGCTATTGCATTGTGGTGGTATGCTACCCCAGGAGAGTACCGCTCAGTCTCATGCTTGTTCGGTGTTGCGATCTCCACCTGCTGTGTCATAATCCACCAGGTGACTAAAGCAATTGTATCTACCTTATACAAGCGCTTCATATCTCTACCACAAGGACAGCGCTTACAGGATACCATCAAAGGATTTGTGAAGCAAGTCTATCCGCAGTGTGGAGGAGCGATTGATGGGACACACATCCATAGGTGTGCGCAGGGGTGGTGCCTGGTGCGCACAGGCACCCCCTAATGTGTGGCACCCCGCTCTCACATGCCTGATGCAGCGATCGCCGAGCAGGCTGATTACTGTCCCCTCTGCGCTGCACCCTGTCAGGACTGCATTACTGCCGGATGCCTGGGTTAATCAAGGGTGCCACCGCCACCGGCTTTCAAACTCCCGCTCCACCTCCATGTACAAAAACAGCGTGATGTGACGTAATGCTGCTCGCACGCCCACCCGCCACACCCGCACCTCTCTCCTTCTATGCTATGCCTATGCCAGCCACTGATGAGGATCAGCATGCAGCCAGCGTTCCTCTTAGGAAGACAAATCCAATACTGGCAGGCGGTCGGCAGCAGCATTGACACGTCACTCCTTTTTCCAGCAGCAGCAGAACTAGTCTGCGACTGTCAGTGTCAGTAAATGACTGACTTGTAAGTAAGCTGCTGCAGCTTGCAGGGGAAAGAGAGGGGGAGCCAGACCAGGCTGAGGAGGAGCAGTGTAATTGCAGTGAGTGCCATCAGGGGTGTTTGTTTGGTGCACACCACAACATCTGACAATGAATCTGCTTTATTAGGATTGCTACAAGGGTGGATATTTTATATTGCGTTGACCATCAATAGATGGTGCTAGACACGCCCAAAAGGCGGTGCTAGACACAGCACTCCGATGGTGCACCCCCTAATAAAATGTGCTGCGCACGCCTATGCACACATCCCCATTATTGCCCCACGTGACAACCATGCTGACTATTTTAATAGGAAGGGCTGGCACTCCATCATATTACAGGCTGTTGCGGACCACAAATATTGGTAAGTGTTTATTTTTTGGTTGGTGGGATGAGTTGCATGTGTGAGTTTTACATTCTAATGCATACTTACCTACATTTTATTTCTCCTCTCCAGGAGAAGCCCGGAGAGGAGACGCTGCAGTGTCTTCGGGGGGCGGGGCCGGACTGTGACATCACTAAGCCCCGCCCCGCATCGGGAAATGCCACGATTCGAGGGTCCACGGGAAGGAGGCGGGGCTAATATGACGCGATTTGCGTAATTTTAACCCCTTCTCCACCCGACGGACCCGCGAATGCGGGAGGTTATCTCTCCATCCTGCTCGCATCACTAAGGTGCGAGCAGGATAAGGGAGACCTGCCCACTCTTCCGGGGGTGCGGGGGGGCTACCCCAAAAAACGGGAGTTTTAAAATTTTACTGTTATTTAGTTTTCTAGATGTGTTTATTGGCTGGCCAGGCCGATCTCATGACTCCCGAGTTCTTGCCAATTCTGACCTGTACAACATCGTAGAGGAGAAGCAGGGTGGCTGGCTGTACCCCAAAGAGTGTGCAAAGATTGTGAATGGGGTGGAGATCCCTGTCCACATCATCGGGGATGCTGCATACCCTTTATGCCCCTGGATTATGAAAGGTTACACCCAACAGGTCCAGTTAACCCCAGAGCAACAAACCTATACTCACACCCTGAGTTCAGCAAGGATGGTGGTTGAGAACGCCTTTGGCAGGTTAAAAGGAAGATGGCGTTGTTTAATGAAGCGCAATGATGTGGACCTAAAGACTATGCCTAATGTAGTAGCTGCGTGCTGTATACTGCACAACATCTGTGAACTGAAAAATGAGGTATTCCTTCCTGAGTGGACTGTGCAGGACCCAGAGGTTATAAACCCACTTGTGGAAGGTGCTTTGTTTGGGCTCCCTCAAACTCCGCTGCAGAACAAATACGTCACACTATTACGTCCAACCTTGCAGTACTGGTACAATAGTGTTTAAGAATCAGCAAACATGTTTGGTGAATTACATTTTTTTTATTTTGCATTCCACCTTTGATCTTTGGTTTCATTTTTTATGATTTCCAAAAAAAAAAACACATTGCCAGCAACTGTGTATATATGTAGAAACAATGATTTAGAAAACACTGAAAACATGGTGTACTGTTATGTACATTTGGGTATGTTATGCATAGATTTACAATCACTTTTTGATTGGCATAAAAAAAAAAAACACTGGTAGCATACCTCCCAACTGTCCCGATTTTCGCGGGACAGTCCCGTTTTTTGGGGACTGACCTGCTGTCCCACCCGCGGGCCGCAGTGTCCCGCGGTGAAGGGGGGGGGCAGTTGGGAGGCTCCGTCTATTCACAGCATCTATTCAGTGCAGACAGAGGGAGAGGAGGCATGCCAGCGGCTCACAGAGCGCTGGGCATGCCCCCTCAGTGACGAAAACGGGGCGTAGCGAAGCCACACCCCTTTTCCACATGCCACGCCCCTTTTCGGGAGCGCGCACGGCTTCGCCGCGCGTGTGTCCCTCTACAGGTAGGGTAAAAGTTGGGAGGTATGTGGTAGGCTTGTAGATCAGAATCAAAATCAGCTTTATTGGTCAGGTGTACTCACGTACACTAGGAATTCTTTGTGGTACAATGCATCGCCAAGCAGCAACATGAAGGAGGAAAAACGTAGCATACATTACAAACATTACACATATGAGTTCATACTGCACATATGCAACTGTACAGTAGACATATTATACATTTAAGACTAAAAACTAAGGCTGCTTGGCAGAGCAGCACCGAGGCAGCCATCCGCGGCGCCAACTAGAACTCACACAATGCACATAATACAGAAGATTTAAGTATTACATCAAAAGATAAACCACACAGACAAAGACACAGAAAAAAATAATGCATGATTGGTGTAGGGATTTTGGGTAATAACCTCCAGGGGTTGTGTATTCCACCCTCACAAGGCACCAGGTGCGGCAGCCATCTTAGGCGCACTGCGTAGGATTACCCAGGGTGGAATAGTCCACCCCTAGAAGAGAACACAAAATGGGGAGATTGCAGAGTCCTTAAGTTCAGAGTAGGGTTCCAATAAAAACATCAGGTCCACGCATTTTTCATCCCATCCACAAGCGCACCAGATAAGGCAGCCATGTTGGGCGCACTACAAAGGTTACACAGTGGGAGATGAGCCATACAGGGGCCAAATGCATGTATGGGAGAACTGACACGTGTGTAGGAGTATGCTATACCCTGCATGGAAAGATCCAAATGAAGCACACCCCGCCCACGGAGGAACCATAAACCACAGTGTCCCTGCAGTATACTATTACTGTGTAAAAAATAAATAAAAAGTGCTTTAATGTAGACACTATACAAAACAGAACATAGCAAAACAATTAAAGAATGCACAAACAGTTGTGCATAAACACTGACCACACTGTGGTTATTTAACAATAAATAACAACAACAAGAAATTTCACTGTGTTTCATGGTAAATTGCGCAATACAGTAAACTCTGAGTTTTGCGCGCTAGATGGTGCAGTATTTGGGGCATAGTATGGGCCAGGATTAAATGAGGAAAAACCCTGCTCAGGGTATTGTGAGTTGTGGTGTTGGATTGGTGCTCTTGAGGTATTGGTCATACGCTCATAGAACGCCATGTTCATTTGGTGCATTTCCCTGTGACGGTCATACTGCTCTCTACTCATGCGTTCCTGCATTGTCATGACTTGGGAAAGAAATGCAACATGCATTTGGCGTTCTGCCTCTAGAAACCTGTCGAGCCTTGCATCCTCCTGTGCGGACATTGCAGCGTCCATCTCTCGGAGTTGGTCAACAAGGACATTTGACGTGGCTTTAGCTACTAGCTCCGCTTTGCTCAGTTTCTTCCTTCTAGGCGGTACGGTGTAAACTGTGAAGAGAAGAAATACAAAATGAGCGTATATAAAAATAGCAGCGTTAGCAAACATGTGTTTGTGGCATTAATCCACCTACACACTAGCTACTCTGCAACATTGATCTATATATAAAAATGCAAAGCCCCCCTGGGTGGGGGCAGAAATTGTAAAGCGTGCCAGCAGTGTGGCGAACGCAGTGATCCCACAAGGGGCTAATTTGCGCTTGCCACGCTGCCGCCACACCGGCTACTCATACTACCCACATAACCAGATGATTAACAATTGTGGATTTGTGCTATGTGTGTTAATTTGTAAACATGTACTTACTGTTTTTCTGTAAAGTTGGGGGAACGGTGACGGCACTTTGTACAGTCCCACTGTCACTGGTCTGAGCATCCACGACGTCTTCAATGGTGGCAGTTATGCTGTCATCGTTTCGAGATGTGTTGACGGACGGGTGGGAGGATGTGTCGCTGTCCTCGGGTGTGTCGTCAATTAACAAGGGTGATGACGGGCAGACGTCACTGCTTGTCTGTGTCTCTTCTGGAGTGCCTTCTGTAGCAGTGTCTGTGACTGGAAGACAGACTCACCGGACTGCATATAGCTGTGTTTCCAAAGATATTTGCACAGATGTCATAGTACTGCCAGTCGATACGTCCAACCCCGCTCTTTTTCCTGTTGTTGTCATGCACCTTCAGGAACTGCTTTTTAAGAGTTTTCATTTTGTTTAACACTTGCTGCTGTGTGCGGATGATTCCTCTGGCTTCCAGCATCTTGGAGATGTTTTTATAAATGACTGCATCTTTAACTGTGCCTGTGATCTGCCTCATTATTTCCTCCTCTCCCCTAATGCTCAGCAACTCTCTAAGCACCTGGTCTGTCCAGGTCGCCATGCTGCCTTTCTCACACGCATCCAGGACGCTCCACAGGGCTCAGAAAGATGACATCATCTTTTCTGAGCCCAAGAAAGCTCCAATCTGAGTCTTTTTAACAGTCCCGGGTAGTGAATCCCGGGAAGGGCCCTTTCACACTACCCAACTTCCCGGGACGGTCCCGGATTCAACCCAGGTCGAGACCTGGGTTGAAATCCCGGGATGCTCGTCCCGGGAAATTGTCCCTGTACCCTTTCACACTGAGAAAAATCCCGGGATGATGCGCGTTCATGTGCAATATCCCGGGATTTTCATGCGAGTGTAAAAGGGGTATAACGGTCATGCCACAGGCTGTGTTTGAAAAATGACAGGAGCTGATTGGCTGGTACTTTATCTCCAGCGACTTTATCTCCATCCAAGGCTTAGTAAATAGACCCTTTACTCCTCCAGTGCGATCACATCAGGGTGATCGGAGCCAGAGCAGACATCAGACAGACATCATCCCTGAAAACGCTTGAACACCCCTGGGTTTTTCCGGACACACCCTTAAAACGTTCAGTTACCACCCACAAACGGCTTCCTCCTGTCAATCACCTTGCAAACGCCCGTGCAAACGGATTTTTCGCATCATCCCGTCGCTTACTGGCGATGCCCGTTGTTGATGGCCGGCGCGCGTGCGCATTGCAGTGCATACGCATGCGCAGTTAGTACCTGATCGCCTGCTGTGCGCAAATGCACAGCAGCAATCAGATCTGAATGACCCCCATAGTCCGGATACCACTTGTTGTTATAGGACCACACAATATCTAGTTAGGTTCCTGATAGCAACATACCGCCAAGCAGCTTTCTGCTTTGTACATGTTAGATATATAAAAGAAAATGTGATTTATATAGGAATTTTATTCTGACAATGCTAGCACATAATCATCTGTGACCACTCTGGAAAAGGAGACATGTCCTGTTGCACATCTCTCCCTTATCAAAGATGGCCTACACGGCTTCCTAGGAGGGAGGAGCAAACTTCATTCAGGAAACAGAAGGAGCTGACTGTAGTGTAGGCTGCAAAAGGGAAGTTAGACTCTGTGTGAATGGAGGGAAAAAGAAAGTGAGATCAATCTGGAACTGTCAGGTACATAACAGCAGAGCATGGTAAATGTTTATAACTTTGTGTAATTGAATATCGAGTTCAGTGACATATATACTTTGCATGACAGTAAATGGCAGCCTGCCTGCACTATGAGGCTGGCAGGGAGATCGCACTTATTACCTGTGTTTGCTCTTTGTTGTCATTTTGTGCATTGTCCAAACCAGGGAGCCTCTTTCTGCAGGTGTGTTACACAGTGACACTGGGAGCATTGTGCATTAGGTTATAGCTTGGCTGTGTCTGCTCTGCCTTGCTGGCTGTTAGGGTTATGTCCAAACATGTCTGTGTCTCATTACTCTGTCCTAATGTGGCTACTCTCGGTGATACATTTGTACAGGTTGAGTATCCATTATCCAAAATGCTTGGGACCAGAAGTATTTTGGATATTGGATTTTTCCGTATTTTGGAATAATTGCATAATGAGATATCATGGTGATGGGACCTAAGTCTAAGCACAGAATGCATTTATGTTTAATATGCACCTTATACACACAGCCCGAGGGTCTTATAATACAATATTTTTAATAACTTTGTGTATTAAAAAAAGTTTGTATACATTGAGCCATCAGAAAACAAAGGTTTCAATATCTCACTGTCACTAAAAAAAATTCTGTATTTTGGAATATTTGGATATGGGATACTCAACCTGTACTTGTTTTCCCTATATGTTATTAGATTTTACACTATTTTACATAGATGGAAAACATATTTAAGGCATGCTTAGACTTTACAGCAAATGCATAGACTGCAACAGCACATGAACACATTTTAATTTTATATATTTTGGCGCTAAACAGCTCACACTATGAGAATTGTTGTCTGTGTCTAGAAATTGGTGCATAATAATTTAAGAAACAATGGGGGTCATTCCGACCCGATCGCACGCTGCGCTTCTTCGCAGCGTGCTATCGGGTCGAAATTGCGCATGCGCTGTGACCACATTGCACAGGTGCGTCGTTGCCCGCTAACGAAGAAAGCGGTTGTAGCGGCGACCGCAAGAAGATTGACAGGAGGAAGGTGGAACCGGGCGTCAACTCACCGTTTTCTGGGCGTGTAGATCCAAACGCAGGTGTGTCGAGGCGTTTGGAAGGCGGATGTCTGACGTGAATTCTGGGAGCTGCAACGCTGGATTGATAGTAACCCTGGTCTTGTTCTATATAAAACTTTTTTTGCATAGCAGGGCTGCACAAGCGATCGCAGCCTTGCTATGCGAAAAAACATTCCTCTATAGGTGACGTCTACCTGATCGCACAGGCAGCAAAAAGTTGCTGAGTGTGACCAGGTCAGAATGACCCCCAATGCGGTTAGTTATTACTAATACCCCTTTCACACCAAAAATGCAGGGACTTAACCCGGGAATTCGGTCCCAGGATCATGCAGGGACATTCCCGGGTTGGCCCCGTTTATACCAGCATTTGGAGCCGGGACATCCCGGGTCGGCACCTTTCATACTAAACCCGGGATGGCCCTGTATTTACCTGCCTCCACGCTGCTGTGCTTCCTCTGCTCGTCTCAGAAAAATTACAAGACCAGGAAGAGCCCTGAATAGCCAATCAGCATCAGCAGAGGCAACTCGGGAAGGCGGGACACGTCCCTGCACCGTTCACACAGACCAGGTTCCCGGGACCAACCCTGGTCGATAGCAGGGTTGAAATGCCGGGGCACGATTCCCGGGATTTTGTCCCGGGACCCTTTCACACTGAGCAAATTCCCGGGTTGATGCGCGTTCATGTGCAATAACCCGGGAAATTTTTGTCTGTGTTAAAGGAGTATTAAAAAGCTGTACTACCAGTTAATGGGGCAGATGTACTGTACTAAGGCTTGGAGAGAGACGAAGGGGTGTATCCAATTAGCCCAATTTGTTCGCCAGGGGCTATCCTATTAGCCCCGATGTTGGCACGCTCCTCCCCCGATGCCGGCATTTATCGAAGACGGCACTTATTGGGGAGTATTCAGCATAATCTGCGATAAGTGTCCCGTAGACCCGCGATAAGTGCGCGAAAATACATAAATCCGCAGCTTTGCGTTTCCTCGGACCTATGTATTTTGCCGTGTAAAACGGGTGTTTTTCGCCGGACCTAATTGGATAGGGGGATTTAAAAAAAACATGAAAAAGACATGTTTTTCGCACCTGCAGCACTATCACAGGTAATTGGATACCCCCAAAGTGTAGACAGATAAAGCACGAACCAATCAACTCTTAACTGTCATTTTTCAACTGGCCTGTAACATGGCAGTTAGGAGCTGATTGTCTGGTACTTTATCTTTCTCCACTCTATCACTATCCAACACCTTGTACATCTGCCTTAATTTAATTTAGGGAAAGCCATCAACTATCGGTGGTTTGCTCCCAATGATTGATGATTTTTCCTTTTGATGGCAGAGGTCCAATGTTTCTCCATCATTGATTTGTGCTAATGGTGATTCCCCCCCCCCCCCCCCCCCCCAATGCACAGTGCTGAGCTCCACCTCCAATATATTTTAGTCCCTCCCTCCTTCCCTATTTGGCCCATCTTATTCCCTTGTCTCGCACAGCAGTGATGCCCATCAATGGTTTTTAGCAATGGATGTAAAGTGAATAATCGTTGGATAACCATGCGATGATCATCCCTAATGTAATATTTTTCTAATGTGCAGCTGTAGCTGAAAACTGGCGAACTGAAAAGCCCAATTACAAGCCTCAATTAAGATTGGTCCTATTCTTCATATTCCCCTTGGCACTCTATCACCCACTACACAAACTTTGCTGTACCTTAGGAGGTATCGGGGACACATTTTTATACCAGCATGAAGCATGGTGGCCTCACAAGTGCTAGACCGTTGATTCCCCCTCCTCATTAACAAATGTCATATTCTTTTAAATTAAAATGTAATCTATTTTGCATACCTGCGACCCACTCATTACTCATCGTATGCCGCTACATTGCTGACATTCAGAATGTCGACACTGTAATGTGGAATGCTTCAGAATGTTTAAAACTTTGACATGCAACATGTTCAAAATGTTGACATGGATATCTACATTATGAACATACTAGTTACCAGCCATCAAAATGAAGGAACAACATTACAGTAATTGTCCATGTCGGTGGTTGTGTGTGACCAAATGGAGCACTGACTGTAATGTTGTTCCATAATTTTGATGGCTGGCCACTGGGCGCCATCTAGTGGCCGCTGGTGTGCAAAACACTTGAATTCACCCCATAGAGGTGAGGAGCAGCGTTAGCCTTTTATTATATAGGATGAGGGCTAGGGTAAAATAGTTCTGCCGCCATTTTTTGTGTCCACTAAGGATCGGTGCTTTAGCTAAGCATAATGGCTATATGAGTATTATCAATGTTGCATATCTAGACTTCGTTAGACTACTGACACGGTCCCAAATCTCAGACCACTAAATAACAGAAAAGCGTGGGTTTGGATTCTAAGATGTTGAATGGATAGGAAACAGAGTTGTAGTAAATGGAGTGCAGTCTCAGGAGGGAAAGGTTACAAGTGGATTACCCCAGGGATCTGTACTCCTGGGGGCCATTCAGACCCAATCGCACGCTGCATTTTTTTGCAGCCGTACGATCAGGTCTGAACTGTGCATGTGTGTGACCCGCAATGCGCAGGCGTGCCGGCCGTCACCGTGCAGCGGCGGATCCTACGAAGAAAGCGATCGCACCGGTGATCGCAAGAAGATTGACAGACAGAAGGTGTTTGTGGGCGGCAACTCACCGTTTTCTGTGAGTGTCCAGAAAACCGCAGGCGGACCCGGCCATTTCCAGGGAGGGTTCCTGACTTCAGCAACATCCTGGATCGTCGCAGCGACTGAGTAAGTCCTGGGCTGTGCAGAAACTGCACAAAGTTTTGTTTGTGCAGCTCTCTGCACAGCTGATTGCAACCCTGCACAGCATTTTCCCCTCCCCTGTAGGCTGCGATTACCTGGTCGCAGCAGTGCAAAAAATAGCCTGCGTGCGACCAGGTAGGTCTGAATTAGGCCCTCAAACCAGTGCTTTTTAATATCTTTGTTAGGGACATTGCAAAAGGTATGGGAGGAATAGTATGCAAAAGGTATGGGAGGAATAGTATGCAAAAGGTATGGGAGGAATAGTATGCAAAAGGTATGGGAGGAATAGTATGCAAAAGGTATGGGAGGAATAGTATGCAAAAGGTATGGGAGGAATAGTATGCCTTTTTGAAGATGACATGAAAGTATGCAACAGGTTAGACTCGCCAGGAGGGGTTAACTTGTGTTTTTACCTTGAAATATAAAGATATTGTACAAGACTGGATGTGGCCGAGTGCCGTCATCCAGCATAACAAACAAAATCACTCAGTGTGTATGAACGATATCGTTTTTGGGTGAACATCTTGCATGGGCCTGTTCATTGTTTTGTTTCATTTATGCTCCCAAACTAAAACACCTCTCTCCTAAGTATGAGAGAGAGAGAGAGATCCCCAAGTGCATACATTTTTATTTTTATTTCTCTAACGTCCTAGTGGATGCTGGGGACTCCGTAAGGACCATGGGGAATAGACGGGCTCCGCAGGAGACTGGGCACTCTAAGAAAGATTTAGTACTACTGGTGTGCACTGGCTCCTCCCTCTATGCCCCTCCTCCAGACCTCAGTTAGAATCTGTGCCCGGCCAGAGCTGGGTGCTTTTAGTGGGCTCTCCTGAGCTTGCTAATAAGAAAGTATTTTAGTTAGGTTTTTTATTTACAGAGAACTTCTACTGGCAACAGACTCTCTGCTACGAGGGACTGAGGGGAGAGAAGCAAACCTACTAACTGCGGCTAGGTTGCGCTTCTTAGGCTACTGGACACCATTAGCTCCAGAGGGATCGAACACAGGACCTGACCTTGTCGTCCGTTCCCGGAGCCGCGCCGCCGTCCCCCTCGCAGAGCCAGAAGACAGAAGCCGGCAGAAGCAAGAAGACATCGAAATCGGCGGCAGAAGACTCCTGTCTTCATATGAAACTGTAGGGTGCAGGGGGGGGGGGCGCCCTGGGCAGCAATTAAGTACCTCCTGGCAAAAGCAGCATATATACAGTTGGACACTGTTATATGCATGAGCCCCCGCCATTAATTTTACACAAAATCGCGGGAGAAGCCCGCCGCTCAGGGGGCGGGGCCTTCTTCCTCAGCACTCACCAGCGCCATTTTCTCTCCACAGATCCGCTGAGAGGAAGCTCCCCAGGCTCTCCCCTGCACGATAGAGAGGATGAAACAGAGAGGGGGGGGGCACATAAATTTGGCGTAAAAACAATATATACAGCAGCTACTGGGTTAACACTAAGATACTGTGTGATTCCTGGGTCAAATAGCGCTGGGGTGTGTGCTGGCATACTCTCTCTCTCTGTCTCTCCACAGGGCCTTGTGGGGGAACTGTCTTCAAATAGAGCATTCCCTGTGTGTGTGGTGTGTCGGTACGTGTGTGTCGACATGTCTGAGGTAAAAGGCTCCCCTAAGGAGGAGATAGAGCAAATATGTGTGTGAGAGGGTGTCTCCGTCGACAACGCCGACACCTGTTTGGATATGTGTTAGTGCTGAGGTGAATTTATTGCAGATTAGAGAACAGACAGGAAATCTACCCTTGTCTGTCCCTATGTCACAGAGACCTTCAGAGTCTCACAATGCTCACTATCCAAAATAATAAACACTGATATCGACACGGAGTTTGACTCCAGTGTCGACTACGATAATGCAAAGTTACAGCCAAGATGGCTGAAAGGTATTCAATATATGATTATTGTAATAAAAGATGATTTGCATATCACTGATGACTCATCTGTCCCTGACACAAGGGTACACATGTTAAGGGGAAGAAAGCTGAGGTAAATTTCCCTCCTCTCATGAGGAAAAAGAGCGTGAATCTCCAGACAAGAGACTGCAGCTTCCCACAAAAAATTCTCAAGCAGTATCCTTTCCCCACTAGGGCCAGGATGTGATGGGAATCTTCCCCTAGGGTGTCCCGTTTGCACAGAAGGTAGCACTAGCTATTCTCAGGGATCCTGCAGATAGCGTGCACATTCTAGTATACTACTCAGACCGGCGATTGTGTCGGCATGGGTTTATAGCGCTGTGGCAGCGTGGACAGGTACCTTATCAGCAGAGATTGAGACCCTAGTATGCATATAGATATATGTATATATATAGAGATAGATATATATATATATATTAAAGATGCTGTCTTAAGTGATAGGTATATATATATATATATATATATATATATATATATATATATATATATACCTAACATGCCCAAAGAGACATGAGTATACTGGGTCCTAGAGTCAAAGCTATGTCGATTTCTGCTTGACGTGTCCTGTAGAATATGCAATGGACAAATGATGCCGACTTAAGAGGCATGTGGTAGGCTGAGGATTGTGTGGAGAAGGGTTCTCGGACCTGGTCTCCACAGCTATAGCTGGTGATTCTGATATTTTGCCTTATATTCCTGCACAGCCTAGGAAAGCACGACATTATCAAATGCAGCCTTTCGAATAAAGAAACAAGAAAGTCCGAGGTGCGTCCTTTCTTGCCAGAGGCGGGGGCAGAGGAAAGAAGTTGCACAACACAGCTAGTTCCCAGGAACAGAAGTCCTCCCCGGCCTCAACAAAAATCCACCGCATGTCGCTGGGGCTCCACAGGCGGAGCTAGGCCCGGTGAGGGCATGCCTTCGTAAGTTCAGCCACAAGTGGGTTCACTCCCTGTTAGATCCCTGGGCAATAGATATTGTGTCTCAGGGATACAAGCTGGACTTTGAGAAGATGCCCCCTCACCGACGGCCCTGCCGGCTTCCCCCCACGAGAGGGAAACAGTGTTAACTGCAATTCATAAATTGTATCTTCAACAGGTGGTGGTCAAGGTTCCCCTCCTTCAACAAGGAGGGGGCTATTATTCGACCATGTTGTAGTCCCGAAACCAGACGGTTCGGTCGGACCCATATTGAATTTAAAATCCCTGAACACATACCTGAAAGGGTTCAAGTTCAAGATGGAATCGCTAAGAGCGGTTATTGCAAGCCTGAAAGGGGGAGATTTTATGGTGACTCGGGACATAAAGGATGCATTCCTTCATGTCCCCATTTATCCATCTAATCAGGCGTACCTCAGAATTGCGGTACGGGATGGTCATTACCAATTTCAGACGTTGCCGTTTGGTCTCTCCACGGCCTTGAGAATATTCACCAAGGTAATGGCGGAAATGATGGTGCTCCTGCGGAAGCAAGGTGTCACTATTATCACGTACTTGGACGATCTCCTCATAAAAGCGAGATCAAGAGAGCAGTTGCTGAACAGCGTATCACTTTCTCTGGAAGTGAAACGGCAACACGGCTGGATTCTATATATTCCAAAGTCGCAGTTGGTTCTTACAGCTCATCTGCCTCTCCTAGGCATGATCCTAGACACAGACCAGAAAAAGGTTTATCTCCCGATAGAGAGAGCTCAGGAGCTCGTGACACTGGTCAGGAATCTATTAAAACTAAAACAGGTGTCAGTGCATCACTGCACTCGAGTCCTGGGAAGGAGGGTGGCATCATACGAGGCCATTCCCTTCGGCAGGTTCCATACCTTCCAATGGGAATTACTGGACAAGTGGTCCGGATCACATCTTCGGATGCATCGGTTAATCACCCTATCACCCAGAGCAAGGGTGTCTCTCCTGTGGTGGCTGCAGAGTGCTCACCTTCTCGAAGGTCGCAGATTCGGCATTCAGGACTGGGTCCTGGTGACCACGGATGCAAGCCTCCGAGGGTGGGGGGCAGTCACACAGGGAAGAAATTTCCAAGGGCTGTCGTCAAGGCAGGAGACTTGCCTTCACATCAATATCCTGGAACTAAGGGCCATATACAACGCCCTAAGTCAAGCGGAGACCCTGCTTCGCGACCAACCGGTTCTGATCCAGTCAGACAATATCACCGCAGTGGCTCATGTAAACCGCCAAGGCGACACAAGCAGCAGGGTGGCGATGGTAGAAGCCACCAGAATTCTTCGCTGGGCAGAGAATCACGTAAGCACACTGTCAGCAGTGTTCATTCCGGGAGTGGTCAACTGGGAAGCAGACTTCCTCAGCAGGCACGACCTCCACCCGGGAGAGTGGGGACTTCACCAAGAAGTATTCACGCAGATTGCAAATCGACGGGAACTGCCACAGGTGGACATGATGGCGTTCCGCCTCAACAAAAAGCTAAAAAGGTATTGTGCCAGGTCAAGGGACCCTCAGGCGATAGCTGTGGACGCACTAGTAACACCGTGGGTGTTCCAGTCGGTCTATGTGTTTCCTCCTCTTCCTCTCATACCAAAGGTGCTGAGAATTGTAAGAAAAAGAGGAGTGAGAACAATACTCATTGTTCCGGATTGGCCAAGAAGGACTTGGTACCCGGAACTGCAAGAAATGCTCACAGAGGACCCATGGCCTCTGCCTCTCAGACAGGACCTGTTGCAACAAGGGCCCTGTCTGTTCCAAGACTTACCGCGGCTGCGTTTGACGGCAGGGCGGTTGAACGCCGGATCCTAGTGGAAAAAGGCATTCCGGATGAAGTTATTCCTACGCTGATAAAGGCTAGGAAGGACGTGACAGCAAAAAATAAAAATAAAATAAAAATATGTTGCTTGGTGTGAGGCCAGGAAGGCCCTACAGAAGAATTCCAGCTGGGTCGATTCCTGCACTTCCTACAGTCAGGAGTGACTATGGGCCTAAAATTAGGGTCAATAAAGGTCCAGATTTCGGCCCTATCCATTTTCTTTCAAAAAGAACTGGCTTCACTGCCTGAGGTTCAGACGTTTGTAAAGGGAGTGCTGCATATTCAGCCCCCTTTTGTGCCACCAGTGGCACCTTGGGATCTTAACGTGGTGTTGGGTTTCCTGAAATCCCACTGGTTTGAGCCAGTCTGTGGAGTCTGTGGAGCTAAAGTCTGTGGAGCTAAAGTATCTCACGTGGAAAGTGGTCATGCTGTTGGCCTTAGCTTCGGCTAGGCGTGTGTCAGAATTGGCGGCTTTGTCATAAAGCCCCTATCTGGTTTTCCATATGGACAGGGCAGAATTGCGGACTCGTCCGCAATTTCTGCCAAAGGTGGTGTCATCTTTTCATTTGAACCAACCTATTGTGGTGCCTGCGGCTACTTGTGACTTGGAGGATTCCAAGTTGCTTGACGTAGTCCGGGCTTTGAAGATTTATGTAACCAGAACGGCTGGAGTCAGGAAGACTGACTCGCTGTTTATCCTGTATGCATCCAACAAGCTGGGTGCTCCTGCTTCAAAGCAAACTATTGCCGGTTAGGTAACAGCTCCACGACTCGTTGTCCAACACAGAATGGTTTCTAACTAGAATGGCTGCGGGGGATCCGCCAATTGTGCTTTAAAAGTTACTTGACAAACAGGGCGCTGTGGGCGGGTCGGGGGGGAAATCAGGTACGGCGCGGGTATTACACATATGTGTATATATTTATGTATGTGTATTATTTTTTTTATTTTTTCTTTTTTTCTTTTTCTTTTCTCATATACGAAAGTATAAATATGGGTCAGTCGACTGAGCTGAACTTCAGACCAGTAGAACAGAAGATCTTCAGAGGTCTTGTTACTTACAGTTGTGATGCTGTTGATTTCTTATAAAAGATGTGTCCCTTGATCAAGGACTCAACTGTACTTTTTTTTTTGTTCTGTTTTCTTATCATACCCTTCTATCAAAGATTTGAAACATATTGAACATTTATGTATGTATGTATTGCATGTTTTGCTTCAATAAAAATTTATGGAAAAAAAAAAAAAGTAAACTATTGCTCGCTGGATCTGTAACACGATTCAGCAGGCTCATTCTGCGACTGGATTGCCGCATCCAAAATCAGTGAAAGCCCATTCCACAAGGAAGGTGGGCTCTTCTTGGGCGGCTGCCCGAGGGGTCTCGGCATTACAGCTTTGCCGAGCTGCTACTTGGTCGGGTTCAAACACATTTGCAAAATTCTACAAGTTTGATACCCTGGCTGAGGAGGACCTTGTGTTTGCCCATTCGGTGCTGCAGTCATCTGCACTCTCCTGCCCGTTTGGGAGCTTTAGTATAATCCCCATGGTCCATACGGAGTCCCCAGCATCCACTAGGACGTTAGAGAAAATAAGATTTTACTCACCGGTAAATCTATTTCTCGTAGTCCGTAGTGGATGCTGGGCGCCCGTCCCAAGTGCGGACTTTCTGCAATACGTGTATATAGTTATTGCTTAATAAAGGGTTATGTTATGTTGGCATCCATTGGTTGATGCTCTGTTGTTTGTTCATACTGTTGACTGGGTAAGTTTATCACAAGTTATACGGTGTGATTGGTGTGGCTGGTATGAGTCTTACCCTGGATTCCAAAATCCTTTCCTTGTAATGTCAGCTCTTCCGGGCACAGTTTCCTTAACTGAGGTCTGGAGGAGGAGCCAGTGCACACCAGTAGTACTAAATCTTTCTTAGTGCCCAGTCTCCTGCGGAGCCCGTCTATTCCCCATGGTCCTTACGGAGTCCCCAGCATCCACTACGGACTACGAGAAATAGATTTACCGGTGAGTAAAATCTTATTTTTTTTGCTTTAAACACGTACTTGAGAATTCCTCAAGTCTACCTGGATCCTCAATTATTTGTATATTATACGTCGATAACGACCTGCGGGATTGCGCATTAGTAACTACTGTATATAGTGAATACAGCGGACCAGACGATATATAGTATCGGGTGCACATCGCCAAGTGTGTGCCCAGCCTTACTATATTTGGGCAGCTAGTCTGCATCACAAAGTCTCTCACAAAGGGGGAGTGTAAACTTGCCGTGCAAGTGTGCGATTCCATGTGTACGCAGAGCTGCAAAAATCCACTTTGTGCAGTCTCTGCGCAGCCCAGGACTGACTCCTACAGTGCGATCAGAAAAAGCTGATCGGGGCCGGAGCTGACGTCACGCATCCGCACTGAAAACGCATGGGCACGCCTGCGTTTTTCCGGACACTCCAAATAAACGGTCAATTACCACCCACAAACTACTTCCTCCTGTAAATCACCTTGCGAACGCCCGGATTTTTCACACCATCCTGTCGCTGACCGGCGATGCCCTTTGTTGTTGTCCGACA
This sequence comes from Pseudophryne corroboree, assembly GCF_028390025.1. Classification (NCBI taxonomy): domain Eukaryota; kingdom Metazoa; phylum Chordata; class Amphibia; order Anura; family Myobatrachidae; genus Pseudophryne; species Pseudophryne corroboree. The sequence continues at coordinate 159,115,776 of NC_086444.1, read as the reverse complement.
CACGTGCGCATTACGGTTCATACACATGCGCAGTGACTACCTGATCGACCGCTGTGCGAAAACGCACAGCAGCGATCAGGTCTGAATCACCCCCAAAGTCCCAGTCCTGTCTCTGACAGGTACAGTAAGGCACTTCCTGGCCTACTCACACTTAAAGCTCACTGGCCTGGCTTCTTCCCAGCAACATATAGCTCATTCTTATGTGCCCTACACACTTGCCGATGTGTGCGGCCAATATGAACAATCTTGTTCAGTAATGAAAGAGAAATTGTTCATATCTTCCAGTGTGTAGGCACCAACGATGAATGATGCGCTGCCCCACAGTCGTTCATTGTTGGTGCCGACTCGTTTATGCCTGCAAGCCAGCATGGACAATCTCGTCCATATTAGCATGCAGGGCTATGGGCCGGGTGACATCAGGGAGTGAAGAAACTTCACTCTCCCCTTCAAGCCCCCCCTGTAGCCGGGTCGGCTGTATTGTCCGTCGGTACCTCGGCTAATGTCTAGGGCACCTCGGCTAATGTCTAGAGTTTGGTGGTCTCCCTTCTCCTACAAGGCTAGACACAGGCCTCCTGGCCCTCGGTGGCTTTCTAGCACAATGAGCTCTGATTGGCTTCCCCAACTCCACTTAGGCTGGTCACACAAGCCACATCCTGTCCTGACTGCAACCGTCTTCCAGACTGACTCTGCAGCAATTAGGTGTGCCCACACCTTCCTTTCTTCCCTGTGTGGGTGGATCCACTAAACCTGCTCTACACCGAAACCACTAATGCAAGTTACCCTCATACTGCCTATATATAACATGTTAGGGGCAGGTAAGTGACAGACACTATGGTAGCCCCTAGTAGGAAGTGAACAGGTGTATAGGTTCATGACAGAACACAGACTAAGCTAAGTGAATGGCATCTATAAAGGAAATCAGGTTGATCACAGGATCTACAACTAACATGCTCAAGCATATACAGACACACGCGCATATATATATATATATATATATATATATTTATTATATAAAAATACAATATAATATTACCATAGTGTCTGTCACTTTCCTGCCCCTAACATGTTTTACATCTCTTTTGGTTGTGATGGTGCATCATTTAATGTATTGTTTTACACTGAAATGTCAGCCATCAGCCTCCAGTAGTTCCATTCTCATAAACTGCCTGAATGAATGCTTTGTGGATACGCGTATGTTCTCTGACACACATAATATAGGACGATTCATCACCAGAGAACACAAATATCAAATTCTCAGTGAAGAACATTTTCTGACCAGTAGAGGTCCTATACTGCAGGCCATGCAGTCGGAGAAGCGTCACTGGCTTTGTGCTAGGCAGAAATGTACTCAGAATAGGTAAAGGTAGCTGTCTTAGATTAGGGCTTGTTCTGTACCCCATGTTGGAAGATTGAGGATGTCCACTACAAGCTAAATGAGGGCCATTCAAAATAATGTTCCTTTCAAGTGGGAAATGTGATGTACTGTATTTGCTTATTTACTTTATCTGCTACCAGGTCATATAATGATGTCACATTCCATTAAGCGCAGGCCAGTGGTTATCAGTGTTACAGTTTGATGAGCTGTAGTCATGGTTTTAGTTCAGCACATATAATGTTGGTGTAATCTCTCTGCCTTTTTTAATTTAGATCTTATAACTGAAGAAATAAATGTGGAGAGATTTGACATGAAACGTAAAACCTACTTTTTGTAGGTATGTTAAAGACCAGACACAAAGATTATTTTTGACACTTTCAGATACATTGAATGGCATGCGTTCAAGTAACCAGACATTGTACAACAGCAGCCGAAGTCTGTGTCTGTAACGGAAGAGATAATCCCCAGAGTACTCGAGAGAAAATGAAAGAGACATTTCTGAGAGCCTTTTAGCCCTTCTCGTAAGTCGTGTCCTTGATCCTGAAGAAGGTTAAATGCTCCCAGAACACTTGTCTCTCTTTAAACTAATAATTCTTTTACATATTTTTGCATTTATGTAAATTCACCTATTTGAAATGACTCTTACAGATTTTGTTCAATGCAAAAATTATAAAATGGATATATATATATTTTTTTTCCTGCCAAAGATCTGAGCATCTGTATGGTACTGTCAAGTAATAGTAGTACTGTCACTTCACAGAAGCGCTGTGTTGCAAAAAATAGTTCTAAAGTTGTCTCTGATTTTGTACATTTGTCTGGATGGTAGTTTATATGTTGTCTGCTTATTTATTATTATTATTATTATTATTATTTTATTTTATAGTATCCTACTGCTAATGTTGCTAATTGCACCCAAACATGGGGCTCATTCTTTTCAGTGCTAGTGTCCACCAGAAACTTCCACATTCAGCAGCCGTGCAGATTTCCAAGCATTATGGTACACAGTCATCATTGATACATGTTGAAGATACTTTGCAAAGTATCTTGCTTTCTGATGAGAGCTGTCCCAGACATTGTTGCGGACATCTGCAATTAATTGAGGCAAAACCCGCCAGTGCCTGAGTAGGATCATCCGCAAAATCCAACCTGTTGGAAACCCTTTATTTGCCATCTCCAACCCAAGAGTGGTATCCGTCTTCAAGTCTGGGATTTATAACATGTAGGATTTTGCTGAGCCCCCCCTTCTGGGATTGCTGGAACAGCATGGGCAGAATGCGGAATAGGCCCGCATTAGTCTTTATTAACTGTGCCAGATACTTCTTCATCATGCCCTCTTCACTAGTAAGCAGCCCTGCATTACTTATACTCCTTTCACATCGCAAATGCCGGGTCCCACCCTGGAATTGGAAACGGGTCCTTCCCGGGTGGGACCCGACATTGGACCCTAACAACTGACTCCCTGACCTGGCAATATGCCGGGTCGGGTTGTCATAGCGGTGGGAGGCGGAGCCAGCATCTCAGGGGCAGCTCTGGGAGATGAGCTCATCTCCGCGCCGCCTCTCCCTATGTAGTGAACAGGTCCGGGTCCCCTGACCAGGTATTCAACCCAGGAATAAAACTGCCTTATTGCTGGGTTGGATTATCGGGTCAGACGACCCGGGAATTCGCCATGGGCCCTTTCACACCGCACAGCGACCCGGCAATATACCGGGTCGATACCGGGTTATTTGTGCGGTGTGAAAGGGGTATTATTGACCAGTATAATGCGGTCCATACATCTGTGGGACTGCCATAATCAACGATTTGTTGGGGGTTTGGTTCAAGCCCACACGTTAAAAGTCCCTGGCTTGCCAATTCCGATAATTTTTGGGCCAGAATTGCCAAATTGAGGATTTCCAACATGTTGAATTTTGCAGATGACACAACTCAAGCATTTACAAAACGTGAATTGTCGCAAAAGATCGTAGTTGTTGGTGTTTTCATGTTATCGGGTCCATATATCTAGTGTCCATGATATCACCCTGCACCTAATCTGTGAGGAGAGCATATTTTAATTTTGAAGGGCAAAATTGTATATGTGATATAGCGCTACTGTACTGTTAAAGTATGCCCTCCTCACTGATTAGGTGCAGGGTGATATCATGAACACCAGATGTATGGACCCCAGAACATGAAAACCCAGTTTGTTTACTAAGAATGTTTACTTTTGACTTCAGTAATAGGGTGAACACCACTATCGGCTACCCTTTGCGTACATACTGCAGTTGCAACAAGTTCCTTCATTGTCAAAAGCACTGCCATTGTACTTCCTGATTAATTCACAGAATTCCATAGAGCTAAACAATCAGCGTCACTACCAGTTGCAGCTCTGACTGTCTCTTCTTTAACCGGTCTTTGTGGCTATAGCGTCAAGACTTTGGCAAAACTGATACCGCATGGGGCATGGCTTGGAGTAGCATGGCGCATGTAGTATTTTTCTGTCTCCAGTGAGTATCCTGATTTCTATCTTTCTACCCTAGGAGTTCCTCTATGGGTGTGTTCTGGTGGGGCATCTTCTCCTGCTTCCCTGAAGAGTGGTGGTAGGCTGCTTGAGAAGTGTCATTTTAATATTTCCCCATTTTTTGGTACAGCTGAGTACTCTGCCTTTCTGCTTACTGGTATTTTTGTCTCCTCTCCTGTCCCTGCTGCTGATCTGTGAAGTTATCTTACCTTCTGCTCATCTCTGGGTTGTTGGCTACATTCTTTGGTGTGAGTTCGCTGCCTGTCTCCTCTTTAGTTCCTGTTGGTGAGCTCCAGTGTTTCGTTGCGCGATGTGCTAGCCGCCACCATTTTGTAGCTGGTCTCCTTCATGTGTGCTGCTTCAGTCTCTCTGTTGCTGTAGAACTCCTGGGCTGGGGACTTCTTTGGCTGGCTCATTCGCTCCTGTTCTCCTGCTATGTCTGCTGGATCCTTCTACTGGTCTCAGTCTCCTGGGTCGTCAACTGGTATCGGTGGCCATTTTGTTTGGGCTGTAGCCCATCTCCACTCCTTTGGCCCCAGATACATTCTACCTATATTGTTTCTCCACTCTGGGCTGGTTTATTTGTCCTTCTTTACTCACTTGGCTATTGTCTTGTGTAGAAGTGTAGCTATATTCTTCGTCTGCTGGTTTGGACCTCTCATTTGTGGTCCTCTCCTGCTGATTCTGTATTCTGCATCTGCTTCCTGTGATTTCATATTGCTTTTACTGCTTTGCTGCTGTATACTTCTAGTATGGTTAGCTCCTTGTAGCAGATTCTTTAGGCCATTACTGCCTCAGCCCAGAGGTTTATCAACAAGCTAAAAGACCTTCACATGTGTCTCTCTCTCTCTCTCTCTCTCTCTCTCTCTCTCTCTCTCTCTCTCTCTCTCTCTCTCTCTCTCTCTCTCTCTCTCTCTCTCGGATTTCTTCTGTCCAATGGCTATGATTTTGCCTGAGTTTGATATCTTCTCCGTTCTTGGGTGTTTCGACTCCATTGTGGTTCTTTCAAAGATCCGTTCGTCAATCCTATCATATAAATGTAGGGGCGTTTTACCCGTCTGCTATGGGCGTGATATGCGTGATAACGGAGAATAATTGGATATCGCCCCACGATCTCCCTTCACTTTAGAAGGGAGATTGGGCACAATATATCAATTGAATATCGCCCATATTGTATAAAAGTTTCCATAAGTGTGATGCATTCTATCAGTAGAGAAACTGGAAATGTTTGTTACAAGTTCCCTACCACATTCATAGTGGACAATTCATTTACAGTGCGAGTCACAGTACCTAAAAAATCTACAAGTCCGGGACGAGATTGGGCCATGTGTTGCATTGGCGTTGGCAGTGTTTCCACACCGTTACAGCTGCAACTCGCCCCCCTCATTGCTCATTGAATTAACCCAATACAGTCCTAGCTGCCAAATATGTCTGCGCCTTCCTCAGTCAGTGATATATATCCATGGACATTCATTTCACTCTCATTATATTACAATCATGTGACTGCTTGGAAAAATTTGTTATGAAGACCTATCAAGTCCCCAGCACTGCCGGCCTAAATAGATTGTTTTGAAAGTCATGAAACCTGAGTGGGACAGGAATCCTCCTAAAGTGGACATTTACGGCATTGCTTCAGAAACCCTGTGTGTGTGTGTGTGTGTGTGTGCGTGTGTGTTTCCATTTTGGGGCATTTAAACATTTTTATTCAACCTTCATCTTTTATTACAAATTGTCGCTTTAAGGAAACTTTTTATATAAAATCAGATTTAAATATTCTCATACAAAATCACAACATTCATCCAATTAATTTGTGTATGTACTAGATGAACTGATTATGATTCTGATATTATGCAAAGTAACCTTTAATTTTTTTAATTTTTATTAAAACATATTTAAAATCACCATGCTGGGGACCAAAGCTTCCTGCTCCCATTAAAAGTCACTTATATGACATTTCCTTTTGACTACTCATAAAATATATTGTTGATGGACAAGTTGTGAAGAACTGCTATCCCTTCACAACAACTGAACCCATGAAAACCAGCTATAGATGGGATCTGGTCTTTAGGTCGACCACTATTGGTCGACTTGCGTTATGACGACATGGTCACTAGGTCGACATGAGTTTTTAAAAAAAATCCTCTAACGTCCTTTAGGATGCTGGGACTCCGTAAGGACCATGGGGAATAGACGGGCTCCGCAGGAGATAGGGCACTTTAAGAAAGCTTTGGACTCTGGGTGTGCACTGGCTCCTCCCTCTATGCCCCTCCTCCAGACCTCAGTTTTACACTGTGCCCAGAGCAAGATGGGTGCACTGCAGAGAGCTCTCCAGAGTTCTCTGCCCAGAAGCATTTTTGTTTGGATTTTTTTTTTCTACCTTTTACTACTTTTTCACAGGGAGCACTGCTGGCAACAGGCTCCCTGCATCGAGGGACTGAGGAGAGAGGAGCAGACCTTCTTGTCAAAGATAGGCTCTGCTTCCTCTGCTACTGGACACAATTAGCTCCAGAGGGGGTGAACGCAGGTTCTTACTGGGCGTCCACCCCCGGAGCCGCGCCGCCGTTCTCCTCACAGAGCTAGAAGTACAGAAGACAGAAGTCGTCAGGCGGCAGAAGCCTTCAGCTTCACTGAGGTAACGCACAGCACTTCACATACTCCGGTCACTGTAAGGGTGCAGGGCGCAGGGGGGGGGCGCACTGGGCAGCAATATAAACCTCTGCATGGCAAAAAGACTATATACATATACAGGTGGGCTCTGTACATGTATATAAAAGAGCCCCCGCCATATTTTACTAAGTTTGAGCGGGACAGTCCCTCAGCACTCACCAGCGCCATTTTCTCTCCACAGCACTGCTGAGAGGAAGCCCCCCGGTCTCTCCCCTGCTTACACACGGTGAAAGGGTGCTTAAAAGAGAGGTGGGGGGGGGGGGGGGGGGACATAATTGGCAGTTTACATATTATACAGCGCTTCTGGGGAAAAACATTTTGTGTTGGTCTCCAGGGTTATTGCGCTGGGGTGTGTGCTGGCATACTCTCTCTGTCTCTCCAAAGGGCCTTGAAAGGGATACTATCTTCAGGAAAGGGGTTCCCTGTGTGTGTGTGTGTGTGAAGTGTGTCGGTACGCGTGTGTCGACATGTTTGACGAGGAAGGCTCGCTTAATGTGGAGGGGGAGTGCTTGAATGTCAGGTCGCCGTCGGCAACGCCGACACCGGAATGGGTGGATATGCTGAATGTCTTGAATGCACATGTCAATCTATTGCATAAAAGATTAGACAAGGCAGAAGCTAGGGATCAGTCAGGTAGCCAGTCCATGCCTGTCCCTGGGGCGCCAGGTCCTTTGGGGTCTCAGAAGCGCACCATATCCCAGATCGATGACACAGATACCGACACAGATACTGACTCTAGTGTCGACTATGAAGATGCAAAATTACAGCGGAAGGTGGCTAAGGGTATACGGTACATGATTTTCTCTAACGTCCTAGTGGATGCTGGGGACTCCGTAAGGACCATGGGGAATAGCGGGCTCCGCAGGAGACTGGGCACTCTAAAGAAAGATTTAGTACTATCTGGTGTGCACTGGCTCCTCCCTCTATGCCCCTCCTCCAGACCTCAGTTAGAATCTGTGCCCGGCCAGAGCTGGGTGCTCCTAGTGGGCTCTCCTGAGCTTGCTAGAAAGAAAAGTATTTTGTCAGGTTTTTTATTTTCAGAGAGCTTCTGCTGGCAACAGACTCTCTGCTACGAGGGACTGAGGGGAGAGAAGCAAACCTACTCACGGCAGCTAGGTAGCGCTTCTTAGGCTACTGGACACCATTAGCTCCAGAGGGATCAAACACAGGTACCTAACCTTGATCGTCCGTTCCCGGAGCCGCGCCGCCGTCCCCCTCGCAGAGCCAGAAGAACAGAAGCAGCAGAAGCATGAAGACATCGAAATCGGCGGCTGAAGACTCCTGTCTTCACTTAAGGTAGCGCACAGCACTGCAGCTGTGCGCCATTGCTCCCACAGCACACCGCACACTCCGGTCACTGTAGGGTGCAGGGCGCAGGGGGGGGCGCCCTGGGCAGCAGTTAATTACCTTTTTGGCAAAAATAGACCTATATACAGTCTGGGACTGTATATATGCCCGAGCCCCCGCCATTTTTTACACATTAAAGCGGGACAGAAGCCCGCCGCTGAAGGGGCGGGGCCTTCTTCCTCAGCACACCAGCGCCATTTTCTCTTCACAGCTCCGCTGGAAGGACGCTCCCCAGGCTCTCCCCTGCAGTATACAGGTGCAATAGAGGGTAAAAAAGAGAGGGGGGGCACATAAATGTAGGCGCAGAGATATATTTAACAGCAGCTACGGGGTAAACACTAAGGTACAGTGTAATCCCTGGGTTATATAGCGCTGGGGTGTGTGCTGGCATACTCTCTCCCTGTCTCCCCAAAAGCCTTTGTGGGGTCCTGTCCTCAGTCAGAGCATTCCCTGTGTGTGTGCTGTGTGTCGGTACGCCTTTGTCGACATGTTTGATGAGGAAGGATACGTGGAGGCAGAACAAGTGCAGCTGAGTGTGGTGTCGCCGCCGACGGTGCCGACACCTGATTGGATGGATATGTGGAAGGTGTTATATGATAATGTAAACTCCTTGCATAACAGATTGGATAAAACTGTAACCTTGGGACAGTCAGGGTCTCAACCCATGCCTGATCCTACAGCGCAGAGGCCGTCAGGGTCTCAAAAGCGCACACTATCCCAGATAGTTGACACAGTTGTCGACACGGAAGCTGACTCCAGTGTCGATGACGATGAGGCAAAGTTGCAGCCTAAAATGACTAGAGCCATCCGCTACATGATTGTAGCAATGAAGGATGTATTACACATTTCTGAGGAAAATCCTGTCCCTGACAAGAGGATTTATATGTATGGGGAGAAAAAGCATGAAGTGACTTTTCCCCCTTCACATGAATTAAATGAATTATGTGAAGAAGCTTGGGATTCCCCTGACAGGAAGGTGATAATTTCCAAGAGATTACTTATGGCGTATCCTTTCCCGCCAACGGACAGGTTGCGCTGGGAATCCTCCCCTAGGGTAGACAAGGCGTTGACACGCTTGTCTAAGAAGGTGGCCCTGCCGTCTCAGGATACGGCCGCCCTAAAGGATCCTGCGGATAGAAAGCAGGAAGCTATCCTGAAGTCTGTTTATACACATTCTGGCACACTGCTGAGGCCGGCAATTGCTTCGGCCTGGATGTGTAGTGCGGTAGCTGCAGGGACGGATAGACGGTCTCTCGTACCTAGTTTCCACAGCTATGGCTGGGAAGTCAAATTTCTTGCCTTATGTCCCTCCACAGCCTAAGAAAGCGCCGTATTACCAAATGCAGTCCTTTCGTTCTCAGAAGAGCAAGAAGGTCAGAGGTGCGTCTTTCTTGCCAGAGGCAGGGGTAGAGGAAAAAAGCTGCACCATGCAGCTAGTTCCCAGGAACAAAAGTCTTCCACGGCTTCCACTAAATCCACCGCATGACGCTGGGGCTCCACAGGCAGAGCCAGGAGCCGTGGGGGCGCGTCTCCGACATTTCAGCCACCAGTGGGTTCGCTCACAGGTGGATCCTTGGGCTATACAAATTGTGTCTCAGGGATACAAGCTGGAATTCGAGGTGACGCCCCCTCACCGTTACCTAAAATCGGCCTTACCAACTTCCCCCATGGAAAGGGAGATAGTGTTGGCGGCAATTCACAAACTTTTTCTCCAGCAGGTGGTGCTAGAGGTTCCCCCCCTTCAACGGGGAAGGGGCTACTATTCCGCTATGTTTGTGGTACCGAAACCAGACGGTTCGGTCAGACCCATTTTAAATTTAAAATCCCTGAGCATTTATCTGAAGAAATTCAAGTTCAAAATGGAATCGCTCAGAGCGGTCATTGCAAGCCTGGAAGAGGGGGATTTTATGGTGTCTCTGGACATCAAGGATGCTTACGTGCATGTCCCCATTTATCCGCCTCATCAGGAGTACCTCAGGTTTGTGATACGGGACTGTCATTACCAATTCCAGACGTTGCCGTTTGGCCTGTCCACGGCACCGAGAGTTTTTACCAAGGTGATGGCGGAAATGATGGTGCTCCTTCGGAAGCAAGGGGTTACAATTATCCCATACTTGGACGATCTCCTCATAAAGGCGAGGTCCAGGGAGCAGTTGCTGATCAGCGTAGCACACTCTCAGGAAGTGTTGCGTCAGCACGGCTGGATTCTGAACATTCCAAAGTCGCAGCTGATTCCTGCGACGCGTCTGCCCTTCCTGGGCATGATTCTGGACACAGACCAGAAGAAGGTGTTTCTCCCGGAGGAGAAGGCTCAGGGGCTCGTGACTCTGGTCAGAGACCTCCTAAAGCCAAAACAGGTGTCGGTGCATCACTGCACACGAGTCCTGGGAAAGATGGTGGCGTCATACGAAGCCATTCCCTTCGGCAGGTTCCATGCGAGGATCTTTCAGTGGGATCTGCTGGACAAGTGGTCCGGATCGCATCTTCAGATGCATCGGATGATCACCCTGTCCCCCAGGGCCAGGGTGTCTCTTCTGTAGTGGCTACAAGGTGCTCACCTCCTCGAGGGCCGCAGATTCGGCATACAGGACTGGGTCCTGGTGACCACGGATGCAAGCCTCCGAGGGTGGGGGGCAGTCACTCAAGGAAGAAACTTCCAAGGGCGGTGGTCAAGGCAGGAGACTTGTCTGCACATAAATATCCTGGAGCTACGGGCCATATACAACGCCCTGAGTCAAGCGGAGCCTCTGCTTCGAGACCAACCAGTGCTGATTCAGTCAGACAACATCACGGCAGTCGCTCATGTAAACCGGCAGGGCGGCACAAGAAGCAGGGTGGAAATGGCGGAAGCCACCAGGATTCTTCGTTGGGCGGAGAATCACGTGCAAGCACTGTCAGCAGTGTTCATTCCGGGAGTGGACAACTGGGAAGCAGACTTCCTCAGCAGACACGACCTCCACCCGGGAGAGTGTGGACTTCATCAAGAAGTCTTCACGCAGATTGTAAATCGATGGGAACTGCCACAGGTGGACATGATGGCGTCCCGCCTTAACAAAAACTTAAAGAGGTATTGCGCCAGGTCAAGGGACCCTCAGGCGATAGCTGTGGACGCACTGGTGACACCGTGGGTATTCCAGTCGGTCTATGTGTTTCCTCCTCTTCCTCTCATACCCAGGGTACTGAGAATCGTAAGAAAAAGAGGAGTGAGAACAATACTCATTGTTCCGGATTGGCCAAGAAGGACTTGGTACCCGGAACTGCAAGAAATGCTCATAGAGGACCCATGGCCTCTGCCTCTCAGACAGGACCTGTTACAACAGGGGCCCTGTCTGTTCCAAGACTTACCGCGGCTGCGTTTGACGGCATGGCGGTTGAACGCCGGATCCTAGCAGAAAAGGGCATTCCGGATGCAGTTATTCCTACGCTGATAAAGGCTAGGAAGGACGTGACAGCAAAACATTATCACCGTATATGGCGAAAATATGTTGCTTGGTGTGAGGCCAGGAAGGCCCCTACAGAGGAATTCCAGCTGGGTCGATTCCTGCACTTCCTACAGTCAGGTGTGACTATGGGCCTAAAAGTAGGGTCCATAAAGGTCCAGATTTCGGCCCTATCCATTTTCTTTCAAAAAGAACTGGCTTCACTGCCTGAGGTTCAGACGTTTGTTAAGGGAGTGCTGCATATTCAGCCTCCTTTTGTGCCACCAGTGGCACCTTGGGATCTTAACGTGGTCTTGGGTTTCCTGAAATCCCACTGGTTTGAGCCACTTAAGACAGTGGAGCTAAAGTATCTCACGTGGAAAGTGGTCATGCTGTTGGCCGTAGCCTCAGCTAGGCGTGTGTCAGAATTAGTGATGAGCGGATTCGGTTTTACTCGGTTTTACTCGGTTCTCAAAACCGAATCTTATTGGCTATCCAAAACACGTGACATCAGTGCGCCAATAAGATTCGGTTTTGAGAACCGAGTAAAACCGAGTAAAACCGAATCCGCTCATCACTAGTCAGAATTGGCGGCTTTGTCATGTAAAAGCCCCTATCTGGTTTTCCATATGGATAGGGCAGAATTGTGGACTCGTCCACAGTTTCTGCCAAAGGTGGTGTCATCTTTTCATTTGAACCAACCCATTGTGGTGCCTGCGGCTACTCGTGACTTGGAGGATTCCAAGTTGCTTGATGTAGTCAGGGCTTTGAAGATCTATGTTGCCAGGACGGCTGGAGTCAGGAAAACTGACTCGCTGTTTATCCTGTATGCATCCAACAAGCTGGGTGCTCCTGCTTCAAAGCAAACCATTGCTCGCTGGATCTGTAATACCCCTTTTACACTCGCAGAAAAATCCCGGGATATTGCACGTGAACGCGCATCATCCCGGGATTCTTCTCAGTGTAAATGGGTACAGGGACAATTTCCCGGGACGAGCATCCCGGGATTTCATCCCAGGTCAAAAGCAGGGTTGAACCCGGGACCGTCCCGGGAAGCTGGGTAGTGTGAAAGGGCCCGTCCCGGGATTCACTACCCGGGACTGTTAAAAGGCCTCCGATTGGAGCTTTCATGGGCTCAGAAAAGATGATGTCATCATTCAGAGCCCTGGGGAGCGTCCTTGATGCGTGTGAGGAAGGCAGCATGGCGACCTGGACAGACCAGGAGGTGAGAGAGTTGCTGAGCATTAGGGGAGAGGAGGAAATTATGAGGCAGATCACAGGCACAGTCAAAGATGCAGTCATTTATAAAAACATCTCCAAGATGCTGCAAGCCAGGGGAATCATCCGCACACAGCAGCAAGTGTTAAACAAAATGAAAACTCTTAAAAAGCATTTCCTTAAGGTGCATGACAACAACAGGAAAAAGAGCGGTGTTGGCCGTATCGACTGGCAGTACTATGACATGTGCGCCAATATCTTTGGAAACACAGCTATATGCAGTCCGGTGAGTCTGTCTTCCAGTTCACAGTACACTGCTACAGAAGGCACTCCAGAAGAGACACAGACAAGCAGTGACGTCTGTCCATCATCACCGTTGTTAATTGACGACACACCTGAGGACAGCGACACATCATCCCAGCCGTCCATAAACACATCCAGAAACGACGACAGCATAACTGCAACCATTGAAGACGTCGTGGATGCTCAGACCAGTGACAGTGGGACTGTACAAAGTGCCGTCACCCCAACTTTACAGAAAAACAGTAAGTACATGTTTAGAAATTAACACTCATAGCACAAATCCACAATTGTTAATCATCCGGTTATGTGCGTAGTATGAGTGGCCAGTGTGGCGGCAGCGTGGCGAGCGCTAATGAGCCCCTTGCAGGATCACTGCGCTCAACACGCTGCTGGCACGGTGGCACACTTTGCATTTTCTGCCCCCACGCAGGGGGGCTTTGCATTTTTAAAAAAAGTTCAATGTTGCAGAGTAGCTAGTGTATAGGTGGATTAATGCCACAAACACATGTTTGCTAACGCTGCTATTTTTATATACGCTCATTTTGTATTTCTTCTCTTCACAGTTTACACCGTACCGCCTAGAAGGAAGAAATTGAACAGAGCGGAGCAAGTGGCTAAAGCCATGTCAAATGTCCTTGTCGACCAACTCCGAGAGATGGACGCTACAATGTCCGCACAGGAGGATGCAAGGCTCGACAGGTTTCTAGAGGCAGAACGCCAAATGCATGATGCATTCCTTTCCCAAGTCATGACAATGCAGGAACGCATGAGTAGAGAGCAGTATGACCGCCACAGGGAATTGCACCAAATGAACATGGCGTTCTATGAGCGTATGACCAATACCTCAAGAGCACCAAACCAACACCACAACTCACAATACCCCCCTGAGCAGGGTTTTTCATCATTTAATCCTGGTCCATACTATGCCCCAAATACTGCACCATCTAGTGCGCCAAGCCCAGAGTTTACTGTATTGCGCAATTTGCCGTGAAACACAGTGAATTGCTTTTTTTGGTTGTTATTTGTTGTTAAATAACCACAGTGTGGTCATTGTTTATGCACAACTGTTTGTGCCTTCCTTCATTTTTTTCTATGTTCTGTTTTGTATAGTGTCTACATTAAAGCACTTTTTATTTATTTTTTACACAGTGATAATATACTGCAGGGACACTGTGGTTTATGGTGTTGTATCTACAAACCTACCAGTGTTTTTTTTTTTTTTATGCCAATAAAAACTTGTTTGCAAATCTAGGCATAACATTCCCATTTGTGCGTAAAGTAGACCATGTTTACAGTGTTTTCTACATTGTTTATGCATATATACACAGTTGCTGGCAATGTGTTTTTTTTTGGAAAAACATAAATAATGAACCCAAAGATCAAAGGTGGAATACAAAATAAAAACATTTTCATTCACCAAACATGTTGTGCTGATTCTTAAACACTATTGTACCAGTGCTGCAAGGTTGGACGTAATAGTGTGGCGTATTTGTTCTGCAGCGGAGTTTGAGGCAGTCCCAAACAAAGCACCTTCCACATGTGGGTTTATAACCTCAGGGTCCTGCACAGTCCACTCAGGAAGGAATAGCTCATTTTGCAGTTCACAGATGTTGTGCAGTATACAGCACGCAGCTACTACATTAGGCATATTCATAAGGTCCACATCATTGCGCTTCATCAAACAACGCCATCTTCCTTTTAACCTGCCAAAGGCGTTCTCAACCACCATCCTTGCTGAACTCAGGGTGTGAGTATAGGTTTGTTGCTCTGGGGTTAACTGGACCTGTTGGGTGTAGCCTTTCATAATCCAGGGGCGTAAAGGGTATGCAGCATCCCCGATGATGTGGACAGGGATCTCCACCCCATTCACAATCTTTGCACACTCTTTGGGGTACAGCCAGCCTCCCTGCTTCTCCTCTACGATGTTGTACAGGTCAGAATTGGCAAGAACTCGGGAGTCATGAGATCGGCCTGGCCAGCCAATAAACACATCTAGGAAACTAAAGAACAGTAAAATTGAAAACAATTAGAATGTAAAACTCACACATGCAACTCATCCCACCACCCCAAAAATAAACACTTACCAATATTTGTGGTCCACAACAGCCTGTAATATGATGGAGTGCCAGCCCTTCCTATTAAAATAGTCAGCATGGTTGTCACGTGGGGCAATAATGGGGATGTGTGTCCCATCAATCGCTCCTCCACACTGCGGATAGCCTCGCTTCACAAATCCAATGATGGTATCCTGTAAGCGCTGTCCTTGTGGTAGAGATATGAAGCGCTTGTATAAGGTAGATACAATTGCTTTAGTCACCTGGTGGACTATGACACAGCAGGTGGAGATTGCAACACCGAACAAGCATGAGACTGAGCGGTACTCTCCTGGGGTAGCATACCACCACAATGCAATAGCTAATCTCCTGCGTGCCTCGATGGGTCTCCTAAGCCTGGTGGTCTGCATGTCAAGTGCTGGGGTAAGTAATTCCAGGATGTAGTTAAAGGTTGCACGAGACACACGGAAGTTAGCCATCCACTCCTCATCCTGGTAAGCTTCCACGGTCCTCATAAAGGCTTCTCCGTGACGGCGATCTCTGGACCAAAATGAGCGGTTAGGGCCCATACTCACGCTCAGTATGATACTCATCCTGGATGATATGAAGGCTCTCCTCCTGCGCAAATATTGGCGGCGACTAGCAGCCCTATCCAGCATAAATTGCGCCCTCCTCCTCCTCATAAAATATATGTGCAGTATACTGCACAGTGTGATAAGCTGCATCATGCTGTCAGTGGCTGTATGAAACATCTGCAAAGCAGAAAGAATCATGAGCTCAGGCATACACACTGGTACTCCGTCGGCCATGACTGCAGCAATGGTGTGAGCAGGCACCACCCCTCCCTTTGTTGACTAGTGTGACCTCATCAATGTGAGCCAGAAAAGGCCATTTCTAATGACACACAAGTGCATTTGCAGGGATATCCCGGGATCAGTGTAAATGGGGCTGTCCCGGGTCGATCCCAGGTCTTAGTGCAGTGTGAAAGGGGTCAGTCCCGGGAAGGCATCCCGGGACGCATCCCGGGAAGCATCCCGGGAGTGACCCGGGAGTGCGAGTGTAAAAGTGGTATAACACGATTCAGCAGGCTCATTCTGCGGCTGGATTGCCGCATCCAAAATCAGTGAAAGCCCATTCCACAAGGAAGGTGGGCTCTTCTTGGGCGGCTGCCCGAGGGGTCTCGGCATTACAGCTTTGCCGAGCTGCTACTTGGTCGGGTTCAAACACATTTGCAAAATTCTACAAGTTTGATACCCTGGCTGAGGAGGACCTGGTGTTTGCCCATTCGGTGCTGCAGAGTCATCCGCACTCTCCCGCCCGTTTGGGAGCTTTGGTATAATCCCCATGGTCCTTACGGAGTACCCAGCATCCACTAGGACGTTAGAGAAAATAAGAATTTACTCACCGGTAATTCTATTTCTCGTAGTCCGTAGTGGATGCTGGGCGCCCGTCCCAAGTGCGGACTTTCTGCAATACGTGTATATAGTTATTGCTTAACAAAGGGTTATGGTTATGTAGCATCGGTTGAGTGATGCTCAGTTGTTCATACTGTTAACTGGGTAAGTTTATCACAAGTTGTACAGTGTGATTGGTGTGGCTGGTATGAGTCTTACCCTGGATTCCA
Source organism: Pseudophryne corroboree (assembly GCF_028390025.1). NCBI lineage: Eukaryota > Metazoa > Chordata > Amphibia > Anura > Myobatrachidae > Pseudophryne > Pseudophryne corroboree. Next base: position 159,099,269 of record NC_086444.1, on the reverse strand, counting down.
AAATCCTTTCCTTGTAATGTCAGCTCTTCCGGGCACAGTTTCCTTAACTGAGGTCTGGAGGAGGGGCATAGAGGGAGGAGCCAGTGCACACCAGATAGTACTAAATCTTTCTTTAGAGTGCCCAGTCTCCTGCGGAGCCCGCTATTCCCCATGGTCCTTACGGAGTCCCCAGCATCCACTACGGACTATGAGAAATAGAATTACCGGTGAGTAAATTCTTATTATTGCCATTAAAGAGGTTTTGCATATTACTGAGGAACCCCCTGTCCCTGACACGAGGGTACACATGTATAAAGGGAAAAAGCCTGAAGTCACTTTTCCATCCTCATTTGAATTAAGTGACTTGTGCAAAAAGGCTTGGGAATCTCCGGATAGGAGACCACAAGTTCCCAAAAGGATTCTCATGGCGTATCCTTTTCCACAAACTGATAGGATACGCTGGGAATCTTCGCCAAAAGTTGACAAGGCGCTGACACGTTTGTCCAAAAAGGTGGCACTGCCTTCTCAGGATATGGCTTCCCTCAAGGAACCTGCTGATCGCAGGCAGGAAATTACCTTAAAGCACATTTACAATCATTCCGGTACTATTGCTCGACCGGCTATGGCGTCGTCCTGGGTTTGTAGTGCGGTTGTGGCATGGGTAGATTCCTTATCTACGGAAATTTACACCTTAGATAGGGACACCATTCAAATGAGCATAGAGCATATCAGAGATGCTGCCTTGTATATGAGGGATGCTCAGAGAGACATTTGTTTATTAAGCTCCAGAATAAATGCTATGTCTATTTCTGCTAGGCGGCTCTTGTGGACCCGACAGTGGACGGGAGATGCCGATTCAAAGCGGCATATGGAGTCGTTGCCTTACAAAGGGGTGGAGTTGTTTGGAGACGGCCTCTCGGATCTTGTCGCTACGGCTGGTAAGTCAAATTTCTTACCTTATGTCCCCCCCCCCCCCGCAGCATACAAAAAAGGCACCTCATTATCAAATGCAGTCCTTTCGTTCCAATAAAAACAAGAGGGTACGTGGATCATCCTTTGTTGCCAGAGGGAAAGGCAGGGGAAAAAAGCTGCACACAGCTAGTTCCCAAGAGCAGAAGTCCTCCCCTGCGTCTGCAAAGTCCACCGCATGACGCTGGGGCTTTCCGAGGGGAGGCAGATCTGGTGGGGGCTCGACTTCGGTTTTTCAGCCACGTCTGGGTTCACTCGCAGGTGGATCCCTGGGCATTAGAGATTGTTTCTCAGGGATACAGGCTGGAATTCGAAGACTTGCCTCCTGGCCGATTTTTCAAATCTGCTCTGTCGGCTTCCCCGTCAGAGAGGGAGCTAGTGTTGGCAGCAATCCAAAAATTGTATATTCAATAGGTGATTGTCACAGTTCCTCATCTCCAGCAAGGAGAGGGATATTACTCAACCCTGTTTGTGGTCCCGAAACCGGACAGTTTGGTCGGACCCATTTTAAACCTGAAATCTCTGAACCTGTACTTGAAGAGGTTCAAGTTTAAAACTCAGGGCGGTCATCGCCAGCCTGGAGGGGGGGGGGGGATTGGATGGTGTCCCTGGACATAAAGGATGCTTACCTTCATGTTCCGATATTCCCCCCGCATCAGGCGTTCCTGAGATTTGCAGTGCAGGACTGTCCCTACCAATTTCAGATGTTGCCGTTTGGGCTTTCCACGGCCCCGAGAATTTTCACCAAGGTAATGGCGGAAATGATGGTGCTCCTGCGCAGGGGGTCACAATTATCCCATACTTGGACGATCTCCTCATAAAGGCTCGGGAGAGGTTGCTGGACAGCGTGTCTCTGTCCATGAAGACGTTGCAGATACACGGCTGGATTCTCAATATACCGAAGTCCCAGTTAGTCCCTACAACACGTCTGACCTTTTTGGGGATGATTCTAGACACAGACCAGAAAAAGGTTTTTCTTCCGATCGAAAAGGTTCAGGAACTCATAGCCATGGTCAGGAACCTATTAAAACCAAAAAAGGTTTCAGTGCATCATTGCACGCTGGTCCTGGGGAAGATGGTGGCTTCCTACAAGGCCATCCCTTTCGGCAGGTTCCATGCGAGGACTTTTCAATGGGACCTCTTGGACAAGTGGTCCGGGTCCTATTTACAAATGCATCAAAGGATCACCCTGTCTCCCAGGACCAGGGTATCTCTCCTGTGGTGGCTGAACAGTGCTCACCTACTAGAAGGTCGCAGGTTCGGCATTCAGGACTGGGTCCTGGTGACCACGAACGCAAGCCTCCGAGGCTGGGGAGCAGTGACACTGGGAAAAAATTTCCAAGGTCTCTGGTCAAGCCTAGAGTCTTGTCTCCACATCAACGTCCTGGAGTTGAGGGCCATATACAACGCCCTGCGTCAAGCGGAGGAGTTGCTTCGGAGAAAACCGGTTCTGATTCAGTCAGACAATGTCACGGCAGTGGCTCATATAAACCGCCAAGGCGGAAGAAGGAGCAGAATGGCCATGGCAGAAGCGACCAGGATTCTACGCTGGGCGGAAGGCCATGTAAGCGTGCTGTCAGCTGTGTTCATCCCGAGGGTGGACAACTGGGAGGCGGACTTCCTCAGCAGGCACGACCTGCATCCGGGAGAGTGGGGACTTCATCAAGAAGTCTTCGCACAGATCACGGATCGTTGGGGACTGCCTCAAATCGACATGATGGCATCCCATCTCAACAAAAAGCTAAAGCGGTATTGCACCAGGTCAAGGGACCCTCAGGCGGTAGCGGTAGACGCTCTGGTGACACCTTGGGTGTTCAGATCGGTCTATGTGTTTCCTCCTCTTCCTCTCATACCCAAGGTGTTGAGAATAATACGAAGAAGCAGGGTCAGAACAATACTCATTGTTCCGGATTGGCCACGGAGGACTTGGTATCAGGAGCTGCAAGAGTTGCTCGCAGGGGATCCGTGGCCTCTTCCTCTAAGGCAGGACCTGCTGCGGCAGGGGCCCTGTCTGTTCCAAGACTTTCCGCGGCTGCGTTTGACGGCATGGCGGTTGAACGCCGGATCCTAGCGGAAAAAAGGATTCCGGAGGAAGTCATTCCTACCCTGATCAAGGCTAGGAAAGACGTGACGTTAAAACATTATCACCGTATATGGCGGAAATATGTTTCTTGGTGTGAGGCCAGAGCTGCTCCTACGGAGGAGTTCCATTTGGGCCGTCTACTTCACTTCCTTCAAACAGGAGTGACTTTAGGCCTAAAATTAGGGTCCATAAAGGTCCAGATTTCGGCCTTATCCATTTTCTTTCAAAGAGAATTGGCCTCTATTCCTGAAGTACAGACCTTTGTGAAGGGAGTGCTGCATATTCAGCCTCCTTTTGTGCCTCCGGTGGTGCCTTAGGATCTTAACGTGGTGTTACGTTTCCTCAAGTCACCTTGGTTTGAACCACTCAAAACTGTGGAGTTGAAATACCTCTCGTGGAAAGTGGTCATGTTGTTGGCGTTAGCTTCGGCAAGACGTGTTTCCGAATTGGCGGCTTTATCACATAAAAGCCCATACGTGGTTTTTCACGTGGATAGGGCAGAGTTGAGGACTCGCCCTCACTTTCTGCCAAAAGTGGTCTCATCTTTTCATGTGAACCAACCTATTGTCGTGCCTGTGGCTACACGGGACTTGGAGGATTCCGAGTCCCTGGATGTAGTCAGGGCTTTGAAGATTTATGTGACCAGAACGGCTAGAATTAGGAAGACTGAAGCTTTGTTCGTTCTGTATGCGGCCAACAAGGTTGGCGCTCCTGCTTCAAAGCAGACTATTGCTCGCTGGATCTGTAACACGATTCAGCAGGCGCAATCGGTTAAGGCCCACTCAACTAGGAAAGTGGGCTCTTCTTGGGCGGCTGCCCGAGGGGTCTCGGCATTACAGTTGTGCCGAGCAGCTACTTGGTCGGGGACAAACACCTTTGCAAAGTTCTATAAGTTTGATACCCTGGCTGAAGAGGACCTCCTGTTTGCTCAATCGGTGCTGCAGAGTCATCCGCACTCTCCCGCCCGTTTGGGAGCTTTGGTATAATCCCCATGGTCCTTACGGAGTCCCAGCATCCTCAAGGACGTTAGAGAAAATAAGATTTTACTTACCGGTAAATCTATTTCTCGTAGTCCGTAGAGGATGCTGGGCGCCCGTCCCATGTGCGGACTTCTTCTGCAAGACTTGTATATAGTTATTGCTTACATAAGGGTTAAGTTATAGTTTTTCGGACGAACCGTGGCTATGTTGTTGTTCATGCTGTTAACTGGGTAAGTTTATCACAAGTTATACGGTGTGATTGGTGTGGCTGGTATGGATCTCGCCCTTAGATTTACAAAAATCCTTCCTCGTACTGTCCATCTCCTCTGGGCACAGTTTCCTTAACTGAGGTCTGGAGGAGGGGCATAGAGGGAGGAGCCAGTGCACACCCAGAGTCCAAAGCTTTCTTAAAGTGCCCTATCTCCTGCAGAGCCCGTCTATTCCCCATGGTCCTTACGGAGTCCCAGCATCCTCTACGGACTACGAGAAATAGATTTACCGGTAAGTAAAATCTTAATTTTTTTCACTTTTTCATACTTTACAATACACGTGGACTACGATTGGGAATAGTAACCCTAGCCGAGCGAAACGAGCGAACACTGTGCACTAATTGGGGTTCCAAGTCACTTTACGAAGAAAAACCCACAAAAAAAATAAAACTAAAACTCATGCCGACCTTGCTCATGGCGACCTAATGACAGTGTCGACTTATTTCAGGTGTCGATCTAGTTACTGTCGACCTAATGACTGTCGACCTAGTTACAGTCGACCCTATGAGCCACACCCATATAGACTCATCTGTTCACATCCCTCCTGGGTTTGTTTCACATTTGGGTTTTTGTTTAGGTGGTTACCTGCAGTATAGTCATGCACTGATGAGTGGACACATTTCTGATTAGTAATTGTGAATACGGATCTTATGTCAGCTATCTTATAATTGTAATCTCATTAGGACCGGCCATACTCAAGCATGAGACGTCTTATAGTGTGCACAAGATGTATCCATCTGTCCTCAAAAAGGCTGGCACTGACATTATACTTACCGAGACGGTCGCCTGGATTGTTATGGTATAATGGGTGACTAAAACACTGACTGAGTGATGAAATGTTACTCATTCAGTGTCTTCATTGCCACTTTAGCACCGCCACACTGAGGGCTGTCCACTAACATGCAAAACCTGGCAGCTGTGAATCTGTGAAGCTACCCCATGCTTCTCCATGTATTGTAATGGGCTGGGGTATGGTGTTGGCTATGATGTCACCTCCAAGGACCACACTCCTAAGAACAGAAGATGCCGCCCTGCTGAACACTAAGGGGCCCATTCAGTTGTGGCGCGCACCATCTGCTGGCTGTCTAAAGGAATGGGCATCTATTGCAGCTATTCAGTTGTTTCACCGATAGACGCCCATTAGCTGCAGCAGTCACATTTTCTCTTACATCCTAGAGGATGCTGGGGACTCCGTAAGGACCATGGGGATAGACGGGCTCCGCAGGAGACATGGGCACTTTAAGAAAGACTTTAGGTATGGGTGTGCACTGACTCCTCCTCCCTCTATGCCCCTCCTCCAGACCTCAGTTTACTACTGTGCCCAGAGGAGACTGGGTGCATTACAGGGAGCTCTCCTGAGTTTCCTGTCAGAAAGTATATTTGTTAGGTTTTTTATTTTCAGGGAGCCTGCTGGCAACAGACTCCCTGCATCGAGGGACTGAGGAGAGAGAAGCAGACCTACTTCTGTGAGTTTCAAGGATCTGCTTATTAGGCTACTGGACACCATTAGCTCCAGAGGGATCGGTACGCAGGTCTCACCCTCGCCGTCCGTCCCAGAGCTGCGCCGCCGTCCTCCTCACAGAGCCGGAAGGTAGAAGCCGGGTGAGTATGAGAAGAAAAGAAGACTTCAGAGGCGACAGAAGACTTCATGATCTTCACTGAGGTAACGCACAGCGGTGAAGCTGTGCGCCATTGCTCCCATACACCTCACACACGGCAGTCACTGTAAGGGTGCAGGGCGCAGGGGGGGGTGCCCTGGGCAGCATATAAACCTCTCTCTGGCAAAAAAAAAATAATATATATATATACAGCTGGGCACTGTATATATAAAGAGCCCCCGCCAGTTTTTAGTATATTTGAGCGGGACAGAAACCCGCCGCCGAGGGGGCAGGGCTTCTCCCTCAGCACTCACCAGCGCTGAGAGGAAGCTCCCCGGACTCTCCCCTGCTTATTCCACGGTGAAAGAGGGTTTTGAAGAAGGGGGGGGGGCACATAATTTGGCGCATATATATATGTACAAACAGCGCTACTGGGTAAACATATTTATATAGTGTTTTTTCCTGGGTCATATAGCGCTGGGTGTGTGCTGACATACTCTCTCTCTGTCTCTCCAAAGGGCCTTGTGGGGGAACTGTCTTCAGATAATAGGATTCCCTGAGTGTGTGGTGTGTCGGTACGCGTGTGTTGACATATCTGAGGTAGAAGGCTTTCAGGGGGAGGAGGAGGAGGAGAAAATGAATGTGGTGTCTCCGTCAACAACGCCGACACCTGACTGGATGGATATGTGGAATGTTTTAAGTGCTAATGTAAATTTATTGCACAAAAGATTAGTCAAAGCTGAAGCTAGGGAACAGCCAGGGAGTCAACCCATGTCTGTCCCTATGTCGCAGGGACCTTCGGGGTCTCAAAAGCGCCCACTGTCCCAAATAGTAGACACAGATACCGACACGGATTCTAACTCCAGTGTCGACTACGATGATGCAAAGTTACAGCCAAAATTGGCTAAATGTAGTCGATATATGATTATTGAAATAAAAGATGTTTTGCATATCACAGAGGAACCCCCTGTCCCTGACACGAGGGTACACATGTATAAGGGAAAGAAACCTGAGGTAACCTTTCCCCCCTCACATGAGTTGAACGAATTATGTAAAAAAGCTTGGGAATCTCCAGACAAAAAACTGCAGATTCCCAAAAGGATTCTTATGGCGTATCCTTTCCCGCCAACTGACAGGATACGGTGGGTATCCTCCCCTAGGGTGGACAAAGCATTGACATGCTTATCCAAAAAGATAGCGCTGCCATCCCAAGATACGGCTACCCTCAGGGATCCTGCTGACCGCAAGCAGGAGGTTACCTTGAAGTCCATTTACACACATTCTGGTACCTTACTCAGACCGGCGATTGCGTCGGCCTGGGTTTGTAGCGCTGTAGCAGCATGGACAGATACCTTATCAGCGGAAATTGAGACCCTAGATAAGGATACCATTTTATTGACCCTAGGGCATATAAAAGATGCTGTTTTATATATGAGAGATGCTCAAAGAGACATTAGTCTACTGGGTTCTAGAATCAACGCTATGTCGATTTCTGCTAGACGAGTCCTATGGACTCGGCAATGGACAGGTGATGCCGACTCAAAGAGGCATATGGAGGTTTTACCTTACAAGGGCGAGGAATTGTTTGGGGAAGGTCTCTCGGACCTGGTCTCCACAGCTACAGCTGGTAAATCAAATTTTTTGCCTGATATTCCCTCACAGCCTAAGAAAGCGCCACATTATCAAATGCAGTCCTTTCGATCACAAAGAAACAAGAAAGTACGAGGTGCGTCCTTTCTTGCCAGAGGTAAGGGCAGAGGGAAAAAGCTGCACAACACAGCTAGTTCCCAGGAACAGAAGTCCTCCCCGGCCTCTACAAAATCCACCGCATGACGCTGGGGCTCCGCTAAAGGAGTCCGCCCCAGTGGGGGCACATCTTCGAGTTTTCAGCCACATCTGGGTTCACTCACAGGTGGATCCCTGGGCAATAGAAATTGTTTCCCAGGGTTACAAGCTGGAATTCGAAGAGGTGCCTCCTCGCCGGTTTTTCAAATCGGCCCTACCAGCTTCTCCCCCGGAAAGGGAGATAGTGTTAAATGCAATTCACAAATTGTATCTTCAACAGGTGGTGGTCAAGGTTCCCCTGCTTCAACAAGGGAGGGGATATTACTCAACCCTGTTTGTAGTCCCGAAACCGGACGGTTTGGTCAGACCCATTTTAAATTTAAAATCCCTGAACCTATACTTGAAAAGGTTCAAGTTCAAGATGGAATCGCTAAGAGCGGCCATCGCCAGCCTGGAAGGGGGGGATTTTATGGTATCTCTGGACATAAAGGATGCATACCTTCATGTTCCCATTTATCCACCTCATAAGGCGTACCTGAGATTTGCGGTACAGGATTGTCATTACCAATTTTAGACGTTGCCGTTTGGGCTTTCCACGGCCCCAAGGATTTTCACCAAGGTGATGGCGGAAATTATGGTGCTCCTGCGCAAGCAAGGTGTCACAATTATCCCGTACTTGGACGATCTCCTCATAAAAGCGAGATCAAAAGAGCAGTTGCTGAACAGCGTCTCACTTTCACTGAAGGTGTTACAGCAACACGGCTGGATTCTCAATACCCCGAAGTCGCAGTTGGTTCCTACTACTCGTCTGACCTTCTTGGGCATGATTCTGGATACAGACCAGAAAAGGGTTTATCTTCCGATAGAAAAAGCTCAGGAACTCATGACTCTGGTCAGGAACCTATTGAAGCCAAAACAGGTGTCAGTGCATCACTGCACTCAAGTCCCGGGAAAGATGGTGGCATCATACGAAGCCATTCCCTTCGGCAGGTTCCATGACTTACCGCGGCTGCGTTTGACGGCATGGCGGTTGAACGCAGGATCCTAGCGGAAAAAGGCATTCCGGATGAGGTAATTTCTACGCTGATAAAGGCTAGGAAGGACGTGACGGCTAAACATTATCACCATATATGGCGAAAATATGTTTCTTGGTGTGAGGCCAGGATTGCTCCTACGGAAGAATTCCATCTGGGCCGTTTCCTTCACTTCCTACAGACTGGAGTGAATTTGGGCCTAAAATTAGGCTCCATTAAGGTTCAGATTTCGGCCTTATCCATTTTCTTTCAAAAAGAATTGGCTTCTCTCCCAGAAGTACAGACTTTTGTGAAGGGAGTGCTGCATATTCAGCCTCCTTTTATACCTCCGGTGGCACCTTGGGACCTTAACGTGGTGTTGAGTTTCCTTAAGTCGCACTGGTTTGAACCACTTCAAACGGTGGAGTTAAAATATCTCACTTGGAAGGTGGTCATGTGGCTTCGGCTAGGCGAGTGTCGGAATTGGCGGCTTTGTTTCATAAAATCCCCTATCTGGTTTTCCATATGGATAGAGCGGAGTTGCGGACCCGTCCTCAATTCTTGCCTAAGGTGGTGTCATAAATTTAGGCGCAAATAATATATATTAAGCAGCTATTGGGAAAAATCACTCATTATAGTGAAAATCCCTGTGTTATATAGCGCTGTGGTGTGTGCTGGCATACTCTCTCTCTGTCTCCCCAAAGGACTTTGTGGGGTCCTGTCCTCAGTCTGAGCATTCCCTGTGTGTGTGCGTTGTGTCGGTACGGCTGTGTCGACATGTTTGATGAGGAGGGTTACGTGGAGGCGGAGCAAGGGTAGATAAGTATGGTGTCGCCCCCGACGGGGCCGACACCGGATTGGATGGATATGTGGAAGGTCTTAACAGACAGTGTCAACTCCTTACATAAAAGGTTCGATGACGCAGCAGCCTTCGGACAGCCGGGATCTCAACCCGCGCCTGCCCAGGCGTCTCAGAGGCCATCAGGGGCTCATAAACGCCCGCTAGCTCAGATGGTAGACACAGATGTCGACACGGAGTCTGACTCCAGTGTAGATGAGGATGAGACAAATGCACAGTTTACTAAAGCCATCCGATGCATGATTACTGCAATGAAAAATGTATTGCACATTTCTGATATTAACCCGGCTACTACCAAGAAGGGTATTATGTTTTGGGAGAAAAAGCAGCCAGTGACTTTTCCCCCATCCAATGAATTAAATTAATTGTGTGAGGAAGCGTTGAGTTCCCCCGATAAGAAACTAGTGATTTCTAAGAGGTTACTGATGGCGTACCCTTTCCCGCCAACGGATAGGTTACGTTGGGAAACATCCCCTAGAGTGGACAAAGCGCTCACACGCTTATCAAAAAAGGTGGCACTGTCGTCTCAGGATACGGCCGCCTTAAAGGAGCCTGCGGATAGAAAGCAGGAAGCTATCCTGAAGTCTGTGTATACACACTCAGGTACTATACTGAGACCTGCTATTGCTTCAGCATGGATGTGTAGTGCTGCAGCCGCATGGTCTGATACCCTGTCAGACAGCATTGATTCCCTCGACAGGGATACTATTTTGCTAACCATAGAACATATAAAAGACGTCGTCTTATATATGCGGGATGCACAGAGGGACATTTGCCTGCTGGCATCTAGAATTAATGCAATGTCCATTTCTGCCAGGAGAGTATTATGGACTCGGCAGTGGACAGGTGATGCTGATTCTAAAAGACACATGGAGGTTTTGCCTTATAAGGGTGAGGAATTGTTTGGGGACGGTCTCTCGGACCTCGTATCCACGGCAACAGCCGGGATGTCAACTTTTTTACCTCAGGTTCCCTCACAGCCTAAGAAAGCACCGTATTATCATGTACAGTCCTTTCGGCCTCAGAAAGGCAAGCGGATCAGAGGCACATCCTTTCTGCCCAGAGGCAGGGGTAGAGGAAAGAAGCTGCACCAGGCAGCCAGTTCCCAGGAACAAAAATTCTCCCCCGCTTCTTAAGTCCACCGCATGACGCTGGGGCTCCACAGGCGGAGCCGGGTGCGGTGGGGGCGCGTCTCCGAAACTTCAGCAACCAGTGGGTTCGCTCACAAGTGGATCTCTGGGCTGTTAAAATTGTATCTCAGGGATACAAGCTGGAGTTCGAGGCGACTCCCCCTCGCCGTTACCTCAAATCAGCCTTGCCAGCTGCTCCCAGGGAAAGGGAGGTAGTACTGGCGGCAATTCACAAGCTGTACCTCCAGCAGGTGATAATCAAGGTTCCCCTCCTTCAACAGGGACGGGGTTACTATTCCACAATGTTTGTGGTACCGAAACCAGACGGTTCGGTGAGACCCATTCTAAATTTTAAATCCTTGAACACTTATATAAGGAAGTTCAAGTTCAAAATGGAATCGCTCAGGGCGGTTATTGCAAGCCTGGAAGAGGGGGATTTTATGGTGTCGCTGGACATCAAGGATGCTTACTTGCATGTCCCCGTTTACCCACCTCACCAGGAGTACCTCAGGTTTGTGGTACAGGATTGTCATTACCAATTCCAGACGTTGCCGTTTGGTCTGTCCACGGCACCGAGAGTATTTACCAAGGTAATGGCCGAAATGATGGTACTCCTTCGGAAGAAGGGAGTTATAATTATCCCGTACTTGGACGATCTCCTTATAAAGGCGAGGTCCAGAGAGCAGTTGTTGATCAGCGTAGCACTTTCTCGGGAAGTGTTGCTACAGCACGGCTGGATTCTGAATATCCCAAAGTCGCAGCTGATTCCTGCGACGCGTCTGCTCTTCCTGGGCATGATTCTGGACACAGAACAGAAGAAGGTGTTTCTCCCGGTGGAGAAGGCCCAGGAATTGTCATCTCTGGTCAGGGACCTCCTGAAACCAAAACAGGTGTCGGTGCATCACTGCACGCGAGTCTTGGGAAAGATGGTGGCTTCTTACGAAGCAATTCCCTTCGGCAGGTTCCATGCAAGGATCTTTCAGTGGGATCTGTTGGACAAGTGGTCCGGATCGCATATTCAGATGCATCGGTTGATCACCCTGTCCCCAAGGGCCAGGGTGTCTCTGCTGTGGTGGCTGCAGAGTGCTCATCTTCTCGAGGGCCGCAGGTTCGGTATACAGGACTGGGTCCTGGTGACCACGGATGCAAGCCTCCGCGGATGGGGGGCAGTCACTCAGGGAAGAAACTTCCAAGGGCTGTGGTCAAGTCAGGAGACTTGTCTGCACATAAATATACTGGAACAAAGGGCCATATACAACGCCCTGAGTCAAGCGGAGCCCCTGCTTCAAGACCAACCAGTGCTGATTCAGTCAGACAACATCACGGCGGTCGCCCATGTAAACCGCCAGGGCGGCACAAGAAGCAGGGTGGCGATGGCAGAAGCCACAAAGATTCTTCGTTGGGCGGAGATTCACGTACAAGCACTGTCAGCAGTGTTCATTTCGGGAGTGGACAACTGGGAAGCAGACTTCCTCAGCAGACACGACCTCCACCCGGGAGAGTGGGGACTTCATCAAGAAGTCTTCACACAGATTGCAAATCGATGGGAACTGCCACAGGTGGACATGATGGCGTCCCGCCTCAAAAAAAAGCTAAAAAGATATTGCGCCAGTTCAAGGGACCCTCAGGCGATAGCTGTGGACGCGCTAGTGACACCCTGGGTGTTCCAGTCGGTATATGTGTTCCCTCCTCTTCCTCTCATACCCAAGGTACTGAGAATAGTAAGAAAAAGAGGAGCGAGGACAATACTCATCGTTCCGGATTGGCCAAGAAGGACTTGGTACCCAGAACTACAAGACATGATCACAGAGGACCCATGGCCTCTGTCTCTCAGACAGGACCTGTTGCAACAGGGGCCCTGTCTGTTCCAAGACTTACCGCGGCTGCGTTTGGCGGCATGGCGGTTGAACGCCGGATCCTAACGGAAAAGGGCATCCCGGATGAAGTGATTCCTACGCTGATAAAAGCTAGGAAGAATGTAACAGCTAAGCATTATCACCGTATATGGCGAAGATATGTTGCTTGGTGTGAGGCCAGGATGGCCCCTACAGAGGAATTCCAGCTGGGTCGATTTCTGCACTTCCTACAGTCAGGTGTGACTATGGGCCTGAAATTAGGGTCCATAAAGGTCCAGATTTCGTCCCTATCCATTTTCTTTCAAAAAGAACTGGCTTCACTGCCTGAGGTTCGGACGTTTGTAAAGGGAGTGCTGCATATTCAACCCCCTTTTGTGCCACCAGTGGCACCTTGGGATCTTAACGTTGTGTTGGATTTCCTGAAATCCCACTGGTTTGAACCACTTAAGACCGTGGAACTAAAGTATCTCACGTGGAAAGTGGTCATGCTGTTGGCCTTAGCATCGGCGAGGCGTGTATCAGAATTGGCGGCTTTGTCATGTAAAAGCCCTTATTTGATCTTCCATATGGACAGGGCAGAATTGCGGACTCGTCCCCAATTTCTCCCAAAGGTGGTATCATCGTTTCATTTGAACCAACCTATTGTGGTCCCTGCGGCTACTCAGGACTTGGAGGACTCCAAGTTGCTGGACGTAGTCCGGGCTTTGAAAATATATGTTTCCAGAACGGCTGGAGTCAGGAAGACTGACTCGCTGTTTATTCTGTATGCACCCAATAAGCTGGGTGCTCCTGCTTCAAAGCAAACTATTGCTCGCTGGATGTGTAGCACGATTCAGCTGGCTCATTCTGAGGCTGGATTGCCGCATCCAAAATCAGTAAAAGCCCATTCCACAAGGAAGGTGGGCTCTTCTTGGGCGGCTGCCCGAGGGGTCTCTGCATTACAGCTTTGCCGAGCGGCTACTTGGTCGGGTTCAAACACTTTTGCAAAGTTCTACAAGTTTGATACCCTGGCTGAGGAGGACCTTGTGTTTGCTCATTCGGTGCTGTAGAGTCATCCGCACTCTCCCGCCCGTTTGGGAGCTTTGGTATAATCCCCATGGTCCTTACGGAGTCCCCAGCATCCACTAGGACGTTAGAGAAAATAAGAATTTACTCACCGGTAATTCTATTTCTCGTAGTCCGTAGTGGATGGTGGGCGCCCGTCCCAAGTGCGGACATTCTGCAATACGTGTATATAGTTATTGCTTAATAAAGGGTTATTGTTATGAGCCATCCGTTGAGTGATGCTCAATTGTTGTTCATACTGTTAACTGGGTAAGGTTATCACGAGTAGTACGGTGTGATTGGTGTGGCTGGTATGAGTCTTACCCTGGATTCCAAAATCCTTTCCTTGTAATGTCGGCTCTTCCGGGCACAGTTTCCCTAACTGAGGTCTGGAGGAGGGGCATAGAGGGAGGAGCCAGTGCACACCAGATAGTACCTAATCTTTCTTTAGAGTGCCCAGTCTCCTGCGGAGCCCGTCTATTCCCCATGGTCCTTACGGAGTCCCCAGCATCCACTACGGACTACGAGAAATAGAATTACCGGTGAGTAAATTCTTATTTATTTATTTATTTTATACGAAAGTTACAGTTGGATCCTGTTTCAAAATAGCGTGACATGTTTTTATTATAATATTTCATTCCGTGCTGCACAAGTGCCTGCAAGGTCGGGGTTCACAGGAGTCATGCAGGATTCTCATGCGAGTAAAGATACTTTCCTGGCATTGAACATAGGATATGCCTGTTTATGAAGCTGTGCAGGATGCCACTTACCATTTGAAGTTTGTTTGAAACGCCTTTTCGGGTTTTATTTTATTGCTCTGTGTTTGTGTCCTGACGCAGACTCCCTATTTTTATAAAACGTCTTGTGTTCTCTTTTAGCTGTTATTCAGTGTAACTTGTCTTGGTTACAGATCTGCTGGCCAAACATCCAGGGGTACAGATGTTTTTTTTACTGGGTTATGTTCATTATTAATTCCCAGTCTGTCCTTGTAGGCATTATGTATAACCTAATACTAGCTTGTTGAGAGCTGTTGTGTTCAGTTTAGAGGAGGTCATTAAAAAATAAAAAAATAAAAATGCTGCTTTAAAATGCTTTTATTTCTACATAAATGCACCTGTTTTGTTGCTTCATAAGGGTGGAAAACTACATCTTGTCTTGGTAGGAACTGGTTAGGTTCAACGTTACTTACTTAAACTAAATTTATGGGGTGTAGAATGCTGGCTATGCTTTAGATTAAATAGTTTGTTCCAAAAGAATTAAAGCCGTGGCAAGCTGCATGTAAAAATGATGTTTAGGGAAGTTTCTCTTTCCTATGGGAATGATATAGTGTGTTTACAAGAAATTGGATGTTCTCTGGATCATTTATGCTGTCAGGGAAAAAAAAAACTATTTTAGATTGTTCCATTAATCGGTCAGGTGTGTACCTATATAGCGGTCAAGCCAAATTAACCTGTTGATAGATCGATCTTTATGCATGATGATCGGAATGCGAGGATAGCTGTGACTTGCGCCTGGCAAAGCCCTGCTGAAAGTGGTGGAAGAACAAGCCTGGGTTGAATCTCTGGCCATGAGAGAAAAGATAGCAAAAATGACGGTCCTTCAACAGAGGGAGTGTTTTCAGGTGGGCCATAGTTGTGGAGCCATGGGACTGGATTTTACATCTTTATCATTAAAAAATGATTGTCCATTTCTGGTGATTCAAGGACTAGGACAAGATTAACCAAAGGGAGCAGAAGCATCTGCGTGGTGGCTCTGATTTGCGTTCTTCTCAGGAAGAGTACCTGATACTTGGGAGTCTGATGTAGAGAACTTGGCTTGCTTTATAAAAGAGTCAGTCACTGCTCAAAGTACTGAAGACTTGGAGGGGATAACCAATTAGCCCTGTAACTTACCGGGGCTAATTGGCCTGCCAGGTGCTATCCTATTAGCCCCGATAAGCCGACATGAGCGGCAGCTTATTGGGGCTCACCTGTCGCTGCACCGGGTGCCGGCTACCGGCGCATCTCTGCACCTCTGGCACCCCCCAGTCACATGGCCGCTCCCCTGTCATGTGACTGCTACCGGGTGGAGATGGGGGATACGGGCCACGACGCTGCTTCGGTGTTCCCGCTGGGGGTCACAGCGCCGAGTGCAGGCTCCCAGACCGCGGCACCCTCCCTGCAGTACCAGCCTGCTGCGGCGGGGAAGGGACACTGCAGGTTGCCACGGTTATTGGGGATTTTGAGGCAGGCTAAACCAAATCCCCGGAAAACGGGGCTGCTTTTTCCAAAAACACACAGGTTTCACTGAACCTGTGTGTTTTTGGGAGATAATGTTTTTTTCCTACATGCGATCTAATAGGATAGCCTGTAAAAAAAATATTTGTGAAACATCGGAAAAAAGTGTGAAAATTCCTGGTGATGTTTCACCTCTACTTGGATATCCCCTTGGGGGTACATGTAATAGGGTGCGAGAATGGTGTATTTTTAAATCTGCAATCATTTACAAGGCAAAACTAACCTGGTTTTGCCTCGTAATTGATTGCTGCTTTTAAAATACAGGCATTCTCACACAAACTCCAGCACCTTCGGCTTTTATTATATTTACCCCATGGTATCAACAGTCTGTCAAATCTTGGCTGTGACAGACAGAGAGGAGCCCAATCCTCAGGAATTTTTTTAGGATGAACAAATTTCAATTTAGAAAAATCTTCTTTTCCATTTTGTTCTCAGTTGTTAGATGTAATAGGGTAACCTTGGCTGAAACGAAATAAGACTATTGCCATGTAACTGCAATTTTTTTAACCTCATTTGTCTATGGATATGGAAAATAGTAGATCATGTTTGGATAAGGAAGAGAGCGGGGATTCTTGCCTCCAAACAAGAGTCTTCTCTCTCTTCCTTATCCAAATACTAATTTCTCTGACTCATGAGCACCGCCAGAACAACACAATAAAACTAAAAACATTCTCTAGGTGTCATTTATTTTTCTCTAACGTCCTAGTGGATGCTGGGGACTCCGTAAGGACCATGGGGAATAGACGGGCTCCGCAGGAGACAGGGCACTTTAAGAAAGAATTTGGATTCTGGTGTGCTCTGGCTCCTCCCTCTATGTATCTCCTCCAGACCTCAGTTTGAATCTGTGCCCGGACGAGCTGGGTGCTGTTTAGTGAGCTCTCCTGAGCTTGCTATAAGAAAGTATTTTGTTAGGTTTTTTATTTTCAGGGAGCTCTGCTGGCAACAGACTCCCTGCATCGTGGGACTGAGGGGAGAGAAGCAGCCCTACTCTCTGAAGCTAGGTCCTGCTTCTTAGGCTACTGGACACCATTAGCTCCAGAGGGATCGTACACAGGATCTCACTCTTTGTCGTCCGATCCCGGAGCCGCGCCGCCGTTCCCCTCGCAGAGCCGGAAGACAGAAGCCAGGTGAAAGAAGCAAGAAGACTTCAAAATCGGCGGCAGAAGACTCCAGTCTTCAAACTGAGGTAGCGCACAGCACTGCAGCTGTGCGCCATTGCTCCCACACTACACCCACATACTCCGGTCACTGTAGGGCGCAGGGGAGGGGGGGGGCGCCCTGGGCAGCAATTAGGACCTCTTGGCAAAAGTTGGGCATGTATACAGTTTGGCACTGTATATATGCATGAGCCCCAGCCATTATATTGTACAGACACGTGGGACAGAAGCCCGCCGCTGAGGGGGCGGGGCTTCTTCCTCAGCACTCACAGCGCCATTTTTTCTCCACAGCTCCGCTGAGAGGAAGCTCCCCAGGCTCTCCCCTGCAGATTCACGGTAGAAGAGGGTAAAAAGAGAGGGGGGGCACATACATTAGGCGCAAAAACATATAATACAGCAGCTACTGGGTTAACACTAAGTTACTGTGTGATTCCTGGGTCATATAGCGCTGGGGTGTGTGCTGGCATACTCTCTCTCTGTCTCTCCAAAGGGCCTTGTGGGGGAACTGTCTTCAAAAAGAGCATCCCCTGTGTGTGTGGTGTGTCGGTACGCTTGTGTCGACATGTTTGACGAGGAAGGCTATGTGGAAGCAGAGCGGGAGCAAATGAATGTGGTGACGGCGCCGACACCTGATTGGATGGATATGTGGAAGGTTTTAAATGATAATGTTACTTCCTTGCATAAAAGGTTGGATAAAGCTGAAATCTTAGGACAGTCGAGGTCTCAGCCCATGCCTGATCCTATGTCGCAGAGGCCGTCAGGGTCTCAGAAGCGCCCACTATCCCAAATTGTTGACACAGATACCGACACTGATTCTGACTCCAGTGTCGATTACGATGATGCAAAGTTACAGCCTAAATTGGCTAAATCCATCCGTTATATGATTATATCAATGAAGGAGGTGTTGCACATCACAGAGGAGACCCCAGTCCCTGACAAGAGGGTTCATATGTATGGGGAAAAAAGGCAGGTGGTGACCTTTCCCCCTTCACATGAGCTAAATGAGTTATGTGAAAAGGCTTGGGAATCTCCAGATAAAAAAACTGCAGATTTCCAAACGGATGCTTATGGCGTATCCTTACCCGCCAACGGACAGGTTACATTGGGAATCCTCCCCTAGGGTGGACAAAGCTCTAACACGCTTATCCAAGAGGGTGGCCCTGCCGTCACAGGATACGGCCACCCTAAAAGATGCTGCGGATAGAAAGCAAGAGGGTACCCTGAAGTCCATTTATACACATTCAGGTACCTTACTAAGGCCGGCAATTGCGTCGGCCTGGGTGTGTAGTGCTGTAGCAGCATGGACGGATACCTTATCTGAGGAGCTTGATACCTTGGACAAGGATACTATATTAATGACACTGGGGCATATAAAAGACGCTGTTCTATATATGAGAGATGCTCAAAGAGACATTAGCCTACTGGGCTCTAGAATAAATGCAATGTCGATTTCTGCCAGAAGGGTCCTGTGGACTCTGCAATGGACAGGCGATGCCGACTCAAAAAGGCACATGGAGGTTTTACCTTACAAGGGTGAGGAATTGTTTGGAGAGGGTCTCTCGGACCTGGTCTCCACAGCTACTGCTGGAAAATCCAATTTTTTGTCATATGTTCCCTCACAACCTAAGAAAGCACCGTATTACCAAATGCAGTCCTTTCGTTCACAAAAAGGCAAGAAAGTCCGAGGTGCGTCCTTTCTTGCCAGAGGCAGGGGCAGAGGAAAGAAGCTGCACAACACAGCTAGTTCCCAGGAACAGAAGTCCTCCCCGGCTTCCACTAAATCCACCGCATGACGCTGGGGCTCCACAGGCGGAGCTAGGCCCGGTGGGGGCGCGTCTCCGAAATTTCAGCCACAAGTGGGTTCACTCCCAGGTGGATCCCTGGGCAATAGAGATTGTGTCTCAGGGATACAAGCTAGAATTCGAGGAGATGCCCCCTCACCGATACCTCAAATCGGCCCTGCCAGCTTCCCCCTTAGAGAGGGAAATAGTGTTAGCTGCAATTCACAAATTGTATCTTCAGCAGGTGGTGGTCAAGGTTCCCCTCCTTCAACAAGGAAAGGGTTATTATTCGACCATGTTTGTGGTACCGAAACCGGATGGTTCGGTCAGACCCATATTGAATTTAAAATCCCTTAACATATACCTGAAAAGGTTCAAGTTCAAGATGGAATCGCTCAGAGCGGTCATCGCAAGCCTGGAAGGGGGGGATTTTTTGGTGTCTCTGGACATAAAGGATGCATACCTTCATGTCCCCATTTATCCACCTCATCAGGCGTACCTCAGATTTGTGGTACAGGATTGTCATTACCAATTCCAGACGTTGCCGTTTGGTCTCTCCACGGCACCGAGAATATTTACCAAGGTAATGGCGGAAATGATGGTGCTCCTGCGAAAGCAAGGGGTCACAATTATCCCATACTTGGACGATCTCTGTCACAATCCTGACTGTAGGTTTCATATTTGGTGACTTACCCCTGCCATCTGTCCTGGATCCTGTGTCTTTTTCTCACTGAGTTAAACAGCTTGTCAGCACTATGAGTTTTCCTGAGTTCTCTGCCTGAGAGGTAATGGTTAATTAGCTCCACCTGTGGTGATCTCCTGTGTGAGGCTGAATTCAGTGGTTTGAGGTTTGGGCCTAAAAGCCAGCATCCTATGTTTTGCAGAAGTTCAGGCTTCAGTGTTCTCTCGGCCTGCTAGGCCTCATTCTACATCACAGTCTTGGCTAGAGTAGTCACATGACAGTGACTGTTCACCTGACCCAGAGTTGTCCAATCCTCTGCCAGCCTGAGACTGTCTGCATCACCTAATCCTGCTCACCAATCACCAAGGACCAGGAAGTATAAATCAGGAGGCTGAGTTAGAAACTGGGCCAGTTCCTTGTGTCACACTCACAGCTATGTGTGAGTCTTCATGCTGAGCTCCCTAAAGGTAACCTTTATACTCTAGTTCCTGTGAAAACTCTGTTCCTGGTTACCCTGTTTGGTTTACTTTTGTGTTGCCACTGATGATCACTATTTCCACGAGTCTCAAAGTAAAGGCACAGCTGCAGTGGTTCATCTTAAAGGCACAGTATTATATTCCATAGTCTCAACTGAAAACCACAGCTGCCGTGGTTCATCTTTACTGCTGTTGTAGTTGTGATCTCCAGAGCTCCCGTATCCCTGCAGCATCTCCGTGTCTCAGCATCTCCGTGCTTCAGCACCTCAGTACCTCCGTGCCTCAGTACCTCCGTGCCTCAGTACCTCCGTGCCTCAGTACCTCCGTGCCTCAGTACCTCCGTGCCTCAGTACCTCTGTGCCTCAGCATCTCCGTGCCTCAGCATCTCCGTGCCTCAGTACCTCAGTGCCTCAGTATCTCCGTGCCTCAGTACCTCAGTGCCTCAGCACCTCCGTGCCTCAGTACCTCCGTGCCTCCCAGCACCTCTGTGCCTCAGCACCTCCGTGCCTCAGTACCTCCGTGCCTCAGTACCTCCATGCCTCAGTATCACCGTGCCTCAGTATCTCCGTGCCTCAGTATCTCCGTGCCTCAGTACCTCCGTGCCTCAGTACCTCCGTGCCTCAGCACCTCCGTGCTTCAGTACCTCCGTGCCTCAGTACCTCCCAGCACCTCCGTGCCTCAGCACCTCGTGCCTCCAGCATCTCCGTGCTTCCAGCATCTCCGTGTCTCAGCACCTCGTGCCTCCAGTACCTCCGTGCCTCAGCGCCTCCGTGCTTCCAGCACCTCGAGCCTCAGCACCTCGTGCCTCCAGCGTCTCCGTGCTTCAGCATCTCAGTGCCTCCAAGCACCCCAGTGTCTCTACGCACCCCAGTGTCTCTACGCACCCCAGTGTCTCTACGCACCCCAGTGTCTCTACGCACTTCCGTGCCTCCTAGCACCTCAGTGTCTCCAAGCATCCAGTGCACTTTATCACAGTTGTACCTGGTATCTTCACTGATTCATCAGCGCCTTTCCAGTTCTGTCTTTCAGGAGACCTTCAGCGTCCACACGTGCCTCCTGTCTGCCGACCTAATCCTGCATAAGGAGAACCTAGATTCGGCCATCTCTGCTGCGGTTCCTCTTCCCAGTCACCGGAAGAAACCCCGAGTCCACAACACTCCCAAACCAGGTCAGTGGTAGTATTCATATAATCCTCCAGTCGCCCGCACAGACTTCACTAACACCGGGTTCACAAAACCTCAGTCATGACAGTAGGAACTGGCCACATGGACCCGGCTGAAAGTGTTTGTCTGACGCAGGACCTCCTAAGCAATATCGCAGGACGCTTGGAAGGGCTGGAGTCGACTCAGCCTCAATTGGCACAGTGTCTGCAGCGGAATTCTTTCTCCAGAGATTCTCTGACCTTCTGCACTAGGACTCCTGACCAACTGCAGATTTTCTACCAGATGTTATTACAGTTACAAGAACTTTTGTCTAGTATTCTTTCTGTGATGCCTGATCTCTTCAGGAATACTACGAACGTTGTTGATCCTGTTTTGCCCCAACCATTTAATAGAGTCTCTTCCTCTGTGCAAGGAAAAGTTGTTCATCAGAGCTATCCACGGCCCAAGCTCTCTGAAGCTGAACGTCAGCGGCGTAGGGAGCTACACCTCTGTCTTTACTGTGGAAATTCCGGTCATTTTGTTAAAGACTGCATTCTTCGCAAGCCAGGGAATGGTGACAAATCTCAGTATCATAGTGCTCATGTCTACAAGTCATCCACAGTAGCCGATCTTGCTACTGCTGACGGGGGTATCAAGAAGGCTACTCTGAAAGAGACTCAAATTTATGACTGGGGTCCGGTGATTAAAAGCCCTTATTCCAAGTTGGGTGTCCAGAGAAGAATATTCAAGCCATTTAGAGTCACAGAGGAGTCCGAGTGTCCAGCCCCAGGAGGGGCGCCTTCAGAGTGTCCAGCCCCAGGAGGGGCGCCTTCAGAGTGTCCAGCCCCAGGAGGGGCGCCTTCAGAGGGTCCAGCCCCAGGAGGGGCGCCTTCAGAGGGTCCAGCCCCAGGAGGGGCGCCTTCAGAGGGTCCAGCCCCAGGAGGGGCGCCTTCAGAGGGTCCAGCCCCAGGAGGGGCGCCTTCAGAGGGTCCAGCCCCAGGGAGGGGTTCAGAGGGTCCAGCCCCAGGGAGGGGTTCAGAGGGTCCAGCCCCAGAGACTCTACAGAGTGCTGCCCAGCCAGAGAGTCTACAGAGTGCTGCCCAGCCAGAGAGTCTACAGAGTGCTGCCCAGCCCCGTGAAGTGGGGGCTCTTGCCTCAACCCAGCCCCGTGAAGAGGGGGCTCTTGCCTCAGCCCAGCCCCGTGAAGAGGGGGCTCTTGCCTCAGCCCAGCCCCGTGAAGAGGGGGCTCTTGCCTCAGCCCAGCCCCGTGAAGAGGGGGCTCTTGCCTCAGCCCAGCCCCGTGAAGAGGGGGCTCTTGCCTCAGCCCAGCCCCGTGAAGAGGGGGCTCTTGCCTCAGCCCAGCCCCGTGAAGAGGGGGCTCTTGCCTCAGCCCAGCCCCGTGAAGAGGGGGCTCTTGCCTCAGCCTAGCCCCGTGAAGAGGGGGCTCTTGCCTCAGCCCAGCCCCGTGAAGAGGGGGTTCCTGCCTTAGTTCAGCCCCGTGAAGAAAGGGCTCAGCCCGTCCCGGTTCCAGCCGGTCCAGCAATATTCCAGGCTCCACCTAGTCAGTCCGTCCCGGTTCCAGCCGGTCCAGCAATACTCCAGGCCCAGCCTGGTCAGTCCGTCCCGGTTCCAGCCGGTCCAGCAATACTCCATGCCCAGCCTGGTCAGTCCGTCCCGGTTCCAGCCGGTCCAGCTATACTCCAGGCCCAGCCTGGTCAGTCCGTCCCGGTTCCAGCCGGTCCAGCAATACTCCAGGCCCAGCCTGGTCAGTCCGTACCGGTTCCAGCCGGTCCAGCAATACTCCAGGCCCTGCCTGGTCAGTCCGTCCCAGTTCCATCTGGTCCAGCGATACTCCAGGACCAGTCTGGTCAGTCTTCGTTGGCTCCAGCCAATTCAAGTATCCTCGGATCCAATCCAGTCTTACTCGTCCAGCCAAAGCTTTCTTCAGTTTCAGCCTCTAAGTTTTCGTCTGATGGTTTTCCACCTATTTACTTTGATGGAGATTTATTGCAATATGCCGCTCTGGTTGAACAATTTCTCTCTCGGATGGAGTCTGATCCTTCAGGTGCAGTAACTCCTTCCAACGTTACTCGATATCTGTTCCTGGCATTCAGAGGAAGAGCTTTGGAGTGGGCCAACATGCTTTTTGAGAGTAATGATCCTGTGTTCCATGACTTACAGACTTTTAGTAATGCTGTGGTTAAAAAATTTAGTCTTAAACCTTTGGAATCTGACTCGGTAAAAGAATCATGCTCTAAAGGGAATGCAGAAGGAAGTTTGTGCTGTCCTCCCAGGGATAATCTAAGAATCTCCTTCGGTAAGAATCCAACCATTAAAATTGCTCATGTAGGAGTCTCTCCTAGCCCAGAGAATTTAAAACTCCAGTGCACCTCCTTTTCATCTGCAAACTGTGTATCTAAGGGAGATTCATATCTTCCATTAGACTTGGACTCAGACTCTGAATTTGATCCAGTTCATGATGCTACTCCTTTCATGGAAGGCCCCATGTTTTCTAAGGAAGGTTTTTCTTTACAGGAGATTCCGCTG
Organism: Pseudophryne corroboree; assembly: GCF_028390025.1. Lineage (NCBI taxonomy): Eukaryota > Metazoa > Chordata > Amphibia > Anura > Myobatrachidae > Pseudophryne > Pseudophryne corroboree. Next base: position 159,075,643 of record NC_086444.1, on the reverse strand, counting down.
TCCTTGGACAAAACCAAATGTTCCCGTAAGAAGAAGAAGAGGCATCAACGAAGGTCCTAAATTCTTCTGTATGAATTTCTCTAGTTCCTCTAAGATTCAAGATGGGTGTCCGGAGTCCACCCTTGAAGAGGGGGATACTGTCACAATCCTGACTGTAGGTTTCATATTTGGTGACTTACCCCTGCCATCTGTCCTGGATCCTGTGTCTTTTTCTCACTGAGTTAAACAGCTTGTCAGCACTATGAGTTTTCCTGAGTTCTCTGCCTGAGAGGTAATGGTTAATTAGCTCCACCTGTGGTGATCTCCTGTGTGAGGCTGAATTCAGTGGTTTGAGGTTTGGGCCTAAAAGCCAGCATCCTATGTTTTGCAGAAGTTCAGGCTTCAGTGTTCTCTCGGCCTGCTAGGCCTCATTCTACATCACAGCCTTGGCTAGAGTAGTCACATGACAGTGACTGTTCACCTGACCCAGAGTTGTCCAATCCTCTGCCAGCCTGAGACTGTCTGCATCACCTAATCCTGCTCACCAATCACCAAGGACCAGGAAGTATAAATCAGGAGGCTGAGTTAGAAACTGGGCCAGTTCCTTGTGTCACACTCACAGCTATGTGTGAGTCTTCATGCTGAGCTCCCTAAAGGTAACCTTTATACTCTAGTTCCTGTGAAAACTCTGTTCCTGGTTACCCTGTTTGGTTTACTTTTGTGTTGCCACTGATGATCACTATTTCCACGAGTCTCAAAGTAAAGGCACAGCTGCAGTGGTTCATCTTAAAGGCACAGTATTATATTCCATAGTCTCAACTGAAAACCACAGCTGCCGTGGTTCATCTTTACTGCTGTTGTAGTTGTGATCTCCAGAGCTCCCGTATCCCTGCAGCATCTCCGTGTCTCAGCATCTCCGTGCTTCAGCACCTCAGTACCTCCGTGCCTCAGTACCTCCGTGCCTCAGTATCTCCGTGCCTCAGCATCTCTGTGCCTCAGCATCTCCGTGCCTCAGTATCTCCGTGCCTCAGTACCTCAGTGCCTCAGCATCTCCGTGCCTCAGTATCTCCGTGCCTCAGTATCTCCGTGCCTCAGTGCCTCAGCATCTCCGTGCCTCAGTACCTCAGTGCCTCAGCACCTCCGTGCCTCAGTACCTCCGTGCCTCTCAGCAACTCTGTGCCTCAGTACCTCCGTGCCTCAGTATCTCCGTGCCTCAGCACCTCCGTGCCTCCCAGCACCTCCGTGCCTCCCAGCACCTCTGTGCCTCAGCACCTCCGTGCCTCAGTACCTCCGTGCCTCAGTATATCCGTGCCTCAGCACCTCCGTGCCTCAGTACCTCCGTGCCTCAGCACCTCCGTGCCTCAGTACCTCCGTGCCTCAGTACCTCCCAGCACCTCCGTGCCTCAGCACCTCGTGCCTCCAGCATCTCCGTGCTTCCAGCATCTCCGTGTCTCAGCACCTCGTGCCTCCAGTACCTCCGTGCCTCAGCGCCTCAGTGCTTCCAGCACCTCGTGCCTCAGCACCCCCGAGCCTCAGCACCTCGTGCCTCCAGCGTCTCCGTGCTTCAGCATCTCAGTGCCTCCAAGCACCCCAGTGTCTCTACGCACCCCAGTGTCTCTACGCACCCCAGTGTCTCTACGCACTTCTGTGCCTCCTAGCACCTCAGTGTCTCCAAGCATCCAGTGCACTTTATCGCAGTTGTACCTGGTATCTTCACTGATTCATCAGCGCCTTTCCAGTTCTGTCTTTCAGGAGACCTTCAGCGTCCACACGTGCCTCCTGTCTGCCGACC